>NW_024350319.1:128000-167246 GCF_902729225.1 Pteropus medius | reverse complement strand
GGAGTGGTAGGAAAATGAACACGATAACCCTCTTCAGTGGTCTGAAGGGCTGTCATGTGAAAGAGGGAGTAGACTGCTGATTCTGAGTGCTCAGGAGGGCAGAATGAGAACAAATGTGTGGAAAAGTTACAGGGGGGCAGCTTTCAGCTCTATATAAGGAGAGCTTCCCAGGGCAAGGGTGTGCACACACGCATGCCTCAGGAGTGGGGGAGGGAATCCAGGCAGCACCATCGATTAGCTCCTCACATGGGGCGAGTTTCTTAACCTAAGCCCTCAACTATCAATCAGAATAGTTATTCCTATGTTCCATGGTTATCCCAGCACTGAAAGAAAATAGAGATATTTGAGATCAATATGTGGTAGGCACTGTGATTATTTCCATTTTTATTGTCACCTCTGACAAACAGTAGGGGTTTGTCACTTACCTTTGGAATAGGATAATCTATGTGACCTAATGGTTAAAATGTCTCTAGTTCTGCTTTCCACCTCCTCTTTTGGTCTTAAAACCTCTTGAGAGAAGCTCAAGTTGTTCTACGCTCAGCTCTACCACTGCTTTTATGTAAGATGCCTGGCTAGTTGTTTTCCATCTTCCCTGGATCTTTCCAACAACACATAGAGACACTTATCATCCACTGACTTCAACCCAGGAAAGGATTATGAGAATAATCTAAGAAATTATCACAAATCATTTTTCATGTACAGGTGTTCCCCACTTTGCCCAACACATGTTTTGTGTAAATCACATTCTTTTTTCCTACCAAATGAGCTTATGATTGTTTGCATATGTTTATTATTTTATTTTATTCCAAGAATATTATTATATGACCATTAAAGAAAGTTTGGAAAACAGGAAAATGGGGCAATGAGGGGGATAATCACTCATAGTCTATATAGTATGGTTTATTCTCTATTGTCTTTTTGCATGAGTGATAGTGATTTTTCTACATAATTTTAATTTAGATTGCAGTTTCAAAGATAACTTTTTAACATTTTTAACTGCTCTTCACTTAGCAATGGCTCCTCAATTAAGTTCCTCTGCTTTCAAGACGAACTGAGTATTAGTGATTTGAAAATATTCTAACGAACCAAGGTATGTTACTATTTAGAAGCATGAAATTTTGAAACCAAAAAATCAGCACTTGAAGAAAGAATGAGTATGACAACACCCCGTTTTACAGATGAGGACTCTAAATCCCAAAGAGACAAGCTGTTCTCTGCTAGAACAGAGACCTGGGTCTCTTCCAACGAAGCCACTATAAATCAGGCCACAGTGACCACTACTACCCACCTCCAACATAGGTCCTACGAGTTTGGATTTTGTACCTTCACTTTCCTTAGAAGGTTCATAAGAACATGTTCTATGTACAATGGAAGCATAGCAAACTAATTAAGTCCAAAGTAGGCTTTGGTAAGGATGACCCTTACCAGAACCTCACACCTACCCTACAATACAGCTAGAACAGGAGGAGAAGGAGAAATTTCCAGTCTTTGCTCAACATATTTACTCAACTTTTGATATATCTTTATATATCCAAATTATGATAGTTTATTTCATACTCTTGAATAAGCAAAAACTACAGATACTTCCAATACCAAGAATTAGAAAAGATGAGGAATAAGAACTCAGATACTGTAGGTAGGAGTTCACATTGGCACAGGCATGTGGAGCACAATTCAGCAACATCCAGGTAAGCCAAAGACACGCAGGCTCCATCATATCCCTAGGTATGTAACCTAGAGAAATTTTCCCGCATGTTCACAAAAGGCAGGTCAAAATTTTTCACAGCAGTATTGTTTACAATACAGAAAAAAAACAAAAACAGGAGAATGAGTACATTAATAGTGAAATGGTCACAAAATAAAATAGTTATTGTACAGCAGCTAAAACAACTTCCTAAATTAACATGTAGTTCCTAAATGTACAATGTTAAACATCAAAAGCATAATGTTGAGCAAAAAGAGCAAGCCGTGGAAGCTCAAGTATAGCAAGTTACCACTTACATACGATGCTTTAAAATCAGCAAAGCTATACCATCTATCAATTGTGGGTTGATACATACATAGCAAAAGTAGAAAAGCATGCAAGGGAATGAAAGACATTAAATTTAGCTGAGAGATTATCTATGGAGAAAAAAGAAACAGGATTTAGGACAGGTGCATGGGGGCTTCAATTTTACCTGTTTTCTTTTTTAAAAAGTCTGAAGTAAATATGGCAAAATGTATCTGAAAAGAAATTTGTCTCTTTTTTTTTTTATTTGAAAATTAAAAAAATAAAAGTGTGGTGCCTTAGTCATGGGTTGGTCTGGATATCCAGCAGTCTAAACAGGGAGGAATAACAATGATCCACCAATATTCCTTGCATTTTAACAAGCCTAATTGCCACCACAACCCCTTTGCACCCCCATGCCCCAGCACGGTGCCTCGACAAAAGTAAATACAGGCTAAATGTTGAATAAATGAATGAATGAACTAATGAACAAATAAATGCCAATTGATCTGAATGAGTGGTTATATGTCTTTGATCAATAAAAATGGAAAAACAAATAATTATTGTTAGCAATTTGGAATCAAAATTCTTTCTAAACAAGGGTCCATGGAGAGCTCTCCGTAAAGGCATCATTAGTAGGGAAAAAAAATTGAAAACAAGTCAACAAAGTAACTTTTGAAGATTTTTCTATCCCTAAAATTCAATGCTTTTTTTCTCATATAAGAGGCAGGCACAGCACACTCATCACATTCTATCCACCTAAAGGAGCAGGAGTTCATTGCCATAACAGATGCCAGAATATGGACAATAGCCTGAAATATAAAAAAGTCTTAGGTTAAGTAAGTCAACTAAAACACTCTTCTGAGCCTCATGTGAAGAATTCTCAGCATCCCTCTCCCTTGTTTACCAGGTGCATTAGGATTCTAAATCATTCCATCTTCATGAATGTAAGCTGTTCCCAAACTCTCCTAAAAATCCTAGAATGTAATAAAAAATAGCCAGTGTGATCGCCTTGATTTCAAGTTCCTGACCGTCATATAGGAGCATACAGATTCAGTGAAGTCGAACAGAAATCCAGTACCATACATTTTTGCCTTTTTTTCCCACAAAAATTCAAGTCAATTTAAAAAGAACCAAAATAAGACACATGATACATTCACCCAAGCCTAGGAATTAAGTCCAAAAAAGCAGTTTCAAATAATGTAAGCAAAGAGAATCATTTTAGAAAGTACCACAGATCTTCACTATCTGAAATGAGGTGGGTGTTTTTTTACCTTCTTCTTTGTTATTAAAATATTAATTTACTTTTAAATATAATCCTGGAGCTTCCTTCAAAATATCCTCTCCATGAGAGGCGGGGAGGGTGGGAGTGTATATTTATAGTGTCCCTTTAAAGTTTAACAAAAGGATTCAAATGGAGTTACCTTCCCTCCGCAAAAGTCTTTTTTCAAATGTGTAACAGGATCTTACTGCAGTCACTAGGTCTGCTCTCCACACAAAGAAAAGCTGGAAAACATTTGCGTTATGCTTCTGGAGTTAAAAATGAAGAAGCTTTTTCCTTTCCATCAGTTCTTTTTTATTAATAAGGTGGTCACACTAAGCCAGAAATTATAACCAGCTGCTTTAGCCATTAAATGCAGATTCAAAGGCCTAATGATAAAGTGACCTCTTTATTAATAACAGAAAGCGACAAGTGGCATTTTCTCAGAGCATGCAAGGAAATAAATCAATCCATAAGTTCAAGTTGATAGTCTACCTCAGCAATATCGCCGCTTAAGTTTTCTATTTGGCCTTCGTGGTCTTAACAGCTAGGTAAACAAAATGAGAGCTCTGAAAGTACCTTCTCCGTTTTGTTTACTTCTATTGATGAGATAGATGCCACTTACCACCTCACATAATTTGAAGACGCTCTCTTTTATTTCTCCCCATCACGAAAGAATCATCACATACATCATCTAACCAACGAGTAGACACATGGGACTTATTTGTGCAGTGAGTATGTCTGAGTCAAGGCCTGAAACAAAGGTGTGGGGGAAAGCCGCCGATCTGTGGAAAGAAATAATAGTGGAATCATGGCAGCAGTATTTTAATATTTCAGGAACGTAGCCCCACATTTTCCTTATTTCATATATTAGAATTTTAATTATCGAGTTGCTAAATTATGGTGGCTTTCAGTGGAAGTGGGTTTCACCAACCCAGCCTTGAAGGGCAGACAGAAGTTCTTTGTTGTGCTGCCAGACGCATGGAGATGCCGGCATGGCAACTTCCACGTCCCCTGTGTCAGATCCTTCTGGCAGGAAGCCTCCACCACCACCTCAAGCACGGGAATCTCTGGGATATGAATCTCTCTGGCCCTTGTCCAAGGAGCTTTAGTACTGGAAGGACCAGAAAGACCTCTTTATAAACCTCATCTTTCTCATAACTTAATCCATAGGTTTGAACCCTGAAAAACAGCAAAAGACTGAATTGGTACTACTGAGCTAGGTCATGAAGGATGAGTAGGGGTTCTTGGGTAGAATATTTTGTAAAGGATGTTGAAATCGCTTGTCTCCCACCACAGAGGGGATTCTGCAAGTACTGTCTTCTCCGAAAGGTGAAATCCTCTGAAGACTCATAATCCCAGAGCAGGCACCCGGCACCTCTAACCTACCAGCACCTCTTGCCCCATTCCCTTACTCCTTCCCTCCTGGGTTTTCCCTCAAGGATTCCCTTACTCCTGCCACGCTGGAGAAGGCAGTCTCATCTATCGAAGTAGAAAAAAGACCTCCACAGGGCTGAGGGGGAAGAGGCGAGAACACCGAACTGAGAGTTCAGCCAGAGATCCTTGGGAGTCAACCTGAAGGGGACACCAGAGAAGTCAACCCGGCTATATTCTCATCAAAAGAAACTTCCTTTTCTATGACCGGAGCTAAATGGGCACCACAGCACAAGGAATGTGAGAGAGGCCACTCCCATACCAGCCAAATCCCACAGAGACTGCTAGGTCCAGGTCTCGTGTCAGGTCACCCACTTGGTTCTGAGGTCAGGGATCCAGCAGACTTCTTGCTCTGCAGTCACAAACTCTGTGACATTAGGAGTGTTACTTACCTTCTCAGAGCTTCATTATTCTTCCCCATAAAATAAGAAAGCAGAGCCAGCTTGTGTCAAAAGTCCCTTGCAGCCTTGGCATTCTATAATTTTCTATCACTTCCTTTATCTGTTGCCTCAGTTTCCTCAAGCATAAAATCATGCAGTTGGAGTAGATGATTTTAAGGTCCTGTCTAACACTGAGGCTCTATGATTCAGCTGATGAATTCAGATCACAAGCAAGGATTATTCTATTAATCTCAGTGGCCTTTTCTTTGCCAAATAATGATAGGAATGTGCTTCAGCTGAATGCCCCCATCCTAGCTACCAGTACATCTGGTTGGGAAACATACAGCTACTTCTATCCACCCGCTTGCCAACATGGAAATCTTCAAACAAAACGGGATGATTAATAGTATCTTTAATAGAGCCCCCACCTTGACATTAAATCTTGGGCTGAGGTTATCAAAAACAGCAAACACACAAAGAACTTACTCACAGCCTTGAGAACAAGCCAGAAAGAGAGCCAGAGACTGTGCAGGTGGCTGGAAGGAAAACTGACATGAATTACAAAGAAAAGGTGCATTGAGTTAATAGAATATAACTCTGGTATTAAGGGTGGGGGTTGAAAACAGATGTGAGGGGTAGTCCACCTCAGCACTGTGAGGAATGAAAGCAAGAATGTAACTTCTCTCTCTCTGTCTCTCTCTCTGTCTCTCTGTGTCTCTCTGTCTCTCTGTCTCTCTGTCTCTGTCTCTCTCTCTCTCTCTGTCTCTGTCTCTCTCTCTCTCTCTCTCTCTCTCTCTCTCTCTTCCTCTCATGCACACAACACACACTCAGGTAAAGCATATGAAATTCACTATGTTGGCTCAGGGATGTGGGTTGTGGTGCCCTTCGAGAGACACTATAGAGCCAAAAGCTGATTAGACACAGCCCCTAATAGCCAGTATTCTATAAGAGTTTGAAGGTAAGTAAATAGTGTAAGGTGGGGTGGCAGTTTTACACACTGGAGAGGCTGTTGGGCATAAAGACTGTAAGATCAAGTTCCACCTCCGTGACCTTTTATAGTTATTAAACCCCTAGACCAAATTCCTCATCTATAAAATGGCTATTACAAATATTCGGGACATTTCAAAGAATCAGAAAACAGGTTTTTAAAGTGTGTAAAACACACATAGGTATTTGGGACATGGGAGACACTCCAAAAAACTGGAACTTATTATCAAGATGTGTACAGGTATCAAAGATCGGAACACAATAAGGGGTCAAATAGAAGGGAGACAAATAGAAGTCAAGAAAGGACAGGTAATGAAAACAAGATAAAATGGTGGGTCAAGGGCTGAAACAGCAGGCTACAAGAAATTCTGTAGCACCATCACTTTTAATAAACATCTATTGATGTTAAGGAGAAAAAAGCAGATTGTCAGATAAGTGGTGAAATATGACCAATTTATGCGGAGAGAGAAAGAAGCAGAGAGAGAAGCAATAACAAAGCAAAGAGAGAGAGTCCGGAGACACATTCTGAATATTAAAAGTAGTTATCACTAAGTTTGAATACTAGGTTATTTCAGGTTGGGTTTTTTTTTTGACTGTTTCTTTATCTTTATTTTCCAAATAGTTTTTAATATATGTAGAAGCTTCAGTTTTTCTTATTTTGAAAGTAATGAAAATAGTAGGTTAAATATCTAATAACACTCACTGAGAAGCTGCTATAGTAGGGAACCGGAAGTCCTGTAGAGCTCACTGGCATTCTGAGATTATGGCTGTGTTCTAATTATTCGAAAGTTATCACATAAACAGAGAGTCCTAGTCAGTCAACAAATGTATGTGGAGGGCTTTCTTCATTCAAAAGTACTATATTAAACGTTTCAGGGGAAAATATATATATATTTTCCAAAGAGCCTCAGTATCATTAAGGAACTAAACATGCTCAGGTAAAATTATAACTCACAATGCAGGGTGCACCAGCGGGACAATCAATTCAAGCAGGGTGATTTGAGCCAGGACTTGGAGGCCTGGGGGACGTCAGAAAGGGGATCAAGTCACTTTCTGTTGCAGAGACGATTTAATTAAAAAGTTCCATTCTACCCACTCCACCAGGTAACAGAGAATTCATTGTATTCTGAGGAACTGAAAATCTTACAAGAAGGCAGATTGCATGACCTCTCATTTGCAATAGCTTCTTTTAGGAAAGGGAATAATTAGAATCACATAGAAGGGCTGCTCGCTTTCATTCAATAGATAACTTTAAACAGACTTCCAAACCACATGAACCACACTGAATAAGCACACTCCCTGCACTGGACTCCTTTAGGGCCTAATTTTCACCTCAGCCCAACACTTCCTCAGATTCCCTTCACTGTTATCAAACTACTTAACTGCCTTCCGCCCCTCATCCCCAGCCTCCAAATACCTCAGTAGACTGTGAACTCCTTTTATTCTTCCATGTATTCAACATTTTTTCAACACGTGCTATGTTCAACACAAAGATAAATAATACAGCCCCATCCTCAGAGAGTTCATAGTCTTAGCAGCAATAACTGACTCATTAACAGATATTTCCAGCTCAATGGCTGAGATGTGCACAGTATCCAAGAACAAGAAAGAGAGGATGTGTCCGACCAGCCTAAACCAAGGCAGTGGGGGTTAGGGAACGGTGGAGGTAACAGCACTACCTGTAGTGAAAAGCAATGCGGTGTGAACAGAAAACCGTGTGGCCAGACCGTAAAGTGCAAGTCAGAATGGAAAGACCCAACCAGAACAGGCAACATCGACTGAGGGCTTACTACGTGGGAGGTTGACTTAATGTTCACAATAACTCAGTGAGGTAGGTTCCAGCATCCTAATGTTACAGACGAGAAAACTGAGGTCACATAGGTCAAGTAAGTTGGGCAGTAAAGAAGGTAATCATGCTGATATGCTGCCTTCCCCTGAGGCTAGAATGGTGAGCAGGGGCTGCTCTGAGAATCCCATTAGAGCCATGTTAAGGAGCTTGGGCTTTTCCCATAGATAGTGAGGAGGCAGTGAATGGGGTTAAGCAGTAGGGTGACAGTCAGCTTTATCTCAGGAAGCTACTCCAGCAAAGTGTGTGGGACTGATTTGAAGAGTTAGGGAGACCAGTTAAGAAGGCTATTTCGATATTCCAGAGAGTGATGGGGTTGCCTGATCAAATAATGTAAGGAAAGAGCCCAGGGAACAGATGCAAGATATATTTGTTGGGAGACTATTCTCTATGCACCTCCTGAGTTTCTGTGCATAGTGTGAGCAAAGCACTGGCTGCCCTTCATTCCAGATTATCTTTTCAAAGGTGTATATATGAAAAATAGCCTTGGACAATATGTTTTTTTTTCTAAAGCAAAAGGAAAGTATGCCTAATGTCCAATACAGGAGGGTTCCCCTCCTAGAACACAAATGCACTGCTTGTCTAGTTGTCTGGCCTTCTTCATGATACCCTAAGGGAATTGGTGCAAGAAAATGCTGATACTCTGGCTACCGCTATGGCTCTAATAAATTCCTTTGTCTCTAACCTAGGAATCTCACGTCTTCTGCCAGCATCCATGAAACCGTGGCAGGCTAACTAGTTTATTTACAAGTAAGGCAAAATCTTAAATCTCTCACAGTTCTTAGGATTTATTTAGGAGAAAAAAAATCAACAAGATTGGTGACTGGCTAAATGTAGAAGGTAAGAGAGGAAAAGCAATCAAAGATTACTTCTGGTGTCTTCTTAGCTTGGATGAAGGAGAGAATAGTACTGTCACAAACTAAGATAAAATATATAACAGGTACAAATGTGGGGCATAGGAAGTGCTGGGGAATAGACGATAAATTCAGTTGGAGGCCTCTGAGACATCGATGTGGACAAAGAGCTAAATACTTGAGTGAAAAAGGGAGGGGCTGGATTAAAGATATAGATATTGGAGCATCAGCATCAGGGGATAGCTGAAACCTTGAGAGTGTATAAAATCCTCCATTCAACATATAAAAAGATTTTAGACCCCAGTGAGCCAAGGGCAGAATATTCAAAGGAACCATCATATCCATCTTTGAATCCTTAGTGCCCAGCAGAAAGTTTGACACAATGTATATGCTAAATAAATGTCATAAGCAAATTGTCAAAACCAGACCTATAATTAGTTGTAGTTTAAAGTTGCTTCAACAATTATCTATGTAATGCTAATCTAGATTTCCTCAAATCAGGCCCCCAAATACACAGTATCTAAATTTGTTTCACATGAAACACAACCAGTTTCATATGCAAATAATTACAACATCATTCTCTCATGTGCAATGTTCTGTTCAGAAGCAGAACATAATCCTAAAACTCATAATTTCATGGTCATTAAAAGTAGTACTATTATTTTTTTATTGGAGAAAAGTTTTAAGTTCTCTTATCCAAGGGATCCCATCTTCATTTATTCGTTTGAAAAAATACTTACTAGGGACCTACTATGTTCAAGGAAATGCACTAAAAGCCGTAAGGAAACTAAAAAGTATAAAAGTCCCCTCCTTTAAACAATTCACAAAAGCAGAGTGGTGACAAATAAGACAGACCAGAATTTAGTTCCTAGATCCACATTTAGCAATTTTATGACCTTGAGCAAGTTACTTAACCTTTATAATCTTTAGTTTCCTCAACTGTGAAAGGGGGATAATAAAAAAATCTATATCTCATAAATGGTGATGGAATCACATTTTATAATACATGTAGAGCATCTGACATAAAGTACTTCCTTAAAAAGTAATAATTAGTATTATTACCATTATCTTAAGCCAGATGGGGAAGAAATACTCAGAGAAAAGTCACTCAATGAGGGACACTGAAGAATGCTTTGAATGCCAATGAAATGGTCTAAAGAACTAGAAATACAGAACTTTAGAAGCCTGGTGAAAATAAGAAGAGTTAACATTACTGAGTCCCTACTGTGTTTTAACTTAAACCATCCCAACAAACCTACGAATGAGTAGTATTATTCCCATTTTCCAGATGAGAAAATGAACACCTAGACAAGTCAAATAATTTGCTCAAGGTCCTCCAGAAGAAAATAATGGATCAGGAAGTAAACCCAGGCCATCTGGCTCCAGAATTGATACCAAATTACCTCCTCATGGAGAAAAAGAATGCATTTTTATGACATACTTTTAAAGGAAAAGAACAGAGATCTTTGGCAGCATTTACCTTTAATCTACAACTAAACTACTCTTCTACTTGGTACTGAAAGATTATTCATAAATATCTACATGGACAAGTAGACTTTTTTAGGTTGGCTAGGATCCTATTTCACATTCTGAAAATCGAATGAGGAAGATTTAACGTCTCATACTGAATACCATGTAAGGCAAAATCACAGTGCATTGTGGACTGACCCATGAAATTCATTCAAACTGACTCAAAACTGAGGGGTGTGGGGCTTTAAGCTCTGAGGTACCTTTATGAAATAAAATGACTCCATTTACCAACCCTGACTTCTTACTGATCTGTTCGCTGTTCATAAACATTTCCTTAATTAGAGTTTAATATGCACTCCTCACAGATGCAGAGGGTTATCCTGCTCACTTTAAGGTAACGCTGATAAGATATATAGCCATTGCGTTGGGTCACCTTGGACTTCAATCAAATTTTTTGTTGTTTTGTTGTTGTTTCCTTGTCAAAGACAATGGAAGTGAAAACCCTAAATATCCAACCACCAAGCAATGGCTAAATAAATTGTGTAAGCTGTGCAATGTCACACAGACATGAAAGACAACATTTATATAAACTTGGAAGAAATATATGCACATTAAGTGAAAAAAAGTTTGATACAAAATGGTATATACAAGATAATCACGGTTATGGAATTTTTAAAAAACATATGCATAAGGCAAAAGAGGCTGAGAGGCAACATACCAAAATGTTGAAAGTGATTATGTTTGTACTAAGAGCCTAAAGATTAAATATCTTTTCATTTTCTCAATATTCCTCTATTTTCTTTGATGGATATATATTATTTGCACATTTTTTTATTGCAGTAAACTAATTTAAAAATGAAGACAACAAAAGAGGAGGTAATGGAAAGATGGAGGAGACCAGAGAACAGCTTATCAAGGCCAATGAATACTCTGTCTCTGTTTGACCCATTCAGAGCTCTTTGCTGAAAGTATTAATATCTTTCAAGATCTATACTTATATTTCTTAAATGTTTGGAATATTAGATAGATGATGATAGATAGATAGATAGATAGATAGATAGATAGATAGATAGATAACAGACAGACAGAGAGATAAGAGATGATATACAGGCAGACATTCTTTTACCAAAAACATTCCAGAATAGCTCTCCTTTTAGAGTCATGACCTGGCTTTCCTCTTCACCTCAGCTGTTGCTCTTCTCTAAGCTATAATCAACCGTTTTCAAAGGTACGGGTAATTTAATTGCAAGCATCCCAGACATATAGATCTGACCTTGGAAACCCAGAATGGATGGTATACGTAACTGATTAACATGTGAACTAGTCACCATACAAACATGACATGGAGAATAACTTAGCACATGCACGATTAGCTATACACTTTCTTCTGGCAGCCACAATTAATTATCAACATAAATATCAATATAAGAAAACTAATTCTGCTTTTCAGAAAAGCTTATCAAAATTTAACTTTGTCGAAGGAAAAAAAAACTTACCATGCTGGCCGGAAATTACTGAGCGGAGTCTGATGACAAACTATATAATGAACTTTAGCGGCTGTTTACATCTGGGAATGGGCATCACATACACATTACCCCATATGCAGCCAGTAATCTTCTAACCACTCAAAACACCAGTCATAACACAACCCAAAAAAGAATAATAGTATGCACATTTTTTTAAAAGAACACAATTATTGGAAGAGCTTTGGGAAATTAACGCAGCCCTACTCTAGCAGTCAAATTCATATGTAGTTTAAAAGGAAAGCAAATCTGACGTACTGAACATTTGTCATATGGTTCTCACTGACAGAGCAAGCAGCATTTCAAAGCAGAATGGAAATTGGAGTTCAGTGGGAGGTACAGATGCTTGACTACCTTTCTTTAAGGGGAGCAGAAACATTCTATTAGTTCCCTGCTGCTTTGGCCAACTGAAGCCTAGTCTCCTCTGCCATTCACTCAGGACAGAGCTCCAGTGTCTTGATGCTGGTTTACAGAAAATTCAAACACACTCACATACTTCATCTCTGTGAGAGGTACCTCTATGTAGTTGTCAGCCTTTAGCAGTATCAACTCAACAGACTCATAAGCTTTTTATAAAATAAAAATGAATTAATCAGGAGACAAAGAGGAGGAATAGGAGGGTGGCATTCTAAAAGGTGGGAAGTCAACTGCATTAGTGGTCACAAAGGAACCAGGGGGTGTTTTTGTTTGGCTGTGGAACAGCCGCCTTCAGAATTTTAAGCCTTTTAAATAAGCCATCAATGATTTTAAGAAATAAACCTCAGATTTGATCTATGCCAAGTGCAGAAATTCTACAATAATATGTCGTGGAGCTGAGGGAAATCTACAGTGCCTGTTCCTCTTTCCTTTTATGATCTCTGGACTTGAGTATCATATCTTGGATTATCTTCAGAGGTCTTTTTACACTCATTTGCTCTAAATTACCCCTCTGATTAAGAAATCTTAAGAAACTGGGTGTAGGAGAACTTTTTTGATCGTAGCTTTTTTCCCTACTTATATCTTGACTCACATGGCATTCCAACACCTATAGACTCTATTGTTCATAAATTTGTCTTCCCCACTGGTTCAGATAAGAAGGTCCTAAAAACCATTCAAGACATGTGTCTTTTCTACACACTGTCTCAAAAGCTTACAATAGCCTTCAGATATTACAACAGAGATGAATTGCGGATGGGGTATCATATAGAGGCCCAGGGCTTTGACTCTGGAGTCAGACAGCCCTGAGTTCAAATCCCGACTTGGTTAAGTTGTATGACTTTGAACAAGTTCTTAAGCCCATAATAGTCCTGATCCCAAGGGAGTTTTGGGAGGATGGAATGCAATAGTTTACTAAAAGCAAGTACTAGATCTGCTAATGATGACAAAAGGATCAAGAAAAAACATAGAATGTTTTCAACTTCAGTCACTACGCAAATAAAAGTTGCTATGGAGCTAGTATCGGCTTTACTTTTACCTGAACTGTGTGACGTATTAATCACTTCTACGTTGTTTCCACAGCTGTAAAATGAGAGCACAGCCTCAGTGGAGCCCTAAGTGTCAAGATCTTTATACACTGAGAAAAATGCAATCTAAATTGCCATATGCAGCCTATATCACTAAGCAAACTAGGTGCCTTTTCACAACCAAATCATACTCTCTTTCCATCTACTTTTCCCACTCTTAGGTATATTTTACTGCACTGTGAGCTTCAAAAGGGAAGAGGCTGTCTTATATGCTCTCTACCCATGGTGCTCATAACAATATCTGGCACACATGACCTACAAATGTGGAATGAATTAGTGACTGAGTCATCTTACTAAACACCCATGGCTTTTATACATAGTAGGTGTCAAAATATGTCTGTTGAATGAATGGATTTGAATAAAACTGGGAGTGTCCTCATAGGCAGGGACTTCCTCTTACTCATCTCTGAAGCCCCTGGGCCTAGGAGAGAGCCTGGCACAAAAAAAAGAAGCAGGATCAACTAATCTCTTTGTTCTGGAGACATGTCAATTAGGATTAAAACAATTGGCCTACTCAAAAAGGGGAAGTAATAGATAAATTTGTGTGCATTCCAGTTCCCGAAGGCTTTCTTTGTGCCTGGAACTGTAGTAGTAGACATTTTACATTATGTTTTCTCAACAGCCCTGGTAGTGAGGGATGACTGACATCATTTTTTAAAATGAATAGGCAAAGACTCAGAGAGATTAAGTCACTTGCCCAAAATTATAAAGCTCATAAATAACAGTTGGGAATCAAACCCAGGCTTCTGGAGCTCATGTTCTTCCCATTATGCAAGGCTAAGGAAGAAGGAAAAGCACCAAAATAGATAGGACCACGTTGTTTGAAGTTAGATGGCTTTAAGGAAGAAAGGAGGTGAGATCAATTGGTGGGTCAGGCTTATAGAGAGAGACTAACCAGCTGAGGCCCAGCGATTGGCCCATGTGCTTGCTGTCTACAACCATGCCCAGCAGGACTAAAAGGAAAGAAATGTTGATTAGAGTTATGTTCCAAACAGGACAGTACATCTAGGCTGGTGGCCGTGGAAAACGGCAACGCCAGCCCGATCCCTTCTCCTCAGTATCTGTAAGTTCAGGCTAGCCCATCACTAGGCCTCAGAGCCAGCCAGCCATCTCCCTCATGTTCTTTGAGACAATACACAGAGCTCAAGAACTTTCCCATGGAAAGAAAGACCATCCACATTTTTCTAGACAGCTGGAATGGGAGTAGAACAGATCTCAGAGGAAGAAATTTAATGACCCTTGGTTTTGGAAAAATCAATTTAAGAGCACTATGTTCTTCATAGAAGCAAGAAAAGATAATATTCATTTTAAAGCATTAGAGCAAGATAGTTGCCATAAAAAAATATATCACTTTAAGTTTTGTGTAGTTCTGTTAAGATTTGGCATGTGAACAGTAGTACTCCTTCTATCATTAGAGGGAAAACTATTTTAATGAAATAAAATATGTTTGAAACATCTTCTATTCTCATTAGTAACATTAAATAGAAACCTAGAATCTTATTCATCAGTACATAAACAGAATGCTCAGCATAATTAATTTTTAATTCATCTAGGGGTCCAGAAATAATTCTTTGAGAGATACTACACTAAGCCCTCTAGTTTGCAGGCTCAGAGTAATAATATATTTTAAATACTTGAGGCAGACTCTGCCAACCCTCAGCTCAAATGCCCCATGCATCCTGGTGCTTCTCCATTTAGCTCAACTGAGAGGATTCAAGACTAGGGTGACATCTTCCTATTTCAACAGCTTAATACTCTGGCCAAAGTGGAGTGAATCAAGGCTATACAGGATATTCAAGAGAAATTAAAGCCAGATCAGCCAACTAGCTGAGCTTTCTCCCTGAGGGGAGGAAAAAATAAAAATAAAAACAAAAAGAGAAAAAAAAGAACTCTGGGTGTAAAGCACTGATGTGATTTCGCTATTCCTAAGCATACCAGAAGCCATAAATATTTGTAAAGCAGTCTTTATATTTTCAGTGTTCAAGGGCATAACTAAAGAAATCAGTATGTAAATATGTACATGTGCAAGCTATTCTTTTAGACCACTGAAAAAAAAGCAAGCAAAAGTCCAAGTATTGCTGGAAAACTTTGGGTTGTTTTGTGTGAAATTTACTCCGGTCAGCCCTGCAGTTATCTGTCTAAACACTACCTCAAAAAAAGGTCAGGGTTGGAGGGTGGATAGGGAGACAATACATAAACTCCAAACCCATAAACTCACATCTCGCTCTTCTCTGTCCTCACCCACCCCAGAGCAGCCAGCTGAAGCTCAGAGAACACATCACCACCTCGGGACCATTCTGAGGTTCTTTTCTCTGCAAAGAACACTGGGCCCTGGGACCTTTTTTGCTCACAGGCCCCGGCAGCCCACAAAACAAAGCAATCCTTCCCCAAGGCAGCCCTCTAAATTGTTTAAAGACCATGCTCACGCCTTCTCTCTTCTTGGCTTGCTCGTTTCTGGACATATCTGATTTGCCACGGAGAAAACCCCAAAAGCGGTCTGACCAACACACATGGAAAAGACAGCAGCAGCACCAAAAACCCCTGCACTCAGGGGTTCCATTTCATTTATGCTCACAATCAAAGCAATTAAATGCTTCAACTAGTTACCCTTGACTCAATCCAACATTGTATTTAAGTGGATTAATATTAATAATAAAATAGCTATCTTTAACTAAAAGCCTCTTGTCTGCCAGGAGTTGCATTTGGTGCTTTAAATACAGTCTGTTTTGTTATAACAGAAAATACAAGTTCCAAAAAAATCACTATGCTGTGCAAAATCATGCAATAAAAGCCACAGGGCTTATGAGAAAATGGGATTGAGGCACACCAATCGAAAACTTCATTAGTGACACAAAATAAAAAAATGGTAGCATAGTTTTACATATGGCAAACGGTTAAGACATATATACATAATAAATGTGGTGCTTTACCTTGAAAAGGATCTGAAGTATGTTTGTAAAGTGAGTGTTGGAAGGTTGCAGCTTGTGGGTTATTGAAAAGTGGTGGAAAGAGGGTTATGGGAAATCAGACAGAAAATTTTAAAACATCTGATGTGGATGGGTGTGGCTCTAACACATACGATGAACTGTGGTAGTAAGTAGATGTCTGAGGTGTGTGTGTTCCACATATTCTCATGCAGCTCACTGCAGCTGGGTGCAGTTTTCTGAGTTCATCTAGTGTTTCTCATGGATAACATTGGTCATAAGCAAATGCAAAATCTGTGTGATCCTCAAATTGTTCCCTAACATATCAATCAGGTTGGAACAAATTTGTGTTTTTAAAACAAGTGTTATAGCAGAAACAACTGTAATTTATCTCATTGAACCCTTACAACCCTGAAAGATACGTTTTATTAACTCCATTTTCTGGAAAAGAAAACTGAGGATCAGAGAGGTTAAACGATTCCCAAAGCCACATCATTTGTGACAAGCAAGTTGCAAACAAGGATAGGACCAAGGTCTGCCAGGTGTCCCCTCCACCACTTTATGCCCTATTGTTAACACCTTTTTTTTTTTTTCATTTGGCAACTGTGTTGGATAGGAGGTTCCCTCACTCCTACGTCCAAAAGGCCATTCTCTGCTTCCTCCACTCCTGCCGTATTTGTCGGCCCTACAGTGATGTCAAGTTCAATGGGAATACTTACGACCATAGCAACATCATATCCCTTTACTCAAGCAGTGAGCTATGTACCCAAAGATAATTAAACTTCTTAAGCATGAATGGGGCGGAGGGGATTTCTAAACTTACTGCTGTGAAACTCACATGTCAGATTCAAGAAAATTTCAGCAGATTTCATGGAGTCTAAAGGTTCATTTTCTGGAAGCCCCTTTTACTATTTTAACAATCTCCCTTCTGGGGAGCCTGTGGTTCAAGTTCTTCATTGAGAGAGAAAAAAACTGTCTTATTCCATAAAATGACTGTGGTAAATAAAAATCTGACCAAGTCACTCCTGTCCTTAGAACACTTCCACGGTTCCACGCTGCCCTTAGGATCAAATCCAAGCTCCCTGGCAGGTCTTGCTAATCTGTTCAAGCCCCACCTCTGACCACGTGCCTATCCCACATCTGATGCTCCAGACAAACGGAATTGCTTTCAGTTCCCCATATTCTCCATGGTTCCTCACTTTCAGACTGTACGCATTATTCTTCTTGGCTGGAATATTCTTCACACCACCCATCAACCGCCCTGACTCCACCTGTTCAATTCCATTTCCAAATGCCCCTTCCTCCTAGAAGCCTTCCGTGGTACCGTCCCCACATCTGGATTAGGAGTCCCTCATAGGTGCTTCCCCATAGCTCATTGCACCTTCCCTCTCACCACTGCTAGCCCACTTTACTAGAATGACTCATATATTTGTCCAATTATCCCACAAGAGTGAGCTTTGTGAAGGCAGGAATGGTGTCTAGCTTAAATGAAAAAAATTAATGAATTCATGTGCATAGCATGAAAGAGCTTTCATGTTCAACATCTCACACATGCCATTTTATGAACTAAATGGGGAATCAAACCTAGGATCCAAGAGAGTAAATGCACTAGCCATCGCCACATAACTAGTCAGTGGTGGGACATTCATTTATTCATTCAACCAAGTTGTAGCAACTATTATGTTCTAGACACTGGTTGCATAGCAAAAACTAAATCAGAAAGAAACCCCTGCCCTCATGAGGCTCATATTCTAGTGTTGGAATGACAAACAATAAACCAAATAAATAAACAGAATATTTATATCGGTTTATCGGCTGGTGATGATGCCATGAAAATAATAAAACAAGGAAAGGAGATAGGTAGGGCCTCACTGAAATGGTATGGTACACTTTGAATTAAAACCTGAAAGAGATGGGAGGGTGGTCCAGGCTGATATCCAGCCTCCAGGCAGAGGGAATAAAAATGACAAAATACTGGAGCAGGAATAGGCCTGGTAAGTTCAAGGAGAAGCACAGAGGATGATGCAGCTGGGAGGAGTGAACTGCATCTCAAACCTGGAAGTTGAGAATACTAACGGCTATTATTTCCTGAGCACCTACTATGAAGACATATAATCTGTCCCTACAGACTTTACAATCTGGCCACGTAGGTTTAAAAATGCTAGAATCATATCACGTCCTCTGAAATATAACAACATCAATACGCAGGTTAATTCACTCCTTAGCCTAGCAGGAAGATGTTGATCCCTCGAAAACTGCTTTGTCAGATCTTCTACTGAATGAGGAAAGAAGTGGTGAAATTGCCCTCATCAGTAATTTCAGCATCAGCTTCCTGGGGATGAACGAGAGATCTTCTACACGCAAACAGCACCAGCAGCTACGTCACAGGAATTTATGAACTGTGGCTTTCTGATCAAACATATGAAATTAACACAAAAATGTTTTTAAATGTATTATTGCTAGGGAAATTACATAATAAAGACAAGAGCTTCCCTATTACTTAAGGTAATGAAAGCAAAAATAAGGATTTATAAGCTTCCTAGCTCTGATCTAAATTTGCTGTGCATTATTTTTCTACACTTTTTACTTTAGAAAAACCACTACTAATTGCATTCACATTACACAGTATCAACCAAACCTGGATTTGGGTTTCTTCCAAGACCACCAACAGGCTCAAGTTACAGAGAGTTTATTAAATGGGTTGCTTTTCTTTTCTTCTTTCTCTCTCTCTCTTTTAAGCAAAACTTAGAATGTTGTTACCTTTTGGAGGGACTAAACGTATAAATGTGTGATAAGTAACATTTTAAGAAAATCCCCAGCATATGAATAAGGTGAAGAAGCACATTTTTTTAACTCACAAAATAATAAAAGATTTTAAAAAGCATACAGTTTATTGGTGGCTGGGAGCCCGAAGCTAATGAAAAAAACGTTTACAAGTTAGGTTTCCACAGCTTTTCTTTTGTGTTTTCTGGGTACAGATGCTGCTGGCTGTACTCTAGGAAAACTTGGAACTCAGCTGGAAACAGAGAACACAAGGAATCTGAGACCAGTTCAATCTCCCCCAGTTTAAATTCTCCCTTGGAAGGCAAACGGGATGACCTATTATTTTCATGGCAACATTTCTAACTCTTCACTCTAAAAGCATTTCCAACCTCAGTCTTCCTATAACGAGCTCTACACTCTTACTTGGGAGCACAAAACCTAGATAAGCTTCCTAGTGATTAATCACCTAAATGGTGCTCCATCCCCACAACGAGAGCCAAGGCCAAGCAATAGGCTTCCAGTTTATATAACCCACTCGACTCCCTGTCATCATTGCAGTCTCCCCTAAGTCTCCTCCAATTTCTTATCTTCTCCTGGAAATGATCGCCTCAGGACTCTGCAGGCAGTTCCTACTGACTTCCCACCAGCACGAGAAATGGGGAAGAAGGAAGGCAGAGAGACAGGGGGGTAAGTAATCAGTCACTGGCCTCACGCTTCTGGGGAAATCAATCTTTTTATTATCACCACTATTCTTTTCCATTCCTCTATCTCTTGGAGCCCAGTACTTCCTTGTGTCCACTCCTCTTCTATGTTTTACAGATGGGGAAACCAAGGTTCACCCAGCTGGACTCAGAGCTGAGACCATACTAGGTTCCCTGAGCACTAAATCAGCATTCATTCCACTAAATTGTTCTTGTTTAAGTCCAATAGTTCCAATGTAACCTACTGAATATGGATTTTCAAAGGGGAATAAACACCGAACATTTCTCCAAGTCACGCAGGATAAAGAAACAGAACATTCACACAATAGAATATGATACTATTAAAAATTTAGTTTTCAAAGAATATTTTTAACAGTTTTATTGAGGTATAATTTACATACCACAAAATTCACCCATTGTACACGTGGCGTCCAATTTTTTTTTTTTTTTTTTTAGTAAATATGTCTGATTATGCAATCATCAGCATATTCCAGTTTTAGAGCATTTCTATCACCCCAAAATGGTTCTGCTGTTCCTGTTAGCAGTCACTTCCCACTCCCACCCCAGACCCAGGCAAACACTAACCTGCTTTCTGTCTAGTTGTTTTTTGCCTTTTCTAGAAGTGTCATATAAACAGAATCATTTGATATATGTTCTTTTATGTCTGGCTTCTTTCACTTAGCATAATGTTTTTAAAGTTTATGCATGCTGTACCTTGTTGATTCCATCCATTCATCCATCCACCCACCCATCTACTATCCATCTACCATCCATCCATTTATTTGTTCATCCATTTATTTGTTGATTTGTTCAGTTTATAATAATGATTTTTAAATTATCAATGGCAATATTTTGCTTTTTATTGTTGAATAGTATTGTATTATGTGGATATACCACATTTTATTTGACCATTCAACAACCAGTGGATAACCATGGGCTGTTTCCACTTTTTAGCTATTATAAATACTGCTGCTTTGAACATCTGCATACATGTCTTTGTGTAGACACACATTTTCATTTCTCTTGGATGTGTTAGTTTTTCTGTTTTTGTTTTTTTTAACTATATCTATCCTCTGGGTGTGTAGTGGTGTCTTGTTGTGGTTTTAGTTTACGTTAGGATATTTAATCACATTAAAAATATTTCTATATAATATTAAGAGAAACAAGCAGGATTCAAAATTGTTTATACAGAATGACCTCACACACATGTGAGCACTACACATATATGAACACAAAAAGAAATACATCAAAAATACATTTCCTATTCTTGAAAAAGGATATGAGAGCATTTTTTTTCTATATACTTAACTGTAAAATTTTTGTATGAGTAAATATAGAATAAAAATACATTTTAGAAATTTAAAATGTTGCTAAAACATTAAGAGCTAAGCATTACAAGTCATAAGCGTCAGGATATACCCAAGCCTCAGGTAAACTCAACTCTATTAAACCTTTATGAATTATCCATCCTAGGGATTGTTTGTACCAAATGTGTGAAATCAGGTTGGCTTCTCTCTGCCTCAAAGCATGCTTCTGAGACTCTACTCCAGGCATCGGCAAACTGCAAACCTCAGGCCAAATCCAGTTCTCTGCCCGTTTCTGTACGACCTACAAACTAAGATCATCCACACCCTCATATTCCCAATTACTATGTTCTGATGCGAAAGTTGGACAGTTGAAGAAGGTCGATAGGAAAAAAAAATGATTCATTTGAAATATGGTGTTAAAGGAGAGTTCTATGGATACCAGGACCAGAAAGATGAACAAGTGGGTCCTAGAGCAAATTAAGCCTGAAACATCGCTGGAGGCTAAAAACTGAAGCTGTCCTACTTTGGAGACATCATGAGAAGGCAGGGTTCTTTGGAAAAGATAATAATGTTGGGGGGCGGGCGGGTGGGGATGGTAGACAGCAGGAAATGAGGAAAACCAAATGTGAGATGGATTGACTCCACATAAGAAGCCATAGGTATTAAGTCTGCAGGAGCTGAGCAGGGCTGTTGAGCACAGGACATTGTGGACATCAGTCATGCATAGAGTCTCCAGGAGTCAGAGCTGACCTAAAAGCATGCAACAACAAGAAGCTAAGAAAGGTTTTACGCTTTTAAATGACTGACAAAAATCAGAAGAATATTTTGTGACATGAGAAAGTCACCCATCCCTGATGGGTGCTCAGAAAAGATAAGCTCAGTTCTATCATCCTAAAGAAAATTCATTAGGAAAAAAATTTGGATTGGCCACTCTTTGTATTAATTCACATTAATATGTCTTTTCTAAAAGTGTAAGATTTGTAGTTGACAACGGCAATATCAAAAACTTACAAAGCACTATTTTAATCATAAGTCTGTATTTCTCTGCCTGGCATTTGGTAGGTCCTCAATACTTGACAAACAAATCAGCAAATAAATGGGTGAATAGATAGATGATGGATGGGTAGATGGGTGGATAGATAGTAGATAGGTGGATGAAAGAATGGATGAAATCAACAGTTATTGAAGGCTAAGTGGGATAAATGCCACAGCAAGTCCCATTGTGCATTGGGAGGAACCAGGTAAAGATCTGTCCTCATGAATCTCTGAGTAAGACAATGGATATGAACTGATAACTCTCAAAAAGAGAAATACAAATGACAAAAAAAAAACAATGAAAAGGATGTTTAACATCACCAGCAAAACAAAAGTATGTAAACATTAACTTAGATGATAGTCAACTATTTTAAAAAATGACAATACATAGTGTCAGCATAGGTAAACAGGGGGGAAAATTTTTCTTTCAATAGAATACAGAGAGGGGTATGCATTTTCCCAGTCTTTATGTAGGCAATGTATCAAAAGCCTTTGACCTTTGACCAAGTAATTCAACTTCTAAGAATTATTACCAAGAAAATAACCATGGATATGTGGAAAAGTTATGGACAATCACAGCATTATTTATGAGAGAAAGGGAGAGAGAAGGGGGGGAAAAACCTGATGTCAAACAATAGGCATTAAGAAAAATGTGATACAGTCACACATAATACTAAATTGTCTAATGATTAAAAACATTATTTGAGTTATATCTTTTGATATAGAAACTTGTTCACAATAACACTAATAAGTAGGGAGAAAAAGCAAGTCATAAAATCAGCTTGCAAGGGGATGAGCCCATTCTTTAAAAAAAAAATGAGTATTTACATGGAAAAAGTTTTGAAGAATATAAGCTTAAATGAAAATAATGTATGTCAATTATTTTTCTGTTTCTTTATCTTTTTCTCATTTTCTACAACAAACACATCACTGGTTTAATTTTTTAATTAAATTAAAATGAAATAATAAAAGGGATTAAAGATCTAATAAAACTGAGGACTCTAGGATACTCATACAAGGGCATAAAGGAATAAAACCACTAATTAATTAATATTGATTAATTATAATGCAAATTAGGTTGTAAGCTCTTATGGGCAAAGACCTATACTCACTCACTCAACAAATATCTGTTTAGTATCTTCTATGTGCCAGACATTATTCCAAATACTATGTATGATTTCATTGGTCAACAAAATGGACAAATCTCTGCTCTCATGGTGCTTCCATTCTAGAGTTTTACTCATTCTAGAGTTTTACACATCATATCTCTGTACTCTCCACAGCAGTTTGCACAGCACTGGACACATGGAAGTCCTCATTTAGAAATCAGTATTGGTTAATTTCTTAACAAAAGAGTTCATCACAGCAAGCTTCCCAGCACATTTGTTAAATGCTTTAGATACACATACACATACACACATACACACACACACACACACACACACACACTACACACAATGTTTCACGAAACTGTGTAGTGTGCAAAGTGGGGTAAACCCATAATGCCAAAATGAGAACACAGGTTCCCGGAGCAATTCTGACTCAGTCCCCAGCCACTTGTGTAGGGGGAAGCTGTCAGATAATATTTCATGAATAGCTAGGCTTAAGTTACTCGAACCAGCTGGGGCTTTTCTTAAGCTACATTTTCCTCTGGCCAGAATATCCACACGGCTGAAGCTGCCTGTTCAGTATCACTCCACAGAGAAATGGGTCTTTCTGTTTTCCTCATAACTGCAGACACTGCTTCTTTTTCAGGCTAGAGAAACCCACGGACCTGGTATTCAGCTTATGTAATAACTGGCTCCCTGCTGAGGTAAGCCACTAAGAGACCTACACTCAATTTCAGAAGACAGATAGTTCTCCTTTTGGACCAGAGTCGTTTGCAACGTATTGACTCAAAATAAGTACACACGGGTGCTTTCAGTTTCCCACAAGTCCTGAATCACTAACACGTCAACTCACTTTTATTTTTTTTCCAAATGTAGCAGTAAGAAATTTCAGCAGTTTCCGTTGATGGATACCGAGTATATCGACCATGCAATAATTTTAAAGGTCTTTGAAATTAAAGCCACGAACACCACCATATGATTGTCAGGTAGCGGTCATTAAAAACTAAATAGGGAAGCAAGACCGTGTACTCAATGCCTACATTCAAATCTTAATGACAGCACATTCTTCGTGGGTGAACTTGGGAATAAGGTACTTGTATTTTTGAAGTTCATCAATAAAATAAGGATAATGAAGTCATGGTTCAATGTGAGCATTATGCAAAACACCTTGCCCTGATCCAGGTACAATATGAGTATCTGACACATGGTATTTCCAGTGCTTCTCTCCTCATCATAATCTTGAGCATAAAAAGGCCTATTTTGTTGAAAAATGAACACAAAGTTCTCTTTCCCCTTCCTCTGCTTCAAGGGACTCCTTACAAAGCACCAGCTAGCACAGCTTGCTATAGGAGGGAAGCTTGTAATGGAGAGTGTTCCACCGCAGTTCCAAGAAAGGGCTTCATGTCAGAGATCTGAGTTCAAGTCTCATCTACTTCCTAGCTGCATCATCACCTCACATGAGTTATTGAACTTCCCATTCTGTACGCATCTTCTCATCTCTGTTCGCATCTGTACGAGAGCAATAAAAACAATACCTATCAAGAAATAAAGACACACTGAAAAAATACCTCTCTTATAAGAAGGGTTGTTATAAAAGTTACATGAAAAAGATGCTTATAAAGTCCTAACACTACCAACTCTAGGCCATTCCAAGCAAGTGATACATCCCAAACCTAGTCTGACTTTTGAATTTTACTGTCAATCCCTGGTATGTTTTAAGTTCATTATCCACACACTCCTCAGGGCCATAAAAGAACGAATTCCAGCAAAACTTAAAAGTTGCATCACACCTTGATCTGCGCACAGCAGAAATGATTACAAAGTAGGAAAAAGAGAGAAGGTAAAAATCACTTTCTCAAGGTGGTAGACTGGAATTTCAGTTCCGGGGCAATTTTCCTCCCCGTCACCACCCAACTAAAAACTAAAAACAAAACAAAAGACAAAAACAAAACCAAAAAATAAATAAATAAAATCTCCAACAATGCAATGATAGCCTCAATTTCCAAAGTCCGTCTTCCCGAACACTGGGTCTTTGTGCTTGGGGTAGTAAAGGGGAAAAGACGTCATTAAATAACCAACAGGTGTATAGAAAAATACAGCAGACTGAAGAGATTGTGAGGGGTGGGGAGAACCACCAAACTCATAATAAGGTGCCTTGTAGAGATTGCTAAAACATTAAAACAGATTCAAAGGTGTCACCCAGCTGAGCGATTCCACCTCGCTTGAGCTTCAACCAAACGACATCTGACATTTCGACAACTTAGCAATGACATTTTACCAAACGAGTTGGAACTTTTGGCTTAATAAATTATAACTACCTTTGCCTGATTAAGAGAAAGAAGAGTTTGGGGTTTCGACGATGCTTTTGATGCCTGCATATATCCTGTGGTGACATTTGTAAAATACTTTCAGAATTGGGTCACTTCACATATCCAAATCCTACTCAGACTTCAAGATATATCTCAGTTTTCTCAATTCCTACTTACAAGGAATATCTCTTATTGCCAATTACTATGAACTATAATGTTAGGAACTTTACATGTTATGTAAGCTTAATCCTCACAATGATACTACTATAGTATTATTAACCACATTTTGTGATGAAAAGTTGAAGACCAAAGAGTCTAAAATATGCAGCTATTGAGTGACATGGCACTGGGATCTGAACCTAACTTTAAGCCCCGGGCAATTTCTATTCCTCCCAGCAACAATTTCAACTATTCCTTCTCATTGTTGCCTTTCTATAGCAATTCCTATCTATGCCACATCCTTAGTCTTCAGCAGCATCTTCTTCGTTGGTATATGCCTTGGCTCCTCTAGAAGGTTAAATTTTCTGATGGAAGGAACTCTATTTGTACCTTTTCTCTATTCCCCTGACAATCATTACTGTTGCAGGGAAGCCCAGAGTTTAAGAACATTACCTGATTTGCTTAAAGTCACATCCAATCAGCATCGAAGCAAGTTCAAGCACAAATATTCCAAAAAGCACCAATTATCTTTCAACCTTAGTCCCTTATAAAAGACATATACACTCTTGTACCTGTTACCATGAGTCAGTGCCTACAAATATCTTCTTCTTCCTCAGGAAGGAGAAATGTCCTGTCTGTAGGTTTGAGGAGGCCATAGATGATCGCACCATAAAAAATAGAAAATAATTTCTTTGACTGATGATCACAAGGTAAGGATTCAATTTTTTTTAATGTGTGAAAGGAAGATTTGAGTCAGTCCTAAGAAACTCCGAAGGCTACAGAAACTTTCTGTGACACTCTGGGGAGAACAGAACTTCTACTCTGCCCTGAAGAAAATCTAACAAGGATCCTCAAGTTAGCTAGGTCTTGGCCCAGAGATTCTTTGGAAGCCTCCGAAGGCCTTCCATTTCTGGGGCTTTAGCAATTTTGCCTTATTAGTAACCTTCTGGGACCTCCCATCTAGACCCTGTTTTTCTAAATAACATGACATTGAGGAAGAACAGAAATACAAGGAAGAAAAATTTGAAATGCAGAGAAGTCACACCAGTCTCCATGCACCAGTTTCAAAGCCCAGGTCTGTGCAACTTACTACTAGCTAGAAGAGCTCAGGAAGTTAGCCTGTGTGAGGCTCAGTTTGCTCCTCTATAAATTGGGAATGTTGAAAAGATAAATGAGATAAGGTCAATAAAGCAGTCAGCATCGTGCCTGGAGCACAGAATAACAATTGGTTAGAACTTATTTACTATAATCTACTTTTCAATATGTTCGACATTTTTCATGACACAATGTTTGGAGAGGAAAAACATACATCTGTGTGCTCATTCTACCAAGACACCAACATTGAAGCTCATAAAAGACAGGGCTAATGTGATAAGGAGCATCTAGAAATAATCTTCCAATCTTCATTTTCAGCACATTTTCAAACTTCTCACACTTCTCTCCAAAAACTCAAACTCTTTCTTTCTCCCGAACCCTTCTAGGGTATAGACACAGTAAATGGAAAGAGTAAGAATTTTTCAAAGAGACAGAACTGGGTTCAGACCCCAGCTCAGACACTCACTGGCTGCAGAGAACTTAATCTCTTTGTAATTTAGTCATCTCATTCTCAATACAGCAACAATAATTTCTGTCTCACAAGGTTACTGTGAAGATTGGAAAGAACCTACAGTGCCTCACCTACAACAGAGCCTCAATGAATGCCTGCTTTATCGCACTTCAATTATTACAATGGGCTCTGTGGAAACACTCCATGTTTTTCCACGGGCCAGGTGAAGGTAGGTGGTTCCTATGAGTGGTACCACAGAGATAGAGGAAGGAAGACGTCAGGAAGGAGCTCAAGGCCTCAAGAGGACATTCCACAAGCCAGGCCAACCTCAGACTCAGCAGCTCTCCCAGGGTCTAGAGAAAAATAACCCAAACAAATGAAATTGAGACAAAAAAACAGAGTTCTGCCCTCCTTCTAACCCTTCTCTTGAGTAAGTCCCAGTTAGTGCACTTTGGTTTTGATTAGAAAGCTCGGTTGTGCTTCCCTGCACCCTTGCAGCCCCCTAAGCCCCATCCTAAACAGGAATGGCCTCCTATTAAAGACAATCATGCTTTAATCTATATACCAGAACATGCTAATGATACTGTACTGGGTTTTGGTCCTTTGCCAAAGAGCGAACAGTGCCAACATTTGTAGACTTCCAACAGGAAATTAAATAACTGCCCTGCTGGAAATATGAACCAATTTACGGTGGTCAAGCCTGAATCTTTCAAAACATTGGCATGTTTTATGCGTATCAAGCACTAGGAACATTTGAGGAAGTTGATGAGGAGAAATTCAAGTTAAAACTCAACGAAGTCTTCAAGGGACTTTAAAAATGGTCCTTTCCCCCTCTGCTCTGGGTATATCCTTCTAGGACACGTAGAGACCACAGGGCGTTTCCATCATGCTACCATGGGAAATATTAACTGCTGAAACCTCAGGCAGGGCAGCATTACAGCCACAAATTCAAAAGCACAAGCAGGCAGGAAATGCAAAACTCCAGTTTCCTCCCAGAAGACACGTTCCACACTCTGCCCACTACATTATGAAATACACATTTAGAAGCCATCCTGTTACATTGAAGCTTTTCCTCTTATACACCAGATAGGAATGCTTTAAAAAACTTTCTCTTTAGGGCCTTCTCATTGTTAAGCTCAATGAAGTCAGCCCATGTCTATCTCTGTTCTCCCTCTTGTAGCCACAGTGCCTAGCACAGTGCCTGGCACTCAATAAAAGGGAGCTCCTTTTCTGTCACTATAACCATCATGTCCTTCAAAACTAACAGGAGTGTGGGGCATTAGGCAGACCCTTTCAGGATGACGACTGTACAAAATTAATCCCTGCATTCTACATAAACCTATAATACAAATCTATATCTATATAGATATCTATATCTATATCTGCCATAGATTGAGGATATGCAGGGTTCCAAGCAGAATGCAAGGTGTATTTTTTACTTTACCACATGCAGCCCGCACAACAAACCCATTAGGTAGGTATTCTTAACCTCATCTTACAAATAAAGGCATGGATTGCTCATGGAGGTTAAGAAAGGTTTAACAAAACAGAGGCAGCACCTGAGTCTTTATTTCCCTTACTTCTCCCCCAGTCCTGTGAGGTGCATATCAATAAACAAAGAAACCGAGGTTAAATAAATTCATATTAGTGAAAGTCCATTAAATCATCCTCTTCAGTTCACACCTCCTGCATCCAGCCAAAGGCTCATTATTCTTCAAAGGGCTGATAACACATTTCTCTGGTGATGGAACTGGTTTAAATGATTATATGAGATAATATATGCAAAGACTCTCTATGGAGAGTCACTGGGAACAGTGCAAACGTTCTGTTGTCAAAATGGTTAATAATGTTCTGCTTTTGGCCAACTCCGAGAGTGACTGCCATTGTAGGTTCTACACAATCCCCAGACAGGTAATCACTCTTCTTGAGTGTCAGTCACAGATGGCATGGCATCCCACACAGCCAGATGACTCTAATGCCTGGAGGCATCCAGTAGAGGGAGTAGACTTATGCAGTGGTTCTTAATCAGTAGGACACAACAGAATCACCCGGGAAGCCTTTTTCCAAATGGGCAGATCCCCCTCCCTCTGGACTATCTGTATCTGTAGGGTCAGGGCAGGGCCTGTGCAGTGTAATTCACAGGGTCTCCCTAAATGACTCCGTACTCACCCATGATTAAGATCCACTGGGATGAAGTCTCTCAAACTCATCTACACAGTCAGACAAGCTTCCACAGATCCATCATTATTTTAGGGGGAAGTAACTGAAATCACCTCTCCGGTAAAATAAGTTCGTAAAAGAAACTAGGATTTAAAAGTCAAAAGCATTTCACTGTGGAAGATGGTATTATTGTTATTATTATTGTTACTATTATTATTAGTTTTGTCTTCAAACACAAAGTAGCATATTATTAGACCTACACATCTTCCTGGTCTCCTTTCATGAACACTCAAAAAGAAAAACAAAAAACAAAAGCCAGCCCTATTTCCACAGCAAGTCAACATTGAAGGGTTAGGCATTTTTCTGTAATATAAAATTACAAGCCACCAAGCCAAGAAACAAAAAGCCGACTAAAACTTCAAAAAGGACAGAATTGCTTATCCAAAAATGCACAATATTTGAAGATTTAATGCTCTCAGATTAGCATAATTACTGGTATTCTCCATCTCTGCTTTTCTCCAAATCCAGAAAGTCTTTATCACTCCGAGAGTCTCACCAACATCAATGAAAGAAATGGGCAAAGCTGTTTTTCTCCCATAGAGTGACCTGGAGAAACTAGGGCTGCTGAGGGTCAGGTGGTCTCAGGCTGGCCAAAAGACCAACCACGAATTATAGTGCATGTGCAAAAATAAACAAACAGAGGCCAATAATAATATTCCAGTGCCCTGGTGCTTATTTTCCCCAAAGAGATCAAAGCTGTAGGCGGAAGCAAATTAAGTGAGAGGAAAAGGCTGGTGGAAAAGAGAATTGGGCAGAGTAGATCCAAACTCCTAGCTGAGGAGCATAGAGATATTCCAATGAAACACAGAAGCACTAAGAGGCTCAAAAAAGTACTGGCCACTACACTAATTCCTTAAGCAGCCTGAATAACTAGCTGCATTTGCATGTTAAAGGAGCTGCCTAAAATCATACACCACGTGCAACGAATCAAGAAAAAAGGTACGTGAAAAAGCTGGGGAATCTGTTTTTAAGGGGTCACCACAGGCTGAGATAGCAATGCATAACTTCTTCTGCTTGTCCTATTTGCCAAAAGGCACGGAAGGTGCCCGTGTCTGTCCAGAGCTCCAGGCCAATTTCTTCCACGAAACAAAAGCAGATGAGTATTTCTGACCCTGGCCTGACTCAAGCAGGCCCCTGAGCAGCTGCCTGACTCCTGAAAACTAAAATGTTCACAGCAATCCAAAACAGCTTACAAATTAATAGGTCATTTGTAAAACACAAAAAAGATAAACAACTAATTGGCAACAGAAGAGGCTGATGGGGAAAAATCCTCACTCAGAGCCACACATATTATGAAAGTTTCAATAAAAAGTTAAGTATATGCATTAAACAAACCGACAAACTGGCAGCTTAAGTAGGAAAAAGAAAAGCTCAATGACCTTTTGTGAATATATTTTCCAGAATAAAAGTAACAAATATGCTTTCAATCTAAAGCAACAAATATGTTTTTTCTTTGTTTTTATTGGACTTTTCACCCTCAATATAATACTGCATTTAAATCATTCGCCTAATAGAGAAGTTCATCTCATCTTCACACTGGTTTCTGACATGCCAGTCACTCAGCCTCATCACTTTAACGGCACAAACATTAATTAAGAATCTACTGAGTGCCAGGCACTGTGGTAGATAGGCTCTGTAGGGAGGACAAAGATGTGGTGACGGCACTGGTGCTTACTATGTAATAGGTAAGAGCACACACGTGTACACACACCCAACCCAATTATACTGTAAGGCAGTATGTATGAAGTGCTAGCAGGCACTCATTCATTCATCCATTCAACCACCATTTATTGCATGTCTGCTATGTGCTAGGCACACAGTTTTGAGCAAGGTCCTTTCCCAGTTGAAAAGTGGTTTCTGGAACAAACCGACACTTAAATGTATATTATCATTACATACAATGTTGCTGAACAAATGAAAATTTTCCAGCTCCCTAAAACTTGCTACGATTTGACTTTCCAAGGGAAAAACATGGTCTCTGAGTTAGCTTTTTCCATAAAATATAACTGAGCTGAAATTTAAGGAGAGTTTCTTAAAATGTGCTTCTAATGATGAGTAACCTCATAGCTTTCTAAATTATTTAAATGGTTAAAAAATTTGAAAGCCTTTTGCTTTGTCATTTTACTATTTCATATCTTGAGAACCCTAAGACCAATATCTGCTTCTCTTATTTAAATGGACGGCGGGGTGGGGAGGGAGACAGGCAGGGAGCACTTAACGGCACTCAGAGGCAGTGGGGCATGATGGAAAGGCTCTGGAACCAGACACACTGGTTGGAATCCCAGCTCCAGTGTGTGACCTTGGCAAGTGACTAAGCCTCTCTGGGCTCAGTTCCTTCATCTATAAATTGGGGTCCATAATTCCTCGCTCACAGTAAATGATCATGAGGATTAAATGAGGTAATAAAAATGAAGTCCTTAATAGAGTGCTTGACACATATAAAGCTTAATAGATGGTAGTTATATTTTAATAGCATTTAAACACTTCAAATTATATTATAGGGAATAATCTTAAGTACTGCCTATTTCATAAGTACTACTATCCTCGTTTTATTTAAAGAGAAATTAGGAAATGAAGCATGTCACGAAAAGTTGATCGTCAAGTTATGTGCTTATTCGATAAATTTGGATTTTTCTGTCCATTCATTCATCCATCCATTCATTCATTTAACCAAAACTGGTGCAACACTTGCTATGTACCAGCCCTCCTAGAGCCTATAATCTAGAATAGGAATTAGCAAAATGCTTCAATGAAAAGCCAGAGAGTAAATATTTCAACCTTTGCAGACCATACAGTCTCTGATGCAACTATTCAACTCCAGCATTGTAGCATATAAACCCCCACACACTATGTGTACAGGAATGTGTGTGTGTGTGTGTTTCAATAAAACTTTATTTATAATAACAAGCCTCAGACCAGATTTGGCCTGGAGGCCTTAGTTTGCCAGCTCCTAATCTAAAAGAGTCTGATTCTATTTCCTGAAAGCCTTCTTTACTTATTGGAGTTGATTCCAAGAGACCTGAGGAAGCGCAGCTCTCCTTTCCACGCCAACTTGCTGGGTCACCCAGACCCTTCTAGATCACATGTCACTCAGTGCATAAAGAGGGAGAATCCAAAACAGGCCACGAAGGCAGGCAGAACTTTAGCTTATCAGAGTCATAAAAAACCTTGAGTCTCTAACACCCTCACCTCACAGATGAAGAGGATGAGACCCAGAAAAAAGAAATGCCGTTTTTCTCTCCGATCATGAGGTAACTAACAAAACTACAGTTAGAACCAAGCTTCCAGTCCTGAAGACCACATCCTTCCTGCTACACCTCAAGTGTCCCTTTCTAGAAAAAAGAAAGATGGAGTGAGGGTTTCTCCTACAATGTCTACCGAAAGCAGCTGCCCACAGAAGTTTGCGGGATTTTGGCAAAAAAGACAGGCCACAAGGCTCTCCTTGGCCAAATGGGGTTCTGTGACAATTGACTCTCTGAGGAGACACGAGATCTCCACTTAACAAGTAACCTCAACACTTGCACCAATTTCTCACACCTAATGGCCTACCTGACAGTTGTGGGAGCACTGATCATTAACTTCTGTCCATTCACGGGGTCTCGCTCCATAGGCAGCTCAGCTCCTCGCTATTCCCAGTGCGGGCTTTTCGGGTGCTACATGAAGGGATGTTCATTTCTTTCCATGCCCAGACCACCTTAAAGGAAAAGGTGCTCAGAGCACACACTTATAATCAAATAAGCATGAACTTATCTTCTTGCCAGACTCCCTCAACTACATTCATCTAAGTTAAAGCAAATTATATATTAAACTCAAACCCACAGTTCTGTACAGTCAATTGGTTCTGTAGCCTGTCAGCACTACCTGTCTTCCCTAGGGTCAGTGTTCAGACACAGTTCAGGTTTCTGACACCCCACTAGAACCAAGAGACCAGAAAGTACATGTGAGTCCCCAAGGTCCACACTCAGAAGTTCTGACTTTTTTGGCAACCATAATGGATTTCTCAATCATTTACAGTTGTTTTCCTACAGAGAAGTTATTTACTTCCTGAAGAATTAAGTTTAGAATCCCTAGGCTAGGCTATCAAGCCATTTATTGTCCGGCATTATTTTCCAAAATACCCTCCATGGCTCTCCCAAACCCCTGCTCTAGTCAAATGAACTACCAGACATTCTCCCAGGGGTCCCATCTGTTTCACACCTCAATGCCTGTTCACATGCTGAACTCTCCACCTGGTCTACTCTTTTCTCCTCTTTTTCCTGGCAATCGCCTTTAAGACCCTTCGACATCCAGCTTAAATTCCATCTTTTCTGTGAAGCTTTCTCTGATGTCCTCAGGACAACTAATCAGTTCTTCTTCTCCTAAATCATAGCACTTTACACCATCTATCACATTAGATTACATTATAAAGATTATATGTGGGTCCCCATCCCATCTCTGAGTTCTTTAAAGGCTGGAACTGTGTCTTTTCATCTCCAAAACTCAGCACTGAGTCTGCACACATGGTTAAGTAAAGAAATGAAGTGTGTCGTCTACTTCTCTGTGATTTCTTATTGCACATAAGAGGTTCAGAGCTAGATAGCTGGGAAGGCATCAACAAAAAGGAGAAAACGGAGTGCTTTAGAATGTTCCCAAAATATCTCTTGACTCCTCTGGCCACTTCCCAAGAAGGAACATTCTTCCCCCAAATCAACCCACAGGCTTTGTGACCAAATCCATTCACCTGCTGATAATTTCCCAACATGCCTATAAAATGAACACAGGTACTAAATTCTCAAAATGGGTTTCTCTTTTCTTAATTGAATACATTTTTCCTGAATACATTTTGAATGTTTTTCCTCCCCCTACACAAACACCTGGCCCTTAAAATCAATTGAACCTGGGCAGGTTGCCTGCATCCAGCCTATTTATACTGTTGGAATCCAAGGGATGGTGAGTTAAACTACTGATGACTTTTCTTTGTTTTATGAAATTTCCCCTGATAAGACGAGTTAACCAAATTGAACTCTGTGTACTTTATCAGCATTTCAGAGAACCTTCTTTGATCTTGCTTACTCTAAGAAAATCCAAAATCTAAAAAGTGAAATGTCCAATGTATTCTGTGCTTTGAAAAGGTATAGCAGATGATTTTAGTTTACCAAGATTTTCTTACACAGATATTTTCAGGATTCCATACCCAAGTCCGTGAAGTGAGGTATACTCATGAGCAACTTTCTCTCCTTAGTCAAAAGCAGAAAAACATTTGATGAAACTTGGCCCTTCCACGGTCCCCATGCTCAGGCGTCATACTGGAAGTAGACTCAGGTTTCGTACAGTGCCTGCCTAAACGGAAGACGCTGCCTCAGTTCTAAGCGTCTTTGAAATGCTCCATTCCCCAGAGAGTAACAAGTACAATGCATATGTGACACACAAGATGCTAATTCGAACACGATTTAGAAGCAGACCAGGTATTTAAGAATCACTGTTTTAGTCTCTTTTGCACTAAAAAAGAGAGATTTCAGCTCTAGCCACCTCCTGCTGATCTTCCCTAAAGATTTTGTCTTATTTTCCCCTTCATGCCCAATACTTGTCATAGACACTCTATATGGCATTCATCACACTGTAGAGTACTCACTGGTTTGCCATTACATCTCCTTCTTTCTGGCAGAGAACTTACTTCTGGGTCCCCAGAACCTAGGTAGGTTGGTACACAGAAGTGCTTAATAAATATCCACTGAGTGTTTCTGACCACCCTGACACTACCTGCAGCTCACCTGCAGACTCTGGGATGGCCATACCTTACCTGGGACTGGCTATGGCCCCAAAGAAAGCATTTAAGACACTGAATGCAACAGGTGGCCTCAGCATCAATATCCCTTTGTAGTCAGTTCCAGGTGGCCATGGATCGAGTTGTATGACAAGATGACTACATCCAGCCCCAGGGTCCCTTATGATAATTATCTGTATTCTTTTGAAGACCTCTTATCTTTCCAAAATCTGGTTCATGTGGAATAAGACCTATATCTATCCTTGGCAATACTCAAATTTGGTGGCTTATATTCTTCTTTTAATTAGGAAAAAAAAATGGAAAGCCCTGTAATTCTAAACAATATAAGTCAAAGCTTTTTCCCTTATGTGACTGACAAGCACTACAGATTGGTTCACTCATTCCTCCCCTTTCCTCCCCCTTTTCCACCTTTTTCAACTATAGAGACTAGAAAATGAAACTTAATTCACAGCCTCCTCTGCAGCTGGAGAGAGACATCTGACACAGATCTGGCCAATGAACTGTAGGTGAAAGAAACTTGAGAGACTTTCCCTCCCAATACAAATGTGTGTACTGACTGCTGTTAAAACTATAAGGTAATAAGGTAAGGCAGATATTCGTTCATTCATTCCACATTTACTAAACACCAATTACTGAATTAATTAAAATACACACTAGGCTGCTACAACAAGAAACCCAAAGTTACAAAAGCTTAATTTAAGCAAAATAAAAGTTTGTCTCTCATGTAAACATTCTTTTCTAGATAAAAAGTTCAGATATTCTATCTAGGACTAGGATGACAGCTCAGTGGTTAAGAGGACCCAGGACTCTTCCACCTCATTGCTCCGCCATTCTGAAAGTGTTACCTTTATTCATATCATTGAAAATGGCCCACACTCATTCTAGCCTAAGAAGAAGAAAAAAGGGAAAGAGATGGCCTGCCCCTTTCCTTCTAAAAGGACAACTCTGGGGTTGAACATATTACCTTTGTTCACATTCCTTTGGCCAGAACCTGGTCACATGACCATATTCAGCTGCAAGGCAAGCTGAGAAATGCGTCCAGTGAAAGCTTCTATTACTATGGAAGAAGGAAGAAGAGGAAGTGGGGGAGAGAAGGAGGAGAACAACAGCAACAAACAGGGAGGAACAAAGAGCAACCTCTGCCACACTTTCTATGTATGCCAGACACCGTGCTGGGTACTGGGGATAAAAATGAATAAATCCTAGTCCTTCCCCTCAAAGAACTCAGAGTTATTATTACTACAAACTCGAAAGTGTCCACGTACCTTAGTATCGCCAGTGATCAGATCAGAGCCCTGCACTCTATTGATGTTTAGTAAATATTTGTTGATGCCAATCAGTAGGAACCGGAAATTTTCCCCCCAGGACCAATCATGTGACCAGTGCTAAACTAGGACTTGAGAAACAAAAGTGGATATGGCATCAGCTGCCCTCAGAAGGGCCCAGTCTAGTCTAGGAGACAGAGGGAACATATGCACGGGAAGATGATGCAGTTAGGAATTGCGAAGCCCAGTGCCAAATGAGGGAAAGCACTCTGAAACCTGGGACAGCCAGAAATGGCTCCGGATGAGGAAGGGTGACATCAGTTGACTCATGCCAGCAGAATATATCTTAGATGAGAAGTTGGAATAGGTGAAGGTGGGGTAACTAAATGACCAACACTGGCACCAGCTCAGCAGGCAAGAGAGCCCTGCTAAGCCCAGTTGGGTGGAGGAAGATACTGCCCTGTTCTTTCATCTGGCAGGAATTGTCCCAGACAATTCCAGTACACAACTGCTGCTCCTCCCAGAGAGACAGGAATTGAATCTCTATATTCCAAACACAAGCCCCCCAAACCTCACTTTGCCCATCATTAATGATTTCGTGGTCTCAGTTAAACAGCATTTCCCAAAAGCAATTTTCCCATAAGTGGCAGAAGGACAGAGATTAACTGCAGGTTGCCATGAAGAGCCTCAGAAGACCAACTGTCCTGAATGGTTTAGACATTTACCTCCCTCCAGTTTATTTTTAAAGGTCAGATGCCCTCAAAAGTCCCTCCCAGCTGTAAGAGTCTAGAATCCTGAGGTCTGAAACCTTATAGGATAGAAAGAATATCTTGATCAAATGAAGAAGAAATCGTTGGCACAAAGGACACAGTACAGTGCCTGAAAAATAGTAGTCCCTCAGTAAAAACTTGCTATTGTCATTTTTAGATTATTTATGTAATTATTACTTTGCTGTTTCTTTTTCTTTTTTCTATATTCATAGCCCAACCCAGAGAGAATTCAAAGTGGCTTAAGATACAATGAATAATATAACAAATATTATTCTATATTATTAAATCTATCAATAAGACAAGGAAAGGAAACTGGGAAAACATAATACAAAGATAGGAAGGTCTCAACATTCTAAAATGGAACCTAACTCTGAGTTACAAATTTTCTCTGAGTTTCCTTGAAGCCAAAGCAAAAAAAGAAAAAGTATTCACAGAATGCATACCATGTGAAAGGCACAAACGAGCTAACAACAAAAACCTCCAAGAACTCAATTTAAAGTTTTGCTGAGCTATATACTTATTCCCAGGGAACTTAAACTGGGTACTTAACAAGACAAGAGAAAGTTGGGGACAGGGCTGGATAATAAATTGAGGAATTACTGGACTAAACAAAGCCAAACAGATTTCTTTGTTGTAGGGCTTTGCAGAACCTTTAATATGTCTATTATAATTCTCCAAAGGGCAGTACAATGTGCCTTCAATTTATTTGAATTGTAGTTTCTTTTCAATAGTGATTTTGTGATCACACTTTGCAATGACAAACTTAAAATGCACATCTGTACTACACACTTTTGTACTTGCCCCATTAGCCAAGGAGCACTTGTTTAAATGGAGCGTCTTACACTTTGGGAAATACTTCTACAGATAAATGGACAATCACTACTATAATTTTATTATTATCATTGGAAGACAAGTCAGACTACTACTCTTTACCAAGAGGTCATCGTTGTTGCTTTGCTTTTCTTGAAAGAAACAAGAACAAGATTCTTCATCTTCTCATCTTTCCTTTCTTAATTTGGGTTGCTGTTCATTCAGCATAATTCCTTTGACTACAGTGCAGGGCATTTTAGACTTTACAATGGACTTCCCCCCTTTCTTTCTGTTAGCTACACATTTCTGGAGGTAGGAGGGACCTATTTTCTCATCTCTGTTTTAAAATGATGAAAAAATGAAGCCCACAGAAACTGAGCTTCAAGGTCAAATCAGTCAATGACCAAGCTGGTCCTGGAGCACACACAGGCTTCTCAATTCTGGGCTACAACTGTGGCAAAGCTAGACTCTCTTCTTTGTGGGTCTTTCCCCTTCCTGATCAGGTGCTGCTTTCATCTTATTGTGTGTCTGCAGGTGGGTGGCAATGCTGCTGACTCCTTTCTGGCTCAGTTTGTGTCCTTTTCTTTCATCCATTAATTAAATCATGCACTTTTCTTATAGGGGAGCAGAATCTTCAAAAGAGGAAAAGAAACCCTCCCTTTCAGAGCATTCAGAGATTAAAGTTCATCTGGCTGTGGAATGCTCACCAGGGACTAAACACATCACTGAGAGACAACTGCTGAAAGCCAGTCACATTAATATGAAAATGTGAAGAGCGAGTTCAGCTGAGACAGACAAGGTCTTAGGCTGCCAAAAGACTGTCTCTCCAGCAGTCTCAAGCTGGAGTCAAATAGCAGAATGGTACTTCAGGGGACATGCAGGTCAGGGTGTCTTGGGATAGATAAGCACTCAGTGGTAGCCTTGTCCACGGCAGTGACCTCAAGAGACAGCCAGAACAAGAGTGCCCTTGGGAGTGCCCATATCGGGCGCCTCCTTATATGGGAAGAGTGTGCAGTGAGGCCGTGGCCATTCCCCGCTGCACTGAGGTGAGTCCAGCCCCAAGCACACAGACAAGGCAGTCCTAAACAAGTCTATGTATTTCACGTCATTATTCAGCTTCTCCAGGGTTCATCACTAGGAGTTGTAGGCAGAAGGCTGTCCAAATAATAGAATATTTGTTCAAGCACCAAACTTTTAAAAATAATAATAATAATCATAGACTCAAAGGAATTTGTAAAAACAGTACAGAGAGGTCTCATACACTCTTCCCCCAGTTTCCTCAGTGCTGACATCTTACATAACTATAATACAAAAAAAAAA
>NW_024350319.1:0-125831 GCF_902729225.1 Pteropus medius | reverse complement strand
AACCATGTGAATAAATGAATGGATATTTAGGCATTTAAAGTTAAATCAAATGTTTGATTTTACTCCTTCGCTATTTCTTCACTCTTCTTGAACTGATCTTTTTCATTAACTGTCTAACTGCTGTGGGGTAAGAAGGCTTCTGCTTAATCATTATTATCAGTGAAGGGGGGAAAAGAAACCTCAAAAAGAAATTTTTTAAGTGATCCAGTCATATTTTAAAAATAGATCATGGCCATAAATAGAGCTACGTAATACTTGTGTTCACGGTAAGAGTAGAAAATTTTAAAACAGGTAAAAAAGAGGAGGGTTCAAAAGCTATTGATTTTTTAAGGCCACTCACTGATGAATACAAAAGACATAAAGTTAAGGCAAAATTACATTTTAGTAATGATAGCACAGCAATTCTCTCATTGTAACAAATAGTTGAACTGTCTGCACTAAGGCTCAGATAAAAAAAAAAACAGCAACAAGTAATATTTCTTTATTAAGCTCCTACTATACGCTAAGAGCATTACATTTCACTTAATACACTCACACATACAACCAGCAAAACACACAACATATACATTTTATAGATGAAAAAGCTAAGATTAAAAAGCATCAGGTAATACCTCTATGGTGGCAGTTCTAAGATTCAAGGAAGTTCTAGGATAAAGAATGATGCTATGTCCTAGAATTACAAAACTCCAGACTATCAAGTTTCAAGGATGAGAAAGACATTCTCATTGAAGCAGTGCTTCTCAAATATTGATGTTCATATGAATCACCAGGGATCTTGGTAAAATGCTGAGTCCGATTCAGTAAGACTGGAGGGCATCTGAGATGCTGCAGTTCTAATACGCTGCCAGGTGATGCTGATGTTGCTGATCCTCAGACCACACGTGGAGTAGCAAGGTCTTGTCCTAGAGAACATTCACTCATTAATTACCCTTCTTGGAAGGCCTGATTTCCTCCGGGTGGCAAAGGTCATTCAGAACATCATTGTCTTCTCTGCCTCCCTAACTCCTGGTCCTCATCAGCTTCTTACACCCAGGACAGGGCTGACCCTGCTGATGCTATGTGTGTAAGAGCTTCTATTTCAGAAGGGCCAGGCCCAGGAGCATCAAAGCATCAAGAACAAGAAAAAGACCCACACCTCTTGGGGCTTTTCAACTCAAATTCAGAACTTAACTCCTGAAAATATGTCATTATAATAAGTTCACAAACAAGTGGTAATTTCATAGGTTAACAGAACAGAACATTATAAAGGAGTTGACAATGTGGTCGGAATATCTTAAAGGAGTTAATGCTTTTTGTATTTTCAATGTCCATGAGGAGAAACACTGAAGCAAAGATGGACCCAGGGTAACCCCAGGACCCAGTCCCAATGTTAAACCTTCTTATCTGTCTGCACAGCATCCCGTCCCTGTCTTTGAGCCTGGCTGCCTGCCCATCTCTTGGGCTGAGGAAAGGAAAATATTCATGATCCTGCCTTCATTACAAGGGGAAATGTGAGCTTCTGCTTTTAATTAAGCATTTTATACTGATTTTCTTCTTTGACCATAAAAGATATCCAACTGCATATTTCCTAAATGATCCATACAGATCTAATAAACAATGTTTTTCCAGCAAAAAGGCAGCTCCCACTGTCTCCCTTGTCTGCCATAAAAATTTGAGCTTCCCAATATTCACTGATTTGACAAATATTTAATGAATGCCTTTTTTATTTGTGTCAGGTTCAATATGCTGGGCACTGAAGGTATAGAGAATTAAACACCATTCCTCCCCACCCAGAGCTCACAGTGCAGAAAGGGAGACAAACATGTAAACAACAACCCCAATGGTGGGGGGAAGGAGGGAAGAGAGAGAGAGAGCCCGCAGAAGAGAAAGGATGGGTATTTTTCCCTCCTGATTCAAATGCAAAATCGTAATCACTTCTAACTTGAAGGATCTAAACAGTCTAAACAGATGCAAAATGAGCAGTGGCACTATATTCCTGAAATAACTTGTGGTTAGCAATCAACAACCACACAGACACTGTATTCCGGGCACTCTCCTGGGCACTCAGGGGATGACAGAATTCCACTGCCAAGGAATTCCCAATGCCCTTGGGAGACAAGATACAGAAAGAGTAAAAATCACCACCCTACTAGAATTCTAAAAGTTTTTTAAATACTAGGGGAAGAGAGGTCAGGCAATGTAGACTATGGCTAGATCGTGAAAAGCCTTGACCTTCATGGCCATAGATGCTGGGGAATCACTGAAGATTGTTTTGAGTAGAGGAAATGACATGGTGAAAGCTGTTTGTATATCATTCATATAAATATATATAATCTTATAATTTTATAATTTAATAATAAGAAAAGCTATTCTTTATTGACCATCTATTATAGCCAATCACTATTATACCCAGGGCTTTACATGTATTATCTCTAATTTTCCTAACAGCTCTTCAAGGTAGACATGATCATCCCCTTTCTAGAAATAAGTTAACTAAGACTCAGGAACACTAAGTATGTCTGAGGTCTTGAGGCTAACAAGTGATGGATCTAGGAAAGCTAATACAGTTAGCTGGATTGACATAAGGAAGAGATCACCAGCAGGAAAATTACTGTAAATCCCCCGGATAGTCCAGATATGAGGCATGGCGATGACACTGAAAACAGAAAAGTTTATAATGCAACTCATACAAAGAGCTTTATCTACTTTTTCAAAGTTATGTATCAGGTACACTGTACGGCCACAATAAAATAAACAAGCACAATGTATTAAGGACCTACTACATCCTAGGTACTATGAGCAATTGGGGCTAGGGATTCAAAGAAGGCATGCAGAGAGATTAGCAACTCATCTGTAATCACAAGGCAAAGTGATGGGACAGTGAGAGACCTGCCCTGCTCTCCTTCCATTCAGTGGCAGCTGACCGCATGCTGCAGCACTTACTGGATACTACACACAATACTGGAAACCACCACAAGGGGTCAGGCCTACAGCCTCCTCCTCCTCCTCCTCCTCCTCCCCAACCCACTCCCCAACCCGCCAAAAGGCTACAGTCCCCACTGACTGGCTCCCACAGGGGCGGCTCTTGGTCCTGATTCTAAATTATTCTAACCCAGACCAGCTACATGATTTGCAGGGCCCAGTGCAAAATAAAAACGCAGGTCCCCTGATTCAAAATACTATTAAGAATTTCAAGACAGGAGCAGCAGAGCATTGAACCTACCGCGGGACCCAAGGGTTCAGTTGCTCGGGTTGCACACCCATGAAGCCGGCCCTGACTCGAACCAGGTTCCTACTTCCCTAGATTAGTAACAACTGTTCGTGGCAGCGAAAGGTGCCGACTGCTTCCAGCAGAGTGATTCTTCTGATTTTCTGAGGATGAGGAGATCTACTGTCTAAGAGACAGCTTCTCAGTTCAATTAGAGTCAGTAAGCTGGTCCACTCTTGAATATATTCCTCATAATTGGATATTATTATTTATTAGGGGGGAAAATACTATACTATTATAGAAGGAAGCATTCTTTAAAGTAATGCTTATTCAACTTCAATTTGCATACACATCACCGGGAAATCTTGTTAAAATGCAGATTCGGATACAGTAGGTCTGGAGAGGAACTCTAGACTGCATTTCAAGTAAGTTCCCAGGTGATGTTAATGCTACTTGTCCACAGAGCTGGGTCCAGCTCCATTACTTTGCAGAAGGGAACCTGAGGATCAGAGAAGGCAAATGTCTTGCCTGGGGTCACACGGCTAGTTAGAGACAGGAGTAGGAGATAAATTCAAGTTTGTTGACCTTTATATAGTCCAGAGCTCTTTCCGCTATGCCATCCTTTCTCCCTGGCCCCCAAAAAAAGTTTCTGAAAAAAATCTCATTTTCCTTTCCCATCAAAGATAACACACAAATATAAACAAATACACAAACAAACGGAGGAGCTAAATCATAGCCTCTCCCTCAGTTTCTAGCACAGAGTCTTGCAAACAAAAGATAAACAAAATATGTTAATGGATTAATCTGATGAGAAGGGAAGTACTCCAATTAAAGTCACGCTTTTACCTTGTCCGCCCTTTTTCTTCTCATTAAGGACACCCTCCTGATCAGCTACCCCTAGTCTCCAAAACTTTCCCTAGATATATTTTTCTAAATTAAAATTTAATTTATTGAGAGATTTCAAAATAAGCTATTATTCTAAATCAATATTTAGGGAGGAGACAGGGGTTTTTATTCCAGTATCAGCAGGAGAGTTATGTTCCTTAATATCCTTTGCACGAGACCATTTAAGGCATGTGAAGTGTTTGAAGAGTTGCACTTAGTCTGAGTGTTCAAACAGGGTGGCTTCAAAGCCTCCCTCAGAGACCCGGCCACCCTTCAGATCACTCCCAAGAGCTTCGTGGCTTTGAACTGTATCTTAACAATCTTAAGAGTTCAAGAAAGCTTGTTCCATGAAATTACTTACTTCAGGCCCAAGTACATAGTAGGTCCACAGTATGTTCCTCACCAAGTGTGACTTCTAGAGCCACAAGTTTGCCAGGTTTTCAACAGAACTTGCTTTAAAGGGTTAGAAAACACAACCTCATAGGGAAGAAAGGTTGCCAGCATTTTGGCTGTTTCCCATTCTTATTCTGTTCTACTACTCTGTTAAAATTAACAAGTTTAGTGCAAATACTTTGGGTTTGGATCTTGCCACACTTAGGAAACCAAGAGGACAGAAAAGTAACACTTAAAGGCAAAACTAATTTTTCCCCTTGCAAGAGGAAACGCCAGCAAAGCTCCGAAGCCACAAGAGCCCTCTCAGTGGGGCTTCTGATGGTTTCTAACTGGAGGAATGTAATCCATCAGCCCCCTGGTGCACCGGCCTGGCTGCCAACCCTCCCACTGGAACCTTCCTGAGCCTGCCCTTTCAACCACAAACTCCCCGCCCTCAGCACACAGAACTCTCGCCCCCCTGCACTGCTTACCACTCAGGATTATTGCACATGTGCTGATGGTTCTGCACACACAGGCGGCTGGCTGCACGACAACCAGGAAAGCCTCGTGGGGGCCACGACTCACCATTCACATATCCAAACGCATTCTCACTCCTCTGTTTTATGTCTCTCCCCAGCCACCGCGTCCCACCGCAGTTCCACTAGTCCAGGAGCCCCTGAAAAACGGGGATGATGTTCTGGTCCCGGTATATCCTGGTGCCCAGCACAGTCCCTGGCACAGCCAGGATTTACAAAATGCCAGATTATTTATCATGTGATGTCGGTATGTTCTCTCCACTTCTCCCTCTGGCTCTCTCAGGCAAAAAGGGGCAGTCAAGCCACCTCATATTACAGACGAGGAAATTAAGTCAGAACTTCAGGTGATATGGTGGACCAGTTAGTGGTCCAGCTGAAAAGAAACTCTCCAGCCTCTGACATCTGTTGCTGAACTCTCCCAGTCCGCCCTGGTTCTCTGTATCCAGGCCAGGCAGCAGGGCACAGTGGCCTACCACCAGGAAGAGAAAGAAGTCGGTTCATTCGTGGCCTAGTGCCGGGAGAGCCAAGTTCTACTCCAGACACCAGCACTGAGGAATTCTGGGTGGTTAATTCTGGTCAACGCCAGTGTGGGCCTCAAAATAATTCATCTTTGCTCAGTTATTGATGCTTACTGTGTGTACTGAGTATGTGCCATTATCTTAGTTCATAATCAACAAAAGGTAATGAGGTAGACAGGATTAGTAGTCCAAGTTATACAGATGGAGAGACTAGGGCTTTGAGGTTTGTCCAAGGTCAAAGTCAGCTGAATGGGTATGGGTAACTCTCAGAGCCAGTATTCAGTCTAACTTCACTTTCTCAGGGGCCTCTTCAGGCCTACAAAGGGCTGACAGTGAGGAAGGCCTGTACTGGGAGCAAACAGAGACTCATCCTCATTCTTCCTGTTTCCAGCTATCAGCCGCCTTTACCTTAACTGCATTAGCGGCAGCCCTGCCTAATCCTGGGTGCACACAAGGAGAGACAGGATTCTTTCCCTGGGGGCTCTGCTTCTCCTGAGATTAACCACAGTCCCCAGGAGGCTGTTATCCCAACCCCAGGGGAGGACGGCATCACAGGCAAGATGGAGCTTATCACAGGAAGTCGCTGCCACGCTGGGGAAAACAAAAGGCAGACTGCATGACTCGGGTCTGATCACAGGCACCAGATGTAGTGCCAGCTAGATGGGTGCACTCCTTCCAGTCACCAGCAAGTGACAGTGAAGCAACCACCAACTCTGCATTTTCTGGAGGTCCCGGGAAGGGCAGCAGCAAGCATTCAAATGAAAGACTGGATATACCTGAGCATCTCCTACGGGTCATCCCAAGAGCAAGCACCATCGCATTCCCAGCACCAAACACTGTGCCTGGCACAGAGTAGGCGTTCGATCGGTTGACAAACAAACTTAGTGACCCACTGCCACAGTGGTGGAAGCAAAGTATTCTTCATCAGAAATGAGAATGAGTCCCCAATCTCACCTTCAATTCTTCAGTTTGGGATAAGACTCTTCACTTCAATTTTCCCATTCTGTAGCCTAAAACAGTAATACCCACCTCCCCAAGTCCCCTAGGATTTACCATTCATCCCATAGGACTTTGGGACAAATGCATAGAATTTAAATGCAATTTAAAAGGGTACAATTATTTAGGGCCACATATTTAGAAGTTATTGAGCACCTACTATCTATACAATGCAAAATTAGAGAAAGCTGCCATAAAATTCTAGGTTTAGAGATTACAGGTACCCTGGTATTATGGATGAGAGTGCAGTGGGGAACTCTAGGACCTCCAGTGATTTCTTTAGAAATGGAAGAAGCCTCGCCACAAACTTTATCTCATAGTGCTTTAATCTTTCAGAAAAACGCTTGCCGATCCAAATGGATAATACTGTAGTAATTCACCCTCAGAGACATTAGCATAAAATAAAATTTTAGGAAAAGGACAGAGGAAATTATATAAATTGCAAACTTCCATTTTCTCTCATTCATTCTATCTCTTTTCAAGAGCTGGGAAGGAGAACTTGCGTAGTAGTAGCAGTAGAGTAACATTTTTATGGTGCCGTGCAGTTCGCAACACCATTTCACCCGAATTTCTCACTTAATATACATAACAAATCTCTGAGATTTTATGAGTCCATCTTACTGAGGCCCAGAGAGGTTAAGCATCTTGCCCAAAATTACACAGCAGAAGAATGGCAAGCTAGGCCCAAACTCAGAATTGTTTTTCTCTCCAAAACATGCACTTTCCTCCATACAGGCTGCTTCAGATACACCCTCATGTAAATAAGAACCTCTTCCTCTTTCCCAGTTATCTGAATGCTTGTCTTGTTGCTGAGAATGCCTTAGTTTCCTTATCTATGAAATGGATATGATAATAACAGGGCCTACCTAATGGGGTTGCTGTGAGGATTGAGTGATGCCTGAATATTGCCCGGCACACAGTGAATGCTCTACACGTGTTACTCGTGGTAACAGATGCAACAGCTGTTACATTGTTCACTGAGGCTTTTATACTTGATGCTCCCCCTTGCCCCACCCCCAGCCACAGTGCTCACACCTTCATTCACTGGTCAATGGCCCTCTGTCAGAGGTAATCACTTGCCACAGAGAGCCTCCCTGCCACGGTGTCACAGTACCCACCCCACCCCCATCACCCACTCCATCACAAGTTCTTTCACTCTGCTTCATTTTTCTTAGCACCTAATAAGGCATCTATTTCTTTATTTTCAGGATTCTCCACGAGTAGGGTCTCTGTTTTGCTCACTGCTTCACTCTCAGTATTTAGAACAATGCCAGCCACATAAATATTTGCTGAGTGACTAAAGGAAGCCTCATGGATTCTTTCATCAAGAGATGGAGACAAACTATCTGACTCTTCAATCTCAGATAAGACTTTCAAGTTTACAAGGTGCTTTTACATCTTTCATGTCTTTTAATCTTCCTTAATCTTCAGGGAAGGAGTTAGAATCCCACTGCAGAGATGAAGAAACTGAGACCCCAGACGTCAGAGCAGAGCAGCTCTCTGGAGAAGCAGAAGACACGACCCCCACCTTGCACTTAAATGCGGGGGTCTCTGCCTCCCTGAGTTCCTTTGGCTCTGGTAGAGCAGCTGAGGTCCCTTGAGAAGGGGCGGCTTACAGAGAGAGGCCTGGGAAATGGTTTCTGTCACTTAGTCAAGCACCAAACATTACAGACAGCACATCTCTGTGAACTCATTTGTCAAAATAAAGCCATCGGTTATTATTAATAGGGTAAAAAACACATTATGGGTTATTGCTTTAGGGCCTATCAGACACATGTTTTCTAGTTACACCTCCCTGAGACAACTTTCTTGATTCCTTCTCTGCCAGTCCAACCAGGAGTCTTGCTTAACTGCTCCTGGACCGGTGCCCATGCCCTTACTGCACAGCCACTACCTTTGTCATGCTCCCCACAAAGCCAGCCTGCAAGCTCCTAGAAGAAGTGACCATAGCCCAGCACCCAGCCCAGTGCCCGGCACCTAGCAGTCCTCATTGTGCATGCCAAGCAGTTACCCTCCTGAATGACACCAGTAAGGCAAGAAATAAAACAGCCCAGGCCCTTCATCTCCCACATAACCAAACGCCTCAGCCTCCAAGAAACCCCACCAAAGTTTTGTTAAGTTCTCTTTTCTCCCTCTGTCATGAAGGATAGGTGGCCTAGCCAGAAGCTGATGATTCACACAGGCCTTTCAGGCCGTATTTGCATCTAGATTGCTTGCAAATTCAAAACTTAAGAGAATCTCCCCTCTCTACTTATCAAGAGAAAGAAGAGAGAGTAGGAGCTCCACAGGGGATATTTCCCTAGTAATGAGACCTTTCAAAATTCCTGGAGAAGGGGGAGGAGAGAGCAGAAGGATGCTCAGGGCAGGGAAGAATCACCACCTCCATTTTCAGAGGCCGTCACAGCCCAAAACTACCTGCAGGCTCAGGCATGGTGCCCTCTCCCCTGGGGCAGGGTGTCAGTACTTCCCACACCTTCTTTCAAACATCGTATACATAAAAGATGAGAAAGTGGAGGGCTGTAAGGGGGGATTTTAATTTGTTGCTAATTAAAGGCAGAGTGACCCTAATTTATAGCAGCAGAACCCGGAGTTATCACAGATTTTCCATTGTGAGAAAACAGCTTAGCTCTTGAGCTGCCCACTGCTCCCCTGCAAAGAAAGCCCACGGGAGGTTAATTGAGTCGAAATTGACTTTTTACGGGGTTGGAGTCCTCATCTTTTGGAAGAGATAAGCTTGAGAGTTCAGTTGTTCAAAGATGCGTTTTTAAATTGCTAGATAGCAACAGCAAAGCAAACTGGAATTATCTCAGCCTCTAGGAAGTAAGAACAAAGCTTAATAAAAGCAGTTGATTTCAGCTGGCCACCAGGCACCATACTGGCCATGACCCAGACTCAGACCCCACTCTAAGGGGCATCCAGTCCAGTGATAGGGAAGGTATCACCTAAGTAATAATTTCACAAGTAAATATTTAATTACAAATTATAATGAAGAATATTTTAAAATACAGGGTGCTCGAAAGCAAGTAGGTGGGAACCCAATCTAGTCTGGCTGGTCAGAGAAGTGACATTTACCCCAGAGCTGAAGGACCTGCAGCTGATGGGCTGGGGAGGGAACGGCCGATGGAAAAGCACTGTGTACAATCGAAGGTGCCGAATGAGAATGAGAGGGGGCGGCAGACAGGCTGGGAAGGCCTGCCTGAAGTCCCCTCAGTAGATCCTTGATAATATTTTGATTGCGCCCCCCGCCCTCTCACTCCCCCACTTCTTTCTTTAGGTCAAACTCTCCAGGTCTTAATTTCCTCTTGCCCTAACAGCTGTAAATTCCCTTCTAGACACCCTATATTTCTTCCTCTGGCCATATGCCATGTCCATATGGACACATTTTCACTTGGATCTTTTGCATTTTTAGAAAAGATCAAATGTAATCATTGAGTCTTGGGCAGTATTCAGTCCTGACAGCAGGAAGCGTTCATGTCCCCCCACTGGCTGACTCTGACCACTCAGGACAATGCATACTAGAGAGAAACAAATTAATACCTGTCTCCACCTTGAGTTCCACTTCCTTCAGAAAACCCTCCCAATAATCCCAAAGGATACACACCTTTCTCCTTCTTGAGCTACAAAACTTACTGAATGTACCTCCCTCGTGGCACTTAATCGCATTAAATTTTAGCATTAACTCAACATGTATTTAGTGATTTCCTACTGAGTAAAATATGCTGGACCAGAGAGTAGTTAACTAACATAAGACCCACTCACTGCTCATAAAGAAGTGGGCTGGTTATATGACACTGGGGAAGTTACTTTTCGACTCTGAGCCTCAGTTTTCTGTTGGGGATAAGTGACATCCTTTTATAAATATGCATGTATAGAAAACTATTAGAAGTCATCTCTGAGTGGTAAGATTGTGGGTAATTTTTGTTTTCATATTACGTTTCTGATTTTATTTTTAATGGACACGTACTTTTTCATGAGAAAGAGTATTAAAACTACTTCCTTTTAGATTAAAAATAATAATAAATAATAATACTGCTTGATTTTGTTGTGAGGATTAGTGAGGTCAGGTGTATGCACAGTCAGGACACAATAACCACACCCAAAGAGAGTCTGCTGGCTCTGGGCAGAAAATCTTGGAGAGCTGGAGGAGAGTTGGACCGCCACCAGACCTCTCAGCAGTGCCTGCTCTGGATACCAAAATCATTCTCTCCTACTCGCTAGCTTCTTTCCAGAGCAGAGACATGGCCAAGGGCACCTCCCAGCTTCCCCACCTCACAGGCACTGCCCCTAAATCCCAGGGTCGGACTATGATTAGCCTGTCATGGTGATGCTGCGGGGCGAGGGTTATGATTGACAATCTCCCATAACATTAGCTTGAAGTGCAGACAAAAGCAGTTTCTTTTCTCAACTGATGAAGAGGGAGGAGGAGGAAATGAGGGGAGGGGAAGGGAGGGGAGGGGAGGGGAGTTGAATTAGAGAGACAAAATAATGGGATTCTACTGCAGTATACAAAGTGCCTTGCCAGATGTGTGGCCCACAGTAGATGCTCAATAAATAATGGGACTATTGTTACAAAGATTATAATCCAGGTGTTAGGCTAAATCATATTCATGAGAACACTGACTGAACATGAGGGCACAGGAGAAGGAAGGACAGAGGGGTGAGTTTCTGAATGTGGGAACCCTGGGGGGTTGAAGAACAAGATTTCAGCTAGGAGAGATGGAGAGAAGGAACAGCACCATCCCAATGTGCCAGGGAGGTGTGGCAGGTGCTAGGGCACACAGATTCTAGAGGCCACGAGATAGCGAAATTGTTCTAAACCAAGGCCAGGACAGTGAGGCTGGATTCAATGAGTTATTCTTATACCATGTGGGGTTATCAATCTTGCCTCCTAACAAAAACAGTAAACTTCCTAAGAGAGAGGGTATTGCCATATATTTATCTTGCATCCACTTTAGTTGCTAACTAAATATTTAACCAAATGGAATCACCAGTGACTTCTCGGTAGTTTACACAGGACATGTCACTTGGCAGGTGAAGCAGCTGTGCCTCTGGGGTCCCCTCTTTCCTTCACTCCTGAGCAAAGTGATTGCTTGGTTAATTCAATTCTGAGGGAATCCACTGTAACCAACATCCTTTCTAAAACCTGACTTCTGAGGCAAAGATGTGGGAGAGTTATTTATAAACATTTTGACCATCTCATCTCTGTCGAATGATCGATCCATCGATCAATCTATCTATCTATAGCTTCACTTCAACACCATCACGAAATCTGGCAATTGCTCCTTTAAAAAACAATCAAGTTGCAACCTGTGTAAGGGAGGCATGCTTTACTCCCTACACCCAGTGCTTTCATCTTGGGTAGGGAAACCAATTAGTGTTAAGTGGCTGGGTTCTCTCTGTCTCTTGATAACTACTCCTTGCAGGGGCTTGGGACACAATACTAGACAGTGATTTATTGATGAACTGAGTAGAACAAACTGGGCATGCTCAGCTCAGCTCCTTCCTTGCTCAGTGGGGAAGAGGGATGCCCTTTATCAGGTTTTGACTCTGAAGATTTTCTGGCCACAGGCAAAGCACTTGATTCCTTAGTTTAGGGACACTGGATATGAACAAGCCAAGCAGAGTGCTGTGAGCAGCTTAGAGAAAAAGAGGGTAAATTACCAGTAAATTAAGAATATCATCAAAAATTGCTGCTGCTTATTGTCAGCAGCCTACACAACTCATCTCAAACAGGCAATATTTTGGGACTGGAAGTTCCCATACAACCTACAACAATTCTCTGAAGGGAGAAGGAGATAAAGAGCCACCACTGGGCTAAGCACCACTTCTTAAGCACCTTTCAGGAGTCCATGTGAAGGGCTAACTTTCATCACACTGAAAGTTCAAGTGGGGAAAGAAAAAAAACCAATACTCTGCAGGGAATGTGAAAATTATGTAAAAACTATGACATACCTGAGTCAAAGTGAAATCCAAGAGGTGAGTTCATAATCTCTCAGGAAAAAAAAAAAAACAGAATAAGTTGCTTTGATATATTCCTGAAACCATGAGGGAATGGTGTCAATTTCCCATGAAGAACAGATAGGAGCCTTTCGAGGGTATCTAGGATTTCGGGTGGCAGGATCTGTTTTTATCTTTGAATGTTTAACCTTCACAAAGCATAAGAAAGTTCCTGTCCTTAAGAAATATCGATATAATTATAACCTAAAAGTGCCAGGTGCTAGGAAGTCTGCCCCAGAGATGATTATATTATAAGATAAAGCCTAACGAGATGCAGAGGTTTGGAAATTTTGTCCCATCACGTCCTGGGAAAATCTCAAAGGAAGAAGTACACTCTTGCTGCTCTCCATTTAATTCATGGGAATAGCTGACAGCACACACTAAACACAACCCAGGCACTATACAAGCACTTCCCATGGTCCTCCCTGTCAGGGTAGGCACCATCACGCCTCCTGTTTTACAGGTGAGGAAAGCGAGTCTCAGAGAGGTCAAGTAATTTGCTGACCTGGCAGGAAATTGGTGAGCCCAGTTTCACACCAAGACCTTCTGAGGCCAAATCCTTCTACGAATGGCCCCTCTACCTGCTGCAATTACCAAGCACTTAGGAAACTCCTTGTTTTTAAGTAACTTCTCCTCTCAGTCTGTTTGCAAGCGAACTTTCTTAGGTTACAGGACATCTTAGCTCCAGGCCCCACCTACAAATACCACATAACTATTTCAGAAAACAATGGCTGATTTAAGGAGAATCAGGCAAATTCATTCACTGGTGAAACGACAGTGAAAATAGACATGTATCCATATCTTAGAGTCATGACTTCCAAACACCGGTATTCTTTTCGAGCAGAAAGCTCTAAAAGCTTTGACTACGGGCCTGGAGTCAGAGGCTGGATTTCAGACAAGCTTCACCAGCTACAGTGGCCTTAGGTGAGCCGCCAACCTCACACGCCTAATTTTAAAAGGGAGAGAAAAGAGAAGGAAAAAATCCTATTTCAGTGAATTATTTGGAAAATTAATGGTAGTATTACACATGAAATAATTTTGTAAACTGCAAAGCCCTATACAAATGGAGGATTTAACTACAATTATTTGATTCAGTCATTTGGCTGGGATCTAACAGAGAATTTGAATCATCAGAGTTAAAAAAAAAAAAAAAAAAAAACAAGATATAATATGACATAATGATCAAAGACAAACCCTGGACTCCAGATAATCAGGTTCAAATCCTGGCTCTCTCACCATGCAGGCTTGAGCAGGTTACTTACCTTCTCTGTACCCCAGTTTCTTTATCTAGAAAAGGGAAATAATATTAGTGCCTACCTCACAGGGTTGACGTGAAGCCCACACATGTTAAAATATTTAAAGAACTTAGAATGGTTCTTGGTACACAAGATGCTTGATGTGTTCATCATTACCATACTATTACAATTTTCATGAAGCAGGCAAAAGGTGAACCGGGATTCAGTAGGCTGCACTACAAAACGAAAATGCTGCTGCATAGGGAATAAGATACAATAAACCTTTGACAAGTGGCCCTGAAAATACTGCATTTTTAACTCTCGAGAACTCTCTTATTGGGAGTCATCATACTCCCAGTAAAACCCTGCTTTCTCCTCCTATCCTTTGCACACTTCATATGCAAAAAAAAAAAACAAACAAAAGTAACAGGCACCCCTCAAAGCCCTCTTTCTTCATTCTCCCATCCCCTAAAGACCAGCTTCATTCTAGGATGAAGTCCGTGGACACCAGAGCAGCTGCAGAATGTCCACCTCCTTTCCTCCTTTCCCCATCTCAATCCTTCCTGTCCTTTAAGACCTGCATCATATCCCACACTTCCTCCCAAAAGACCTCTCCCAACTCAGCATTCTGCATCCATAATTGCTAACTCTGTACTCACTGGCTGTATAATTATTATACAAGTGCCTATTTTATTGCCCCTAAAAGGTAAATTCCCCAAGGGCTAGTCATAGCTCTTCTAGATGCCCCACAGTGCTTAGCCTGGTGCTAGAGACACTATATGTGGGCCAAATATTGGAAAGGGGGTTAATTCCCTGGAAGGAACCCAGACTCCACGTGAAGTGTCAGATGCAAACTAATCTGAGCATCTATTCCTCCTCCTCAAACCCAAAGCAGATTCCGCTATCGGATCACAGCATTCCTTCCCAAGGACCCTGAAAGAACCCCAGAATCCTTCTCCACAGTGCATCTCAGGAATACCAGCCGACTAGAATAATGAACCCTGCTTGCCATCTCTATATTCTAGGCACTTCCTTAACTGACTCTCCTTCCATAGCACTGGGACTTAACTAGTTATTGTCATAACTACCACACTCCATTGTACGGAGCTGTTGACTTGTCTGTCTCCATCAGATCAGTGACTTTCAAACTTTGATCATGAAAGTCCAATAATAACACAAACCGACATATACAGAACTGAGGCTAACATTTCCCAAAACAATATTCACCTTATTAATGTAATGCACTCTATTTCCTACTGTATTTTATATAACATATATATAATATTCATTGTATAAATAATGTTAGTTAAGGTAACAAAAGCAGCTGTAACTGATAGACTCCAAAATCTTAGCCTTAATTACAACAGAAGTATATTTCTTACTCACATAAAACCTAAATGATTGTAGACTGGCAGGTGGCTTCCACTATGCAGTGATTAAGGGAGAGTTCCAGATTGTTTCCATCTTGCCCACATATCTTCAAAACGATTTTTAGGGTTACCATGTTCAGAACTATAGCACTCCTACCTAGAAAATATTTTATGGATTAAGCCTACAAGTGGCACTCATTGCTTCCAGTCTTATTCCATTGGATAATATTTAGTCAAATGGTCTCACTAACTGTAAGGGAACTGGGAAATGCAATCTAGCCATGTGCCCAGGAAGAGATGGAAACAGATATGGTGATCAGCTAGCAATCTCTACCATAAACCTGCCAAGTAAAAAAGCCTCCAAATCAAGGACCTAGCCTTATTCACCTTTATATCTCCAGCAACTAGAAAATATCTGGCTCACAGTAAGTGCAGAAAAAATGTATGATCACTTAATGGGGAACACGGTAGATTCTGGCTAGAGTTCCAATAATGTTACAGTTTATAATTAGGCACTGTGATTCTCTCCAAATTCGCACCTGCGCAAATTTCCTCCCCCACCCAAAGCTGAGCTGTGTCCAAAAATCTGGATTAGGGCAGGTGGGGAAAATACCAGAGAAACCGTTTTGGTGTCTTCCCTTCCATTTGGATACTGCATAGCCACTTCTCCAACAAGCACATGTCTGTTGAAAAGGAGCACAGTAGAACACTTAAGAGCACAGGGCTTTGAAGGCAAATAAATCCTGACCAGGCCTCTCTCTGGCTACATAACTATACAGCAGAACACTCACTGAACACCTACTATGTGTGTGGACAGTGCTGAGCATTTTCCACACCTTATTTCATTGCATCCTCACAACAAGCCTGTGAAGGACACTAATGTTCTCTCTCTGGCCCTCCAGTAACCTGAGTGAGAATTCATGTCTGCTCCCCCTGTGTTCCCATAGCCCTTTTTCACAACCCTTTCCTATAATTCATTTGTAGAACCACTAGTTGGCCCGTGGAAGTAAATGTCTGTTCATCCAGTATCCCCGATTACACTTCAAGGACAGTGGAAGTAGCATATACTTGGGAGTCAAAATACCTGAGTTCAAATGCCAAATCCCAACTTAATAGTTGTGTGAGGTTGGCCAAGATATTTACTCCCCTAAGCCTCGATTTCCTTACCTGTAAAATGGGATCGGAATCCCAACCTCAAAGGGCTGCTGGAAAAAATATAAGCCTAATATCTATAAAGAACTATACTTGGCACATAGTAGGTTCTTTAAAAAGTAAGAATGTCCCTCTTCAGTCTCTCCTTGAGGGCAGGGATAATGTTTTATTTCTGGTCACTAATGCCGTATCTTGCATATAATAAATATATAATAAGGATAGTTAAAATGCATTGAATGACAAGCTTTACTGTTGAAATACAAAAATAAAAAAACACAAACCCTGCTTCGGTCTTTGGAAACTCTTTTTATCTCCCCTGCCCCTTCCCACTTACTTCATTACTCTGCTCTCTTTGGGTAACATGAACTTTTTTTTTTTTTTTGTACTCAGAAATTTTAAATGGCTAACAGAGCACCTCAGGATTCCTTCCTCCGGCCATTATCCTTCCCTTTCAAGTTGTGCTCAGCAAGATTATTTGGATATTGGAACTAAAAACGGTCAGATTACAAGTGGAGGTCCCTGAAATGTAACATTCCCCATTGCAGGATTCTGGAATTACACCAAGCACCAGGGAGGGGTTGCTCTTCCCCAAAGAGCTCGCTGTTCTGAAAAAAGCCTTTGTTTGAAGGCTTTGCAAAAGTGCACTGCCGAATCCCTTCCCGTCCAGGTCCCCAGCACTGGCCTGGGTACTCTTCAGATCTAGATGCTGGGTCTATATGCTCCCTGTAAATCGAAACACTTAAGAATCTGAAAATATTGTCAAAATTGCCGCTGAGTCTTGGTTCATAGCTCACAGTATAATGATCAATGTTTTGGAGCCGAGTTTTCTGATTTTTCCAGCAAGCCCCTGATAATGATAGTAGCTAACATGCTGTATGTTTATGAGGCCCATGGTGCTGTGTTAGGTTCTTTATGTCCATTAACTCTTTTAATTATCACAAAAACTCTCTAAGTCAGATATCGCTGTTATCCCCATTTTGTAGAGAAGGAAACTGAGGCTCAGAAAGTCAAAGAACTTTGCCCAAGGTCACACAGCCAGTAAGCAGCAAAGCCCCAATTCAAACCCTAGTCTATAGGGTTCAAATCCCATTCCATTTCTGTTACTCGACACTGCCTCTTTAAATGGCTATAAAAGAAGGTTCTTTCTGTATAGAAATATTTGAGAAAATAAACAGTTTGGACTGGTTGTTCTTTAGGTCCCTTTCCCCTCTTAAAAAAAAAAAAAATCTATGATTCTATGGAGAGAAGGGGAAAAAAAGGAAATGTAAGGAGGCCAAACATTACAAGGCTTGGCTTATCAGTATTTAATAACAGCTTTGGGATCAAAACTCTACAGAACCTTATTTATGGACAGACAGTTACTGTTAAGCAGAGCCTTTTTATACAACCTTTTCATCTGAGGATGTTGTAGCCTTCTACTGTCTTTCTATTAGTGAGAGATGGGGTGTGAAATCTGCTGGCCCTGCCAAGATTATCCCATTAAATTATCTGCCTTATTCCAGTGTAATTCACGCAGGGGCAACAGTCTGAGACTCGGGCCCTGTGGATGTCCATGCCTGGGCTTTCCAAGTGGGGAGGTGTGAAGGAGAAAGTTCAGGTGGTGGTAGCATCCCAATGACAATAACATCAATCCACGTTTCACTGCCTTACCAAAATAAAGTGGATGCCATAATTATCCCATTCCTAAACAAACTGAAAACCCCAACCCAGCTTACTGCAACAAAGAGAGAGCCTTTTTACTGCTGTTTATTTTTATTTTGTATTCGTTAGCTTTTTAGATATTCCTGGCATGCGAGTCAGGCTCCGTGTAACAAGCAGCTGCATTTAGTTAAGGATTTAGAAGAGTTCCCCCCACCACTCCCACCATCCCCTCCCCCTCAACTCCAGAGAACTCTCTCAGAGTCATGGAAAACTATTCCTTTCTCTTCATGTGTCTGCAGAACAGTCTCTCCTGTCACCCCTTGGGAAGTAGGTAAGGCCAGGCTGAGGCCCTCCTATTTGAGAAAGAGGCCTCGGAGACTTCAGAGTTTCCCAGCTGGGGCTGGATTTGCCAGGGTCTGGTCCACATCGGGACTTCGGAGCTAGTAAGCCAGCTCTCCCAGTAGAGAGCACTCCAATAAATCACCCCTGCTCAGTCCACAACCAAGATGCAAATACAAAGGCACTTCATCAAACTATATCTCATCGCTGGTTGGAAGACACTGCCAGACACACTCCTCAAACCTCATCAACATTGCAGTTCATTACAACAATGTAATTCCTCCCGATCAGAAGTGTAGACCATCGGAGGCCCTTCTGCCTATCTCCGAATTGCAGTAAGACAGGCGCAGGGAACTCCAGCACAGGAAGGAAAACTGAAATTGGCTCTCTAATCTTTTCTTATAACCCCTAGATATGGCTAAGAAAACATCCTTTTGCTGCTCTTGGAAAACCAAGGGAAATGGCACATTTGGCCCAAGAGAGATCATCTAGGGTTGGCAAGCCCAGCAATGCCATTTCCTAGCTGTATGACCTTAAGAAAGTAACTAAAACTCTGTGCCTAAATTAAAATGAGATATTATGTCATCTCCCTCATAGGGCTCTTAGGAGGATTCAGTAAGTTAGTACTTGCAAAATGCTAAGAAGGGTGACTGGCCCATTGTAAGGATTATACAAGTGTTTGTTAAATAAATTGTACTAACAGAGTCATCTCAGAATGCCTGGGTTCAGGGAAATACATTCTTATTAAGATCAAAGTACTTGGCACCATTCTTCAGCTTTTTCCAGGCTCAATAACAGCTGGTCTGGTAGGAGGGAAACTGGAAAGTGAGGAGAAGTAGAGGTCCCACAGATTGTATAGATCTGGGCTAATGCCCAGGAACCACCTAAAATTCCTCACAATATACCCAGGAAGGGAACTCATTGCCCCAGGCATCAAATACTCCAAATCAATGGTTCCTATCTTTTAGGGTTGCAATTTTCTCAGAAAATCAGATTATAGCTAGAAACTTACAACCACAAAAATGCACATAAAATTTTGTATGTTATTTCTGGGGATCCGCATAACCTCAATTTCAGGTACCCCAAGTGAAGACCCTCTAGGCTGGGTGCTCTTCTTCAGTACGGACACACATGGTTTCACATAAAACTCATAACACTACAGTAAGGCTCAGAAAAACTAATTGACATATCCAATATGTGGCAGAGATTTGAACCTACGTCTGCTAAACTCCAATGCCTGTGCTCATAACCATTAAGCTCTACTGTTAAATTCTACTGCACTCCCTTCATATTAGAAGATAGGGCAAGAAAAGGAAAAATCCTTGAAAATATGCCATGTTGCATTTTTACTAAGGAAATAATACCACGATTTTACATATGACCAAAAAAGTTATCCTCTAATCATTCAACAAAAATCTATGGACCACTTACTGTATATGTATGTACACATATGCCATTTATATGTAGATAGACATTTACATTAACATACATATAAAAGTGTTCCCTTCTCCATAGGATACTATGTAAAATTTTCAAAAATATTTGAAATGGGGTATGTGGTCACCATCAAACCACAGTCAAATTGGATATTAATGGATGCAAGTGACACACTATTTAGAAACTTTTGAGTCTAATTTGAGGCCTATGCTCACCATGCAGGAGCTGGAGAGAGAAAAATAGACTATAGTTGAGTTTTTAAAAGGACTTCTAACTAAATATCAGAAAGATAATCCAAGGCATCAGTCACAAACTGCCTAGCAAGTATGCTGAAGCAATATTGGAAATGAAGTATTTCTCACACACTGTCAGACCCATTTTGAACATGCCCTTTGTCTATTGGGTCTCTGTGTAGCTCTGTCTAGGGAGGGTTTTCCAGAGTCTCCAATAAAGTTGGGGCTGGCTAACGTGGCCTTCAGTGTTTTCACTGGGAAAGCTGACAGTCTTATTGCCCTTAAGAGACTCCTATTCTAAAGGTAGACAGGACAGACACCTATTAAAATGGCATTGGAAGGGTTACAAACGACAGCAAACACAGTAGCAGACCACCTCCCTCTGACTCCAAGTAACCAAACCACAGAACCTACAAGATTCTGAGAAAGGCCAGATCCAAAGGCTCCTAGTTCCAGGTGTAGTAAAAGGGCTTCAGCTTCCTAGAGAGGTTTAGCTCTGGGTAAGTAGGAGGTAGGAGAGATCAACGATGAACAGACCAGAAAAAAATAAATTTAAAGGTTTGCTCCTCCTGGCTAATAAAATAGCAAAGTGATGGAAGAAATGCTGAGCTTATTATTTTTTTTTTACTCAATAAATGAAACAGTATCTCTCCTTTAAGCTGATTATCTGAGCCACTGGCTGAATTACCTTAAGAATCTTGGATAAGACAAGAAAGTAAATCTGAGTTCCACTAGAAGCTTTGTTCTCAGAGGAAAAAATGTCAAAAGTGCATGGAAATGGAAAGAAATGTATAAGACAACAAATAAGACAATAATAAAAACTTCTAGCTCTTTATTGGAGAGTTTGGAATATGCAATAACCAAAAAAATTTTAAAGCCTGTAGACAGTTAAAACAGACTGCTAACAAAATTGTCTTAACCTCAGCAAAATCATTACTTGTACATTTATTTAACAGCAGCTGACCAAAGAAAGGTGTGTTCCCTACCCCACGAGGCCTCAACCCCATGATCTAAAAGCAACCATTGTTGAAAGGCTTTGCAGAAGTAAAGGAGTGGACAGAGGATGTAACTGGATTAATCAAGGCCCCAAGCTAGGGGTCCTACCTTAGCTAGAATCACCTGGTCATCTCCACCTCAATTTTCTGGGCAACCTGACATCAGAAGGATGTTTACGTTCTTTAGGCAGCATGGCCCATTTTTTTACTTTTCACCCAGGTGTTGTGGCATGGGACCAGATGTTTGGCATCACCGAAGCAAACTTCCATGTGATCAAGCTGTTTACATTTCATTAGGATTTTTCACCAGGAAGGTACACTCCCAGCTGTTGTACATCTTAATTACAATTAGGAGTTGTATTTACCCTAGGATCCTCCAGATTAGCATAATCTCAATACAGGATCAGTTTCAGAATCATCCGCAGAAAATGTGGTTCCCAATTCCCCAAAATCATCTCTAAGAAATCAAAATGCACACACAACTTCCTTCCAGTGTGTATTTTCTACCACGAGAATTATTAGGTATTAGTAAAAACTAATTCTGTAGTCAGTCTATGCAGAGAATAGATCTTTTCCCTTCAACTGCTAAATAACCCAGGGACTTTTCTTTTCCTAAGCACAGCACTAAGTTAAAAATGAAAGATGCATGATAAAAGAGCAGAGACCTATTTATCCGCACAGGTTTCGGCTGGGAGTGGGAGAGGAAAGAATCCAGGGGCTCCGGCACCCCTTCAAGGGATACATGTTAAAAGTGAGGCCCAAGACCCTGGAGACTTTAATCAACTTTCCCCCTCCAACCTCTAAAGAATGAATCGGTTGTCTCCACAGGCGCAGCCGGACTCTTCCCTCTCATTGTGTACGGGCTTCGACGCAGCAAGGATCCGAGCTTCCCGCAGCGAACTAAGACGCTCGGGCTTTCGGTGGAGTCTTTCTCTAACTGTTGCAATTGTCTTTGGAGATTACCAAAATCAAGTATGCATTAGATGGCTTTTCCTCCCTTGTTTGTCACACACACTCACACACACACACACACACACGTGCACACTCAAAGCACTTTGGAGCAGCAGGCCGCCTCTGACAGCACATTTTGCACAAAGTGGCGGCGGCGGCAGCGCACACGTTGTGGCCTCCATCGTGACCCTCCAGAAGGCTGGAGAGCCGGGGGAGGTGGAGGGGCGAGGCCGCCCGAGCCCCAGGAGGACAGGGCTTTTGTTTGGGCCGGTCTGCGGACACGCTGGGCTCTCGCAGGCACTACTGAAAATACAAACTCCCTCCTGGACCGTGCCTTCCGGGACGGCTGCTATTCGGGGACTATAGAGACTTGCCCGAACACCCGTTGGGGCGCGATAAGGCTCCAGCGAGAGATGCGGGTACGACAGCACAGAAGTGCCCCATTGCCCCACGACCCCCAACCCCGCCACGCTGTCAGCGCTGACAACTGCCTCTGGGCGCGGAGGAAGGAGCGCCCGGGCGCACCCCGGGCCCGCAGTGGGGCTCCAGGGCAAATCCCCGCCTGCCTCCCCCAGCATCCGCAGCACGTTTACTAGACCCCCGACAGGTCACGGCCGCCCCCAGACCCCTGCACAGCGCTTCCTGTCTGCCCAGCTCTGGGCTAACCGAAAGAAGGGTGGCCGAGGGCTGGGTGGGCTCGGAGCCGGCGGACGCGCCTCTTACCTTGGGCAGCGGCCCCGCGCGCCGCCAGCAGCAGCGCGGCCAGCAGCGCCAGCAGCTGCGGGTGCGCCCCGCGGCGGCGCGGCCGGTGCATTCCTCCTTCCACGGCGGCGGCGGCGGCGGCGGCGGCTCCCAGGCCGCACGCAGAACATCCACGGGCTCTGCCCGGGGTCCCGGCCACCTCGTCCCGGCCTCTCTCCTCGCAGGATCCCGGGGGCGTCGGCAAAGTTCTTTGTCCCTCTAACCTGCTCCCTCGCCTTCTTCCGGCCGCCTCGGGACCCCGTAAGCGCGGTCTCTCCCTAGCCCTCCGGCTTCAGACTCGCCCCGGCCGGCCAGTCAATCTTGGGCTGTCCGTGTCGCACTGGAGGAAGGCGAGTCTCCCCAGCTCCAACTCAGAAGAGCGTGCCCTGCGCCCGCGGGCTGTCGTCTGGGGCTCCCTCTGTAGCGCTGCGGCGGCTCCTCCCGCTCCTCGCGCTCCCTCTCTTGCTCTCAGCCTCCCTCAACTTGTCACTTTCCACCAACTCTCCAGCCGGGCGCCGGAGCCCCGACCAATGGCAGACACCCGCCCAGGCCGGCGACCCAGCGCCCTCTGCTGCTACCTCTCAACACCCACACCCTCTGACATCCCAGAAAGTTGTCGCTTCCGCGCCTCTCGCAGGCCCAACTCCCCTCCCCCACTACACCTTAAACCTGCGGCGGGACCTGAGCTCTAGGAGCCCTCGAGGCCATTTGACAGAAGGGAAAATCAAGGCTCGGAGAGACTTGTACGTGCCAGGCTCTTGTTCGTGGCTGAATGGCTTAGTTAGGAGACTCAGATTATAGCAGTCTCAGTTCTGCCACTGTCAGCTGTGCGATCCCGGGTAATTGAATATTTACTGATATCATACAATTTCCTTTTTGATTTCCTCTTTGACTCAAGTGATTTATGTTTTTCCATTTTATCTTTAATTTCTAGTTTCATTGCCTTGAAATCCATGTCATCTATTCTGCTTCCCTTTGGAGATTTATTGAGGATTTCTCTATGGTCAGTTTTTATCAATGTCCCAATATTCTCTTGAAATAAGGTGTTTTTCTGTGTTCAGAATGTGAAGATAGATGACTATCTCGATTTGCTCTTCTTTAGATTTATTATGCTTTTTAGGCCTTCTATATTTTGGCATATTTTTCTGTCTACCTGCTCTGCCAGGGCCAAGACGGACATTAAAGACTCCTACTAACAGTATATTTTTGTCTTTTTGTCCTGGTTTAGCTTTACAAATTTTGTGATGCATAAATACTCATGGCAGTTTGACTTTTCCTGCAGAGAGGGCCCTTGATCATATAAAGTGTTGAGTACTTGCTGTGTTCCAGGCCCTGCTCTAGGATCTGACTATGGGAGAATAATAGAGACACCACTCAGTCTTGCCCTAGAGGAACACTGAGAAGCTTACAATCTATGGATGGCTTATTGACTACCTTCAGTTTGCCTAATGCTTTGTGTACCTCTGCGCATAAATTTTCCATTGACACTTTTTAAAAGTCATTAAAATTGTATACCACCTGCACTTTTACATAGATTATCCCCATATTACAGTTTTAGAAATTGACATGAAAAGAGAGTAAGTGATTTGCCCAGTCATACAGACAATGGGTGGCCAAGTCGACTCAGTCTCTTCACCGTGATGGTGCTGAAAGTTCTAGGCCAGAGCCTGGCATATAACAAGCCTCAGTCAGTGGTTTTGGCTGTTACTGCAGTAATACCCTCTAAGAACCCAGTTTTAGGATTTTATAATGAGCCATCACCTCTTTGAAGGCAAGGAGTTTGTAGCCCAAAATATATCCCAGCAGGTCACAGACTCACAGTCCTCTGCCTTCAGGCAGGTGAATGACTAACTCATATGGGACAAACAGTCATTTATTCTTCTCTAAGACTTCAGGGCAGGAGCGTCCCTAGCTGCTTTGGTAGCTTTCCCTCTTCCTATCACTCTGACCTGAGGTCAAGGAATGATAGACAGAGAGGCCTTGGGTCAACCAGTTCATCTCCCAAATAAGTGTATCCTCAAGTTTTTCTGCCTGAGATCTATTCAATTCTGTCTCAATTATCTCCAGTCACTCGCCTGAGGAACTTAATGCACAAGGTTCTCTTGTTGGAAACCTGTCTTTGATAGTCGGCCACAATATACCATGGTCCAGAAATCAGAGAAAATTCACTGACACTGCACATTGCTGAACAGTCTTCCATCGTCTACACTACAATGCACAATTGCCAAACAAGGAGGCTTTCCCTTCTACCCACCCTGGCCCCAACCCCCACCCCAGGTATCTTAGGTAACAGATGGCTGTCAGGGCTGAATATATAGAACTTAATGGCACTTTTATCAGTACTTAAACCTTCCAGGAACTTAATCACAGAATCATAGACATGAGGAATGTGACAGCTGGAAAGGGCCTTGGAAATTAACTAGAATACCCCCCGCCCCCCAACATTTTATAGAAGAGAAACATGGAACTCAGGGAGGTGAAAATTCCTTGCCCAAGGTTACATAGCTGACCAGAGCCAGAACTGGAACCTACATCAACCAGTCAAGACATGGGTGAGCACTCCCTCAGTCATCCCAGATGCCTTTAAGTTTAGCTATAACACACTGGTTCCCAAAAGACAGGTTAGAAAAGGCTCTTCCTGTTTAACAACAACAGCAAAAGACTAAGGAAATATTTATGCAAGTTTAGTAAATGCCAGTGTTTAGGAGCCTAGGCTTAGGATCAGTCCACCTGGGCTCACAGTCCAGCCTCTGTGGTCTCTTTTGAGTGACTGTAAACAAATACTTTAGTCCCTCTGTGCTTCAGTTTCTCATCTGTAAAATGGTGATGATGATAATAATAGTACCTCTTTGATACTATTGTGTTAAATGAGTTAACTCATATAAAGTACTTTTATGAGTATCTGTCACAGAGTAGGCGCTTAATAAGTGTTAGACATCATTATATTATTATCTACATACGTGAGCTTACTTAGACCATCAAAATTCCTATGATGTTAGTCTTGTCTCCATTTTTGACAGAAGAAGAAACTAAAGTGAAGTGAGGTTAAGAAACTTCTCCAAAGCAAAAACTTTAAGGCCAAAAGTTAGGACTCAAGCCAAGTCAAATCTCTTTCTGCACTATACACTACTGTGTCACACCCAAGTGGTGGGATGTGTGAAAAGTTCCGAGCAATTAAAGTGTTCCTTTTTCAGGCCTCTTATGGTCCTGCCCTCTCCCTTAACCAAGCCAGTAATTGATAGAAACAGATTAGAGAATCCAAGAGGAAGCCACTCTCTTCAAAGGGGCCTGGTTTCTTCACTGAGCTCTGCATCTAGGCCTCTACCACACTGAGGCTCCTTGCTGTCTAGGGAGGCTCAGGTCTGATTTCCACTGGCCTCTCCCACCAGCACGGCCACAGGTAAGTCATAGTGGCAAAGTGGAGAAGGAACAGGATAGTGACAAATCAGTGAAGTCAGGTGTCAAGGAGAACATAGAAAAAGTTATCTTACATTTCAAAGTTATTGGAGAGAGAGAGAGACTCATTTGGGTCATTCATTTGATTTACCCAACAAATACAGCCATTCATTATTCTTCTTGGAGAAATTAGGTAACATGATGATTACAACTGAGGAGGAGCTCAGGAGCCAGATTTAATAAATTCAAATCCTGGCCTTGCTCTTAATAGCTGTAAGAACTTGGGTCTCTGTACTTCGGTTTCCTCATCTGTAAAGAAGCATAATCATAATACCTACCATCTAGCTTTGTTCTGAAGATCAAAGTAGTTAATACTTGTAAAAGGTTGAGCACAGTGCCTGTCACACAGTAAGTAGCCAATATTCATTAGCTATTATTATTAGTGATTAAGACCATGAACTCTAGCAAGAGACAGACCTGGCTAGGTGATAAAGACAGGTTATTTAACTTCTTTATGATACAATCTTCTCATCTGGGAGGAAAAAAAAGATATAATAATTGAGCCAATCACATAAAGTCATTTTGAGTATAAAATAATTATACTTTATCCCTTAAATATAAAATTCTCAACACATTGTTTGGCATGGTACCTATTCAATAAATTGATTTTTTTTTTCCTCCAAATCTCTATTATGGGGTAGGAAAGGAGCATAAGTTCGATGATCATATAGCCTGGATCTCTAGCATTGTCTTGATTTCATGTATTTTGTTCCATTAGCTTCACTGGTCCATGGCTGCCTAGGCTCAGTGTCCAGCTCCTCTGGTCTCTGCTGAGTGACCATGGACAATTACCTTAGTCCCTCTGTGCTTCATTTTCTCATATGTAAAATGGTGATGATGATACTAATAGTACCTATTTGATAGTGTTGTGAGTGTTAAATGAGTTAACTGAGCTGCCATGCGTGTGTCTGTGTATGTGTGTGTAACATCTCCTCAATCTAGTATAATTATCAAAAGTTCACTAACAAGATAGGCAACAATGGTAAGGAATTGTTAGTAAAACTAATACCAAGATGTTATAGCCTATAAAACTTCCAAAAGAAAACATAGGAGAAAATCTTAGTAATCTTAGGTTTGGCAAAGATTTATTAAAGCAGACACAAAAGCCATGGACTGAAAAAAGTTGATAAATTGGACTTCTTCAAAATTAAAAGCTTTTGCTTTTCAAAAGACAATGTTACGAAAATAAAAAGGTAAGCCACAGACTGGGGGATAATATTTGAAAAACATGCATCTGACTAGGGACTTGCATCTAGAATATACAAAAAGTTACTACAACTCGATGATAAGAAAACAACCAAATTTTTTAATTGGGCATAATATTTGAATAAACACCACCAAAGAAGGATGGATGGCAAACAGGCATAAGGACACTTATGAGAATAACGGATATGTTTATTATATTGATTGTGGTGATGTTCTCACAGGTGTATACGTATGTCAAAACTCATTGTAGCAGTTTGAGTCCAATCAAGAGATAGAAACCATGCAGTAGGCAAATAGGAAAAGTTTAATAGAAAGAATTATTAATGATGATAAAAGAGTAACCGTAAGATATAAGGAAATATGGTACCCTAGGACTGAGGAGAGTACTCCAAAAAGAACAAACTTAGAAGGGGTTCAGACATCAAAGGAGAAGGTATGGTTCATCCCACCAGATAGCAAAGATGTTTGCTGGTTTGGCCAGACTAAAGAAAGCAACAGCCCCTCCCTCTGGAGTGCAGGCAGAGAGAGAAACTAATGGCACAGGCATGCAGTAGGAATCTGGGCACTAGTGTGAATAGGAGGCCTTCAGAATATGTGAGCAGTGTGGGGCTTGCAGAGGGAGCAGCAGCTTTGTATTTACCCCTCCAAACACCACGGTCACAGGTGGGCTGTGGGGACAGAGGAGCTGCTACTCAGTATGTGACCCTTTGAGCCACTGCTGATGCATGCAATCCATACTGGGGCTTTGGTTTCCATGTTGAGAAAGCTGAGAAAACCGTTTTCACCAGGTTAGAAGGTGGCAGAGAGAACAGGTTCTGGACCTGTGCTAAAGTAGCCTCTACCAGTGTTCTCATACCCATACCACGTGGCCCATGCTGGAGACTGCAAGAAGCCTCTTCCTCCTGTAATGTCCCTTCAGAGACTGCTACTGAAAAAGCTCACTTAAAGGAGAAATACTTAAAGAAATGTCATTGTTTATCACAGAGTATATATTGAAGGATACACTCAGAACTAAGAGCAATAAATTAATAACGACATACTCATCAAATTATACACTGAATACATTCGGTTTAGTGTATGTCTGTTATATCTCAATCAACTTCAAAGTGACACATTCTGACAGTCAAAGGACAGCATTTGAGGAAATGAGTAGCAGCTCCTCTGTCCTCACAGCCCACCTGTGACCATGGTGTTTGGAGGGGTACCTACAGAGCTGCTGCTCCCTCTGCAAGCCCCACACTGCTCACAAAAGAGAGATAAAAATAAGCAATAATAAAGCAATTTAGAAGGATTAGACTAGGTAAAAGAAAGCTTATACGCACATATATGCACATGCACATGCACACACACGTACATTCTATTATTCATACATTCAGAGAGGTAAGTTAAGATATTGCTTTTATGAAATAACAGGATGCAGGGAGTGGGGAAAGGGAAGAAGATGCAATAAACAACAATAATTCTGGAAATTAAAATAACTATTATGTTTGAAATGAAAAGTCTTGGAGAATGCTTTTAAAATTCTGAAGGAAATTTATTTTCTACTTAGAATTCTATACTCCACTAAACTATCATTTAGAGTGAGAGAAGAAAATCTTCTGAAATGCAAAACCTCAAAAGTATCTCCCATGTATCCTGTGTTAGTTTCCTATGGCCTCTGTAACAATTAACACAAACTTGGTGGTCTTACAATACAAATTTATTCTCTTAGTTTGGTAGGCCGGAAGTCGGAACTCAGTTTTACTGAGTTAAAGTCAAGGTGTCAGCAGGGCTGATTCCTTCAGCCCTAGGGGATCTAGGGGAGAATACGTTTTCTCCAGTTTCTAGAGCTGCATTCCTTGGCTCATGGCCCCTTCTTCCATCTTTGAAGCCAGCAGTCAATGTAGCATTTTCAAATCTTTCTCTGCTTCCATCTTCATATATCCTTCTTCCTTATAAGGATCTTTGTGACTACATAAGACCCACTTGGATAATCTAGGATAATCTCCTCATCACAAAACCCTTAACCTAATCACATCCTTAAAGCCCTTTTGCTATGTAAAGGGACATAGCCAAAGGTTTTGGGGATTAAAACGTGGACAGCCATTACTCAGCCTACAACACACCCTCTCTAAGGAAACTATCAGATAATATACACTAGCTATTCAGAAAGTAAACCCATAAAAAATAAATGTGGAATCTAGGAAAAAAGAAGGGAGAAAGGAATCTCTAAGATAATAATGAAAACATATTCCAGGAAGAAAACTGAATAACTGATTAGAGAGAATTAGCCAAGATTGGAACACGTCTGAAGACCCTGGGAGAAAAATCATCATCTGATAGACTCCCAAGTGGATTTTGCTTTTGATGAAGCGTTTGAGGGTGAATTGGTGATAAACATATAGCAAAATAAACAAACATAAACATAAACAATTAATTCTATGCAATACAAAAAGCTGTGTGAAAAAATAAAAAGAAACATAATATGTTACATGGTTTAGCTGTAGCTATAGATTGCATAGACATAACATTGCACACACTCAATCTAACCAAAATTATACTCACTTAAGATGGGAGAGCAGGAGTATGAGAAGTATATGGTGGTGATGGTAGTGGTGATTGTGAAAGAGAGCTCATATTTCATAATGGAAAGACAATAGATAATAACTAAAATGAAAATACCAAGATGTAGCTATATGTTATTTAAGATAATGAAGATAAATACTGAAAGAAAGAATCGAAATCAAGAAGTAGGTGTGGGAAAGGACAGGAGTGGATAATAGGAGGACACGATCATAACTGAGACATTCAGTAGTGGCACTCCTGCATCCTGCAGGACAGAGCTAATGGCAAGAGATGTTGTTATAAAACTGGGATTGTTAGTAATGTTATGGTTGATGATATCTCAAAATAAAAGCCAGGTAGAAGTGCTTAACTGAAGATGCAACATGGACACAATTATTGTGATGAGCAGTGAGGTGGGAGGAGCAGCCAGGGAAGCCTGGTTCACAGAGTTATTCTTAGGGGCACAGTAACACAGTATTCTTAGGGGCAAAATAAATGGGCAGCCAACAAAGGAATTGTTCAAATCATTTAGCCGAAAGAAATTAAGGATGGATGATGAGAAGGTGGAGGGCAGCTTCCCTAAAAGAAATCATGGTACCTTACCCAGGTTGCAGGCCAGGACCAGTTTTCTGACCAGAACTCAATTGACTAAAGGAGAAGCTCAATACTCAAAAATAGTCCTACAAACAGTACAGCAGGTATATAAAGAAAGAGCTTTCAGCAGAACCAAGTGGGGTGCAAGTGGCCCTGCTGCTGAACCCATATAACCCAGTAGACCCTATGTTATTGAAGAGTGTCTGTGTTAGGGAAAGATATTGTATATTTATACAAGAGCATAGACCTCTAGGGCTCTGTGTGACCATGCCCCATGTAGTAAAGAATTATACACTGTTCAAGAAACAGCATCCTCTTCCTGATGATCAGGGCTAATTATTCCTGCCAGGATGATAATTCCTTGACTCGTCCTATAGACAGTAAAAAATAATAAGGAGCTATTATAACAACTTCATGCCAACACATTAAAAGTTATAGATGAAATGCACAAGTCCCTTGAAAAACACAACTTAATACAACTGATAGCAGAAATAGTTGTGTACCTATGAAAGAATTTAAAATCCCTCCACAAAGAAAACACCTAGCCCAGATGATTCTACAGGCAAATTCTATTAAATGTTTAAGGAAGAAATAATACTAGTATTACCCAAACTCTTTTACAAATATAGGGGGACAGAACACTTTCTAACTCATTTTATAAGCTACCATGGTCTTAATAACTGATAAAAGATATTTCAAAAAAGAAATATTCAAATCAATATTTCTAATGAACTAGATAACAAAACTTTAACAAAATATAAACAAATTAAATTCAGTAAGATAAAATGGATAATATATTGAGACCAAGTTAGGTTTATCTCAATAATATAAGGTTGCTTTGACATTTTAAAAGAATATAATTCACAAGTCTAATCAATGTAATTGATTAGATTTAAAGATAAAATTATCTAATGAGCTCAATAGTTAAAGGAAAAGCACTTGAAAATAACTGAACACCCATTTATAATTTTAAAAGAATGATCTCACAGATTTAGAAATAACAGAGAACTTCCTCAATCTGATAAAATACATCTAAGGAAAATCTACAGCTAACATCATGATCAATGGTAAAATATTAAACATGTTTCTCTTATGTGGAAGAGGAGGCAAGGATATACCCTCTTACCATTTCTATTCAATATCACATTAAGGTATTTGCCAATGTCATAAGGCGACAAAGAGAAATAAAAAGCATAAATATTGGGAAAAAAGAAATAAAATTATCTTTGTTTGGAGGTAACATGACAATGGACAGAAAACCAAAAAAGAATTAACAACAATTTTCAAAACTCTACTACTAAATTTGGTAAGTGAATTTAGCAAGGTCTTAGTATACATAACCAATATACAAAAAAAAAAAAAATCATTATATATCTATATATTAGCAAAAAACAATTGGAAATAAAATTTTAGAATAAATTTTATTTATAATAGCACCAAAACATATAAAGAACATATGAATAAATTTAATGAAATAAATAGAAAGACCTCTGCACTGGAAAACTACAAATTTTTTTTGAGGGAAATTAAAGAAGACCTAAATAGTTAGACAGCTATAGCATGCTCACAGATTGAAAAACTCGATACTGTAAATATGTCATAAAGACAGAAAAATATATTAATGGAACAGATTAAGAGTTCAGAAATAGGCTCACATACATACTGAAAATTGATTTGTTTTCTTTTTACAAAGGCACCAGTGTAATTCAATGAAAAAAAGAAAGTTTAACAAATGGTGCTATACCAACTGAGAAAAAAGTGAACCTTGATCTACACTTTATACCATAAAGAAAAATTAATTTGAGATGAATTAGAGCTTAAATGTTAAAATTATAAAGCTCCTAGAATAAAATATATCTGAGTTCATTGTAAATTGGGGCTAGGCAAAAATTTCTTAAGAAACAGAAAGCAGTATTTGTAAAAGAGAAAACTGATAAATTAGAATTCAACAAATTTAAAAGCATCTGCTCATCAAAAAACACCTTTAATGAATGGTCAATAAACTCATGGAAAAATGCTCAATATTTATAGTCATCAGGGAAATGCTAATTAAAATCACAATGAGCTACCATTATATATACACTAGAATGGCTAAAATTAAAGAGACTCAATCACCAAATGTTGAGAGGATGGAAAGCCATTGGGTTTATGATAAATTGCTGGTTAGAGTGAAAAATGTTACAATCACTGTGGTAAACTTTTAAAAGTTTCTTAGATAGCCAAATATGTACCTACCTTATGATTTAATGATTTCATTTGATATATTTACCCAAAAGAAAATAAAAATATATGTACAAAGATTTGTGCTCCAATGTTCATTGCAGTTTTTTCATAATAGCAAAACACTGGAAACAAATCAAATATCCATCGACAGGAGAATGAATAAATAAAATGTGATATATTCATTTTATGGAATACCACTTCTTAATAAAAAGAACAAACCACTGGAGGATGCAACAATGTGGATGAATCTCAAAAATATCATGCTCGGAGGAAGAAGCAAGATGCAAAAGATTGCTTACTCTATGATTCAATTTTTATGAACTTCAAGAGCAGATAAAACTCAGCTATGGTTAGTTGTTATATTAATGGTCGATTCCAGAGGAAAAGTTAGCATTCCCTTCTATATCCACCATTGATAGACTAAAGAGGGACAAGAAGAGAATTTCTCTACTAATGGGAATGCCATAAATCATAATTGAGGTGATAGCTACATTTTTGAAAGCTCATCAAACTGTATATATTAAGATATGTGCATTTCATGATTTATAGCTACACTTCAAAAAAAATTTTTTAATTTACAGCAGAAAGTAAATGAGAAAAGATTTAGGGAGTAGGCAGGTGCCTAGAGCTACATCAAATCATTACTTTCAGATTTAAACTACTATAAAAATTTCCTCAGATTGTTACACTCCGCCATTATAGCAGAAGTGAAGATACTAACTAAAGTGATCCTTCCAGAATCTCCAGGTTGATTACAAGTCCATTGCAGGGTAGCTTACTCTCTTAACCTCCTGAGAAAGACTCATATATAATAATAAATGAAAAATGTATAGCATCACCAAAGCTTAGGGCATATAGCTGTGGGTGGTAGATTTGTACACACACAGTAGCAAGATTGGAAATGTAAATGAGTAAGGCCAACCCAGTGAGGCCTTAGTAGACAAGAGTGTCATTTAAGTCCAGTGGAGCAGCACCCTGTGGGAATACCCAGCTCTTCTATGCTTAAGAGACAATAGAAATTCAAATTTTTTATATAAAATCTTCCAAATTTTAAATAGTGGCAAATAATTTTTAAATTATCTAGAATTATGTTCAAAAATAATGTAGAAAATTTAGGAGGAAAGCTTTGTGATCTTGGAGTAGGCAGATATTTTTCAATTAACAATTAAAAGCACAATACGTAAAAAATAAATGAACAAGGTTGTCTTTTTCAAAATTAAAAACTCCTGCTCTTCAAAGGACACTGTTGAGAAAATGAAAAGACAGGTCACAGACTGAGAGAGAATATTTATAAGTCTTATATCGGATAAAGTACTGGTATGTGGAATATATAAATGACATTCAAAACTCAATAATAAGAAAACAAACAACATGATATAAATGAGCAAAAGACATAGATGCATCATCAGAGAAGATATACAGATGACAAATAAGCACATAACAAGATGCTCAACATTATCAGCCATTAAGGAACTTCAAATTAAAACCATATTCAGATACCGCTTCTTACATATTAGAATGAAAAATTAAATAGTCACTCACTGAAGTGTTGACAAGGATAAGGAGAAACTAAAAGTTTCATACACTGCTGGTGAGAATGTAAAATGGTCCAATTTTGAAAAACAACTTGCGAGTTTCTTAAAAAGTTAAACAGGCACCTACCATATGACCCAGCCATTCCATTCCTATGCTTTTAACCCAAAGAAATGAAATCATATATCCATACAAAGACTTATAGATGAATGGTCATGGCAGCTATATTTGTAATTGCCCCATCCTGGAACAACTCAAATGTCCATCAACAGGTGAGTCAGTAAACAAATTATGGTACATCAATATAATGGAAGACTAGTCAACTATCAAAAGGAATGCACTAATGATACACACCACGACATGAATAGATATAAAAACAGTTAAGCTGAGTGAAAGAAGCCAGGCCCAAAAATATACATCTAGTATGATTTCATTTATGTAAAATTCTATGGAATGCAAACAAATGTATAGTAAAAGGAAGCAGATCAGTTGTTACTGGTGACAAGGAGTAGAGAGACAAGGAATGGATCACAAAGGGACATAAAGAAACTTTTGAGAGTGATGGATAAGTTAATTATCTTGATCGTGGTGATGGTTTTTATGGGTGTGTTCATAAGTCAAAATTTCTCAAATCATACACTTAAAATAGGTGTGCTTTATTTTATGTCAGCTAGACCTCAATATCTTGGTTTTTTAAAAACAGAAAAATCTTATTTAGGCCCAAGCAAGACATCTTCTAGCTAAATACAGCTCTTGAAAAGCCAATTTGCCTTCTCTGCTCAAGTCTTACTCCTCCCATTTAAGAATTAAGAAAATTGAGCCCTAAAGAGATATAGTAACTTGCCAGGTAAGATTCCATTTGTTAATTCTGTATCAAAGGGCTAGATAAGAAAAGGCTAAAATGATGTTTTTGATGAGGATGATGATTTAAATCAATTACAGTTCCTTATTTATTTTAAGAATTGCTTTCACAATAAAAAGTAAAGCTTAAAATTAGAAGATCTGGTCTGAATCTCCACTCCAGCACTAATTAGCTCTATGACCTTGAACGATTTCCTGAAAATTTGCAGGATCTCAATTTCTTCATCTCTACATATGTGTTAAGAATATCTACCTCATAAGGCCTTCTTGAGGATTAAATAAAATAGGATATGCTCGAGTAAGTTTTGAATAAATATTAGCTGGGTGAATTTAATCTGTGAGATAGCTAGGTAGGGCATGTATTATGAATTGATATACCATAAAGCTGAGGATGAGTGAAGTTAAGGTTATGCCCTTGATCATATAGTTAGGAAAAGCAGAGTTGGTTTAGCCAGTCTCAAAGTTCCCAGTCCAATGGTATAGTTTTAAAAAAAAAAAAAGTAATCCCCTCAAAGTTACTGAAAAACATTCTCTAGATAGAAAGTAGGGAGGTTCTCCTCCCAGAGAGTCACTTAATTCCAAGGTCTCAAAATGGCAGCATGGTGGCCGTATTTGGTTGTCTGAAGTATTTAGACTCTGAATGTATGGTATTTTTAAAAATTTAAGTCAATGTTTAAAGTTTGAGAGATTTCACATAAAAATATGAATTTCCTGCTTATTTTGAAAAAAAAAAAAAATAGATCTAGCAATACCGAGCCTTCATTGAGGAAGAGCAGTAGAGAGCTGGAGGTGAGGAGCAGGTGCCCCTTCAGATGGGGTGGGTCCCTTCATGTTCTCACTGTCCCTATCATTTCTCACACTCTAACACCAGTTTTGCCTCACTTATTATCGTATAAAACAGGCCCCTGCAGAATTTATATGTATAACTTATGTTTTCCACCATCTGCTTCACACAGTTAACCGTCATGTCCAGAGGTCCAACCGTGTTTATGATTTGTCATCTAGAAATGATGTTGACATTCGGACAGCCATTCAACAGAATTGACTCCTTCTAAGCTGCATGTGTAAGTAGTTTCCACACACAGCAATTGAAGCAGAGATCTGGCAATCTCCCAGCACATTTGAGCAATGTAAATATTCAATCTGGATTATTTTGAACACTAAAGTCAATACGTTTTGGGGGTCCTGACTCAAACAAGCCAACTTGACATTCTACTTTGGTCAAATTTACCTGGCAACTGCCCTGTTTCCATAGCCCTGTGCTCCAATAGCCACAACTTTAAATGATTTTATAACCACTTTGAATTTCCTAAGAAAACCAATGGGTATAAAACGCCCAGGACATTGAGATAGCTGCACATTAAGTCTTAAATCAGCCTGTGAAGTAAAAACACAAAACATATTTAGAATGAGAGAGAGGAAAACCAACAGATAACAGATAAAAGTTATTTTTATATACAAAAACTACCAAACCGCTTACAATTAGTGAATACAAATCACTTTTTGGCTCTGAGATAGTTCCTCACAGCACACAAATGTAAGTTAAAACGTATGCTTGAGACCTTGGCGTACATCTGCTCTTGATCTTCTGTCAATACAAAATATTTTTCCTCTTTCAACCTAAACACTGAATCAGGAAGCCTGTAATGAACTATATAGTACTAGCCAATCTTAAAAACATTTTTGAAAACCAAAGTCTAAAAACAGATACATCTTCTTATTAGTCTCTCCTCATAACTACAAAATACAAAGAATAACTTGAAGTTTTAAGTATACAGGGTTTTGTCACCGTGAAACACAAGTCACTATGAGGATAATTGCCCTAGACAGTTAGATACAGCTATGGAAGAGCCACCCATAGGAGGGAAATCAGCTGACTTTGTATGTCTACGGTTTGTTTTGTTTTGCTTTTTCAGTGAAATGCTTGTGGTTAATATTTCTTTTGGGTTTTATCTCCCTAGAGAAAATGCACTGCGCACAACCCATCTTCTATTTTTATTTTTTAATAATACAGTTAAAGATCCATTGTCTGCTGTGATTTGTAAACCCTATCAAGCAAAGGATAGAGTACTCCAAAAACTAATAATAATTTTAACAGAATATGTTAAATATTCTAAACAATAAACCCAGGTACCACCAGACCCAAGACAAAAGTTAGTATCATTATACAGAAATGTTCCTGTCTCCCTTTTCTTGTCTTACTCAGAGTATGCCATTTACTACAGACTTCCTTATCTCTCTAATAAATGCCAAATTTTATTGATACATTTCATCTGCTTCTTGCCATAGACACCAAAAGTTCTGGAATGCGGGGTCTCTTTTCGAGCCACCATTATCTCCACACATTTACAGGGAGAGCACCAGTATAATTCTCCCAGGCTCTTGACTTTGTTTTTAAAACATGGTCCCATTACGCATGCAGTGCATCTGTTTTCCCCTCAGAAGAAAAGCGTTCTTGATTACTCTGCCTTTTCCCCTCAGAGAAACGGACTACACACAGATGACATGAATCTTTTGATCAACAAGCTTCCAAAGAAATACAGATTTGTTCTCCACAATCAGCAAGGAAGCTTCACTCAATTTTTTTTTCCTTCAGTACAGTTTAAAAAAAAAAAAAAAGAAGAAGAAGGGGGTGGGGAATCCTATAAAACTATGATAGTGAAGGCTTCCTTTAGAGAAAAGAGTAGAAAAACACACCAGGAGGCACACAGAAATAGCTCCCCAAAAGTTATGCACAAGATACCCCAGTATGAGCAGAGAACACTTTGGGTTTTTCCTCTTGGACGTTGGACCTTTTTCTTTTTTTTTTTTTCTCCAGTCTCATTGAACTCTGAGCTCTAGACTTATAACAATGTTAGGCGTGTATTATCACGACAGGGTTTTTCATCTCTGTATAATTTTACAGACTAGCTCAGAGAATCCCTGGGCTATAGGGAATTATTTGGATTCCTGTTTTATAGCTGAAGAAACCGAAGAAGAGAAGCAAAGAGTTTCCCACTGAGACGCAGAAAGAGCCTGTTTGAGGGGCTCGGTCTTCAGGGTTTCAGAGTTCAAACACCCACTCAGAACACTACAACAGGGGAACAAGACAGTCTTCTAAATCTAGCATGAAATGTTGGATTTTGTTTTCCTTAATATATAAGGAGGTAGAGCATATTAGCATGGTCTACTGCATTATATATAACAGAAACAACAACAACAACAGAAAAAGTGTGTTAAAATGGTAGCTATATCCAATATAGTCTTATTCTACATAATTAGATGTGATTTAAGAAATATACTCATTCTCTTCTGCCACAAATAGTTAAAAACCTTGGTGCCAGATACATCTAAATTCTTCCATTCTGTTGCGTAGTTTGTTCTCATAATCTGAAAAAGAAATCATTTGGGCACAGTTGAACTATAACTAATATTCCTCTTGAAAGATGTGACTTATAGTACAGAAAGCAAAAGCTTTTAGCTCACTAAAAGGAGCTATGCTTCCTGGGCATCTACATTTACAAAAATGTTCAGCTCTAATATGGAGACTTTATTTCATGTGCAAAAGAACACCTTAATGGTGATTTGTTAATCGTGCTGGAGGCAACCAAGAGTAATAGAGAGGTAAGTAGAAAGCCAGGATAACCTGTTTCTAGTCTTGGTAAGTAATAATAAGTCATAATATCTACCATCTAGTGAGCACTTCATATACATTTTTTGATTTATCCACACAACTCTTTAAGTTATGTTATTGTTTCCATTTTACAGATGAGAAAAATGCAGCTCAGAGGGATAAAATAATTTACTCATGATTATATTCAGTGCCAGTGTAGTTAAACAGGTTATCTTTTCGAATCAGACAGACTTGGGAGTCTCAAAGACATTTACCAGTTGTAGAGTGACCAACTGTCCTAGTTTGCTTGAGACTTAGGGGTTTCCTGGAAGGCAGGAATTTTGTTGCAAATAAGGATGGTTGCTCACTCTTCAAGTTGCGTAACCTTAAAGAAAGTACTTTCCCTCTCTGGACCAGAATGATCTCTAAGATTCATTGGAGTGCTAAAGTCTGATTTCCCTCTCTTCATAGTGACAGAGTCATCTCTCTAAAATAAAAACTCAAGTATCGGTAGCGTCACTGTATTTACTCTTCCCCTACTAATGACTGTGTTCTGATTTCTTTTGGAAAGCATCCTCTGACTGAATCTACACAGCTACAACAGAACACATAACAAAGGCTTTCCATTGAACAGGCCTGAGTATGATAACTGCCATTTGCATCTGCCCAAACATTTTAAAGGATACTTCACACTTATCACATCCACTCCACCTCTCTCAGCCTCTGTTTCCCCATCAAAATGGGAATAATAAAAATCATATCTCACAGGGTTAGAGGGAATCAAGTGAGATCAAAGATATGAAAGTACTTCTATAAACCATAGAAAAATATAAAAATGTATTTCATGCTGCCTTCATCAGAGTGTGGGTATACAATTCCCAAACCATCTGGATCTAGCTCAGTCTGTGTTTCCCTTCACTCTCTTGTCCCACCCAGCACCTAACCTGTATGCCCTATCGAAGGTGCTATTTCATATCCCAAAGGCTCTGGATCCTCTTTTATTTTAGCCACAATTCCAGCTATTCCCTACTCATAACCTATCTATTCAGAGAATCAAGAAACAGGAAACTTGTTTTATATATCAGGATTGGAGATGGAGATTAGGAGATTAAGGATAGAAATCACTCAAACTTCAGGGCAACGTTCATTAAAATGTTTAGAAGAGAAAAAAGGAAACTAAGTCTTTATGGTGCACAATTGTCTAATCTCTTAAATGGGCAAAGTTGTCTATATCCAGTCTAATTCATGGAGGTGTTTGTGAGAATCAAAGAAACATAAATGTGAAGAGTCTTTCAAAAGCAAGCAAAAGAGTCTACAAAGTTAAGTGCTAGGTATGCTTATGGATATGAACATAGATGGCAAAGATATATTTTACTTGGCCCAATGCTCTTATTTTACAATGCTCTTATTTTGAGAATATGAGGAACCAGAGAGGATTAGTGACGTCCCCAAGAGCATACAGCCCAGAGACATGATGAAAACTGAAATCCCTTGACATTCAGCCAGTGCTCATGAATCGTACTGATTGCCCTACTTTGAGATCCCCCAGAAGCAGACTCTAAGGCAGAGATTCAAGCACAAGTGGTTTATTTGGGTAGTAATTCCATGGACCACTGGTTGGGCAGCGGGGAGTGAGATAGAGAAGAGAAGGAACCAATCAAGCAAGTTTCTACCATGGACAACTGGAGTGCCATCCTTCCGGGGACTCTTGGAAACTGCATTGATCATGCACCTTAGAGTTATTCCACCTGAAGGGCAAGGAGGTGGCAGTGGGGGAGGTATTTATCCCATCAGTCGTTAGGTGACAACTACTGGGGGGAGTGTCAATGCTCCCACCACGTCCAGCATGCAAGTAGAATGGGCTCCTGTGACCAGAGAATGTCCGTAGGCAGAGTCACAGGATTTGGTAATTGGAGATTGAGTTAGCATGCCCATCAGTGGTATAAGCTAAGGGGACACTGGCAGGCACAGATAACACTGATGACTGGTGCCTTGGAGGTCCACTAGTCAAATGGTCCAGAGAATAGTGGAATTTCCTCTACCACTATATTCCATTGCAATGTAAACCCCATAAAGGCAAGAACATTTTTTTGTTTTGTTCATATGGAATCCTTAAGGCCTAAAACAGTGATGACACATCATAGCTACTTATTAAATATTGGTTGAATGAATGGACAACATCCCAATCTTCTTCTTCTTGAATGCTCTATCAGTGAGAAGGCACTCAGGATGAGTTAAGGCAGCTGAGCCATTTATTGAACCATCCTCTAATAGAAAGTTCTTGACATTAACTTCCTATGTGCTTCTGTAACACTCATCCTCTGGCTCTAGTTTTCTTTGGGAGCAAAGAGGAATAAATCTAACTCCCTGTTCCACTTGACAGTTCTTCAGATATTTTTGGATAGCTGCATGTGCCTGGTTTCTACAGCTGTCCTCTTATAATATGACTTTTAGATCTTTCACCATCTTGGTAGAAGGAAAGACTGGGCATTAGGAGCCAGCACTGCCACTTTCAAGGTGAGTGACCTTGGGCAAGCTTCTTCCCCTAAGGAATGTTATTAGAAACTAACTCATGTCAGGGGTAGTGTGATTAACTGAGACCATAGGTAAAGGTAGGTAAAGTCCTAGCCCACTGTCTGGTACATGGAAGGCCCCCACAAAGGTGAGTTCTTTTCCAGTGCCCAATCTGCAGCCTCTGTTTGTGTTCTACCTTAGCAGGTTTAGATATGACGTTTATAAATGGGCATTCCTATGCATCTGTACTTAAAAATAGAATGTAGAGGGATTTCTCACTGTATTCCTCACTCTGAGATGGTTAAATACCTTACTCGAGTCTCTCAGTTTGTGACAGAGTCAGGACTAGAGAACAACTCTATTCATACACCCTACGAGTGCAATTGCCTTTTAGGCAACCCCCATAGCAATATTGTTTTTTACTGGCCTTCTACTGCTAAAACCACAAGGTTATTTTTGTGTGCACTATTCCCCCATACCCTGCATTTGGCTTTTTGAACCTAAGTGTAGGAATTTCCATTGATCTCTCTTATATTTCTTCTTTAGTAACTCCCTCTTCCCACTACATCACACTTTCCTTTACAGCAGACAGCAGACAAGACTACCCTAATGAGCTCTACCATGCCTTCCTTGTCTCCTGATTCACATCATCATTTGGTGGTACATCCAAAAATGAGTAGGAGACAGGGGAGAAGGAGATCCATCTGCACAGCTGCTCTTTTAAAACTCTCACATGAGGAAAGAAATGGAAACTGTTAACCCACTAGGTGACTGTAGAGAATGTGCATTGCCTTATGCAAACTCTTTTCAACCCCTAATTCCACAAATACATAAGAAATAGCAGTTTAGCAAATGGATGCAAGTAAAGAGTGGAGAATCTTCAAACACAAGCTCTAGAGAATATCAGAAAATCAGCCAAAGAAAGTAGCGAAAGTGCTGAACTAGAGGTTGAACTGTTTTCTGACTCTGTCACAAACTAGCTGTGGGACTTGACCAAGTTTTTTTTTTAGCCTCTCTAGGATTCAGTTTTCTCATCTTTAAAATGAAGAGACTTGGACTAAGAGTAATAATAATAATAATATTCCCTTGATAAATAAATTGTGATATAACCAGACAAAGGAATATTACTTAGCACTGAAAAGAAGTGAGCTATCAAGCCATGAAAAGACATAGAGGAAATTTAAATGCATATACCAAGTGAAAGAAGCCAGTATAAAAAGGCTACGTGGAGACTATAAAAAAAAAAATAGTGGTTGCCACGGATGAAGAGGGAAGGAGGGATTAATAGGCAGAGCACAGAAGATTTTCAAGGCAATGAAACGATTCTATATAACACTATAATGGTAGGAACATACCGTTATATATTTGTCAAAATCCTTAGATTTTACAATACCAGAAGTGAACTCTAATGTAAAAAATAAAACAAAACAAAAAACCCACCTTACATGTGTTAAATAATATCAGCCCCATGTATGTCTTATCTTTTGATTACCGCAGGCAGGCTTTGCTCACTTCCGTTTTACATGTGAGGAAACTGAAGCCAGAATCTGAGCACCAAAGATGGGACTTAAACCTATATCTTCTGAGCACAAGCTTAAGACTCTTTGTTTTTCACCATACTGCCTACTTTCCAGGTCTCAAATCCTGTAAAATTTTCTTGGAAATAAAATTTGCACCTATTTAGTACTCAGAATGGAATGAAGCTCCCTGCAAAACCTTTTCATTTGTTTGGTGCCTTTTACAGTTTACGCGGTTTACATGCAAGGCCGCAGAACAGAATGATTAAGAGCATGGGCTTTGGAGTCATTTATTAGCTATGTAACCTCAGGCAAGTTAACATCTCTGAGCCTCAGATTCCTCTTTTAGAAAATGGAAGTAATGACAGTACTTTTCTCCAAGAATGTTGTAAGGATTGTGGGAAATAGGGCACATCAAACATTTAGCACAGTGCCTGGTATAAATAAAGCTAAAGAAGGTCGTGTCACTCTCAGGTGCACTGTAGAGGCAGTGAGAGGCAGCATAACATGGTGGCTAAAAGTGTGGAGTCTCTGGGTTCAAATTCCAGCTCTGCCACATACTCACTGTTTTCCTTGGGCAAGTTGCTTACCCTCTTTGTGCTTTAGTGTCTTTATGTGCGAAAGGGGATGTGATCATAACAGCATCTACCTTGTAGGAATAAGCTAATGCTTTTAAGATGCTTAGATCAGTGCTTGGCACGTAAGAAGCTCTTGTTCATGCTAGCTATTGAGATCATCCCTCTTCCTTTCTTTCAACAAATCTCAACTCCATGGTTGTAATCTATTGCCGTCCACTTTGGAGCACTTTCCCATTTCTTTGAAACCTACACCAAAGGAACCAGTTCTCACAATGATCTCTCTACCTCTGTTTGGGTTTAGACCCTATCTGTTCTGATGAGCTTGCTGCAATTGTCTCTACCACCTGTGCAGATTGCTGGCACCAGCAGGCCTCTCTGGAACAAATAGCCCACCAGCAAGGGCTCTAGGTTGAACAGCAAAGGTTAGCAAGGCTAGCCTGAGCCAGCAGGTCCCTTTGGACTCAGAGTAACAAATTAGAGCTCTTTGGCCTCCTGCAGGGAGTAGAGAGGAGAGTGCTCCCAGTGAGACTGCTCCTCTTCAAGGCCTCACCAAGAGAAAGAGTGACCCACGGGGTGACGTTAGGTACTGCATAGCTATAACAATTTGGAGGACCTGAATTTTCTGTTCGGCCTCTTTGACTGAGCCCCCCTATAGCTAGTCCTTTGGCCCCTCTTCTCGCTCCCTGTTTTTGGTTCCTGCTTAGACAGCACGTCTTCTGCTTTGCAAATGCACTCAGCGCATCTGGGAACGCCCGACAATTCATTCCTTCAGCCTCTCAGACACAAAACATACCTTACAAACATGTGTCTTTGCATTGTCAAAAAACACAGGATGGAAAGTTTGGGGCAGACGGTTTAAAAGAAACCTCGGTCAACAATGCCAATTTAAAAACACCATCTTTACAAGGTAAGGGCTACAATAAAGCATTTCTTCAAGTACTTGTTGTGGTTATATACATGCATGTTGCACACTCATCTTGCACATTGGTTGGAACCCTGTGCCACAAACCCCTGTAGTTACCAGGGATTAAGCAAAGCTATCTTTCTAGAACATCTATTTTATCCAAAGGGAGCTAAAATAAAAATCTTACCTTTATATTAAGAATATAAAGTTGACCCTTGAACAACAGGGCTTTGAACTATAGCCATTTATACGCTGATTTTTTTCAACAAATACAATCAGCCCTACCTATCCGTGGGTTTCACATCCGCAGATTCAACCAACTGCAGATTGAAAGCAGTATTTTTTCATCCCCAATCACGGATTCCCAACCAGGATTCAAAAATATTGTTTTCCATCCTGGGTGGTTGAATCTGCAGATGCAAAAGGCCAATTTTAGGGTCAAAAGTTATATACAGATTTTCAACCACACAGGTAGGTGCTCATAATGCCTGCATGACTGAAGAGTCAACTGTGCATTTAATATAAATATGACATAATTGATGAATCAAAACTCATAGTTTGAAAAAATTTTTTTTAGATGAAACAGAGGATCTGGTAGTAATTTTGCATTTCCAGGATGTTCATTCCCCTTTTGCCATAAAGGATGTTTCTATGGGAAAGTTTTGTAAATGTTGGGCCTAGGTCATGGAATGAAATGCAAGAGAGAAGACAGCATAATACAGGAGACAGAGTACTGGGTGTGGGGTCCAATGACCTGAGTGTGAGCCAGGACTCTGTCACCTACTAGCTGTGTGATCTCATGGTCAAACAGGGATGTTAATCCTTGTCGGGTCTGCTGTCCAGGGCTGCTGTGAGAAGCAAATGAATCAATGTGTGTGAAAAGAGCTTTTGAAACTAGTGTTCCACAAATGTAAGTTATTATGATTCAGCCTTGTTGTTTTTGGAAAGCTTGTTTCATTTTATATATCACATGTATTCCCCCTCCCGCCTCCCATAGCCAGATCAAACATGTTTGCCTTTCTCTTCAAAATGAGGAACCTCTGATCTGACAAAAAGAAATGAAGTCACCAGGCTTGTTCTAGCCCAGTTTTACGTCTAGGCCATGGGAGAAGCACACTCCCTGCAAGACTGAGCAGCCTAGTCCTTGTCACCCATTCTGAAGGGAAGTGAGACAGCACAGCAGTCACCACTGTCTGAATTTCATTATGCAGGGCTCCAGACAAGCAGAGGGGAAAAGTGCAAAGGAGCGGGTCAGCGTCTGAAATGTGAGAGGGGCAGCAGTCTCTGAAGTGTATGGGAACAGAAAGAAACTTAATACTGCTCCAAAGGGGAGAGGGAAAATTGCATCATGTGAAAATGAATCGCAAGCGGTCAGCAGAGCTTGGAGATTTGAGGAGGCGGGCTTGCCCACCGATCCACTTGCAAAAGGGCTTTGAATCTATTCTGTGCCCTTCCAAAGTGAATCTGCATGGGGCACGCTAGTACATCTGTCTGAGTGCTCACAGGGACTAGAGATTGGACTCAGGACCTAAAACACCAGGTTTCACAGGAGTAATGCTGGGGGTAAAGCAGGCAGACACGATCCAAACCAGAATTCTTAAAGGGAGCCCCAGAGTTTGGAACCAGAGAGAATGGGTTCAGCTAATCAACCAATTAATTATTCATAACCACTATTTATTGAGCATTTAATATGTCCTAAGTGCACATTTCACTTAATCCTCATAATAACCCTATAGATAGAGATTATCATCCCCCTTTTTATGTACAAATAAACTGAGTTTCAGTGAGTTAAGGGACTTTTCCAAGGCACACATCTAGTAAGTGTCAGAGCCAGTTTGAATCCAGATTTGTGGAACTCCAGGTTTCTGGATTCTAAACTCACTGCTCTACCCCTCTCAAAATTGGAAGTAGAGCCACGGTTGGGAATTAAATGAAACAGATATAAGTACAAGCATGATGGGAACAAGAGAGGAAGATCTGAATTTCTCCCGTGTTGGTGACTTATTTTTCTAGGCTGGGGGAGCGTGAGTGTGGTTTCCTCTGTACATTTGTGATGTAAGAGTTAGCCACTTTTCCCAAATACGTAACCCATGGACTGACTTCCGGTTTCCTATGAGGCTTGGTGAGGGTGGAGTTGCAGCCACTACCGGAAGCAAATGCAAAAGAAACAAGCAGGGACTTAGGAGAGAGAGGGCATGATAGAGGAGAACGGACACCCTGTTATTGATGAGATTTGCATTTAGAACTTTTCTCAGTTATCTATTATCATAATCAGGGGTCCCCAACCTTTTCGGCACCAGGGTCCAGTGCTTCTATGAGAATCTAATGCCTGATGACCTGAAGTGGAGCTGAGGCAGTTATGCTATCGCTGGGAAGTGGCTGCAAACACAGACAAAGCTTTGCTCACCTGCCGCTCACCTCCTGCTATGCAGCCCTGTTCCTAAAAGGCCACGTACCAGTACTGGTCCATTGCCTGGCATTTAGGGGCTGGCAGAGCAACTGTGCTGATCTGGGATGGGCTCAGATGATGTGGGCTGGGCTTTCTCATGTCTACCTTCAGTTAGAAGGTCTGCTGGGGTGGTTGATCTAGGATGGCCTCAGCTGAGATGACAGCTCCACTTCGTATGGTGTCTCATTTCCAGCAAGCTAGTTCAGGATTGTTCTCATGGTGAAGGCAGAGGAACAAGAGAGAGAGTAGAAGCGTTCTAGACTTTAGACTAGAACATCTCTCTGCCATATTTTACTGGCAAGTTAAGTCACAAGACAGCTCAGTTTCAAGGGGCGGGGGAAAAAACTACATCTCCTGATGGCTAGCAAAGTCACATTGCAAAGTGCTTGTAGAATTGCAGACATTCTTTTTGTAGTCAAGTCTACCAAAGAATTCAGTCCCAATCCCAAAAGTAGATGAAAGGCAATGGCATATTCCAATATTCTAGACCCTGCCCATTTCCCTGCCTTTTGTCCACTAAATGCCGTTTCCTTGCCCAGTCTTTCTGTGTCTTCTTAGCACCAAACTGGGGAGGGAGAGATACAATGAATCTAGAACTGGGCTGATTAAAGAATGTCTTCTTTTTTTAGGGGTACTAAAATTCAGACTGTTTACCCACTGACTTCTTCTCTCTAGTTTTTATAACTAAGAAAGTTGCAATAGAAAGTATACTTTAACTTTCTCAGTGAGCCATCCCAGCCTAGCCATACGTGTAAGGGAATGCTGTTAAATTCCAAAAAACAGATGTTCATTTAACAAAATGAATTTTTACTAATACTTCTACCCCACCACTAATGTTTGTGATCTGAATTTAAGATACTAAACTCCAGCAATTTATTTCTTATCATGTGGCTGAGATCATAGGCTCCCCAGAGGTATACCTTTGAAATCTCTTGCATATGAAATTGTTTGCATGATACTTGACATTTGAATGGCAAGAACTGACTGTTATGACGTATTGGAAAGAGAAGTAGTCTTCAAATCAGAAGGCTTGGTTGGTGCTGAAGTCAAAGGAGTATTGTGGTCAGGCACCCACTCTGAGGTCAGACTGCCTGGAGTTGAATTTCAGCTCTATCATACATACTTTATAACCTTGGGCAGGTCATTTAAGCTCTCTGTATCTCAGTTTCCCTGTCTATAAAATGGGGATAATACAAGTACATACCTCACAAGGATGGCGTAATTCAAATAAGATACTGAGAACAAGGAAACAAAATCACCATTTTGAAAAGATATCTGTACCCCATGTTTATTCAGCATTATGTTACAATAGCCAAGACATAGAAACAATGCAAGTTTCCATTGATAGATAAATGGATAAAGAAAATGTGGTACATATATAATGGAATATTATTCAACCACAGAGAAGGAAATCCTGCCATTTGTGACAACATGGATGGACCTTGAGGGCATTATGCTAAGTGCAACAAGTCAGAAAAAGACATATATTGTATAATTCCACTTATATGTGGAATCTAAAAATATATAAACTGACATATACAGAGAACATAACATATTGGTGGTTATCAGAAACAGGGAGTGAGGTGGGAGAAATGGTTGAAGGTGTTCAAAAGGTACAACTTCCAGCTGTAAGATAAATAAGGTCTGAGGATATAATGTACAGCATGGCAACTATAGGTAATAAGACTGTATTGTATATTTGAAAGTTGCTAAGAGAGTAGATCTTAGAAATTATCATCACAAGAAAAAAATATATAACTATGTGAGGTAATGGATGTTAACTAAGCTTATTGTGGTAATTGTTTCTCAGTATATATACATATCAAATTATTATGTTACATTCCTTGGACTAATACAAGGTTATATGTCAATTATATTTCAGTAAAACTGAGGGTGAAAAGATGCTGAGAACAATGCCTGCATGGAGTTCCCACCACTAAAGAGTTATCTATCATTATTGGCTCTAACTCTTGCTGCCTGGAGGAACTTAACCTCTCTGGGCCTAACATCATCATCTACGAAATGGGGGCAATATGACCTGTCAAACCACAGCTCTCACCTTATTGGATCCTTCAGCTTCAGATATCAGGCGGGCTTTCATGCCTCTGAGAGGCCCTGGGAACCAAGCCTTGGCTCAGGCTGACCCACAAAGAGAAGGCAATTGGAAGGGGAGAGAAGGATTTGGTCATTCTTCTATTAATTTTGTTTTATTTCATTATCCGTCTCATGGATTCGGTACTAGCCATGCTCTTCCATATTCATGCTAGGTGCTAGCTCCGCTAATTTGCTCTGCTTTAGGGAGGCTGGTGGAGATGTGTGGAGGGGCTCCTCACACCTTGCCCACTCTCTGCTTCATCTGTCACCATCGGGAAAGACAGAACATCTACTCCAATTGACCTGCCTCCACTTTGCCCTTGAATGTGTAAGAAAAAGCCAAACTGTGCATGGCTTTTCTGCCCTAGGAGTCTTTCCCTTCTGATGCCCCCTTTTCTTTGACTCTGGAACCAAAGAGACTGAGAAACAACTCTGCTCTCCTCGGGGCCAGGCATGGAAGATAATGAGGACTTCAAAACAGTAAAGTGTGCTTTAGTTTGAGGACTGAAAAGTAATAACATGGCCAGTTGCCCAAACTAGAAAGTTCAATTTAGCTGTGACTCGTTTCTTATAGATCCCTGAACTAAGTCCTAGACACCCTAATTAACTAATATTTTCTCAGAGTAACACATTCTCCCCAATCCCTACTGCTGTTATCATAGTTATGGTTTCATCCTGAGTTACCTGGAACATGGCAAATGTTTCCTCCCTGCTCCATCCTCTTCCTCTGTGTCAGAGAAAGCTTGCTAATTACTTAGCCAGTGGTTTCCCAGCCCCTACAGGATAGTGAAAACTTGTACTTGTGACCCTTAAAATTTCAGCTGTGGCTTTCTCCCATTCCCATGACATACTACTTCCCCATATACAAGCCTTGCAGCAGCCAAATCATATCTCTCCCCATGTCACTAATACACTACGTCCTTTCCATAATAAGCCCCCTTCCTACCTCTCTTCTCAGCAAGCTCAGGCCCGAATGGCATCTTAAATGTTACCTCCTCCAGGAAGCCTTCCAGCTTTCCCAAGCCGCGTTAATTGTTGGAGTAGGTACACAGCACTTTGTACCTACTTCTTTCAGCACACTCACCATATTAAAGTGTAGTTAGTTGTGTGTCTATGTAGGCAATCCAGATTTTAATCCCATGGAGCTGAATAAGGTCCACTGAATTCGAAATCTATGCCCTGTGGAAGTCCAAAGCCTTTCCTATGGCTTCTGTGAATTTCCAGAGATCTGTACTTTCTTTGTCCCCCATCTATAACTCCCGCTTCTACTCCTGCTGCCTCTAGTTTGCACAATGTTGACTCAGGTGTGAACAGGGCCATCATATAATGCTGTATAGATTGTGCCCCGCTCAAGGGCACCAAGCTAAGGGGTCAAAGAGGTCTGAAAACTAGCCTGTGTCCTGCTCACCTTCTGCATCCACCCAGAATGGGCTCCTTTTACCAATTATGCAAATGTGTGACATGGACTAGCAGTGGCCTGTGCCTTTCCTAAATTTCCAATATAAACCCCTCCTTATAGCAAGCTTTCGTGATACAGAAGACTACTTGAATCTTGAAATGTGTGTAGTGACGGGGGAGGGATAGTGGGAGTGGCACTTTTATTCTTAAAATATTATTTAGCTTCCTCTTCACCAGGAAAATTTTAGTGCCACTTCTTCCCCCATGATCCCCAACCTCACACGAGTTCATTCGATTCTCTCATCCCTACCATCTCTGCTTTAATTCTCTTCCCTCCCCTTGTATCCTCTCCCGTCTTCTTCCCTTCTTTTCTTCCCTTCCTCTTCCTCCTCCTCCTTCTCTCTCATTTTCCCATGAACAGCTTAATCATTTGAATTGTTGGGGTTTTTTTTTTATTTTTCCGCCAATACAGTTTCACCTTCCTCTCCATAGTTGATCCAGACATTTTTACAAAGAATGTTCATTCCCTAAAAGAATGCCAATTGTTATCTGCTATCAAGATAACATACACTTCATCTTACTGCACATTTGTCTGTCCCCCATCCCCAGCGTCTATCAATTTCTTAAGGGTAGAGGTTGTGTTTCCACAGTGCCTTACATAAAAGATCTTCAGTCGATATTTAGTATATGAATATCTGAAATCACCTGGGGCTGATCTAGACCAGGCTCAAGTTCTCTCTCTGCCGCTTGTTAGCTGAGGACTTCAGATAATTACTCAACCTCTTAGAGCCTCAGTTCCTTCATCCATAAAAGCACCAGGACTAAGGTAAGGCAAATGAGGTACTCGGTGTGCCGTATTCACTTATCGGGTTGGAAAAATTTAAGGAGCCTAAGAATGAATGCCTCCTTAAATCTTATACCCTGGGAAAATTTCTTGCCTCACCCTAGTCCTGACCCAGATATATAAAATAGGGATAATAATATCTATCTCATGAGATTGTTGTAGGGAATATTTGAAACGAAGCATGCAGTACTAAGTGTGCCATCTAGCATATTTCTCATTGAGTATTAGTGAGTATTTTAATTAGTAAGTGTAGTCCTTATTATCATTTCAAGCTGCATTATATGAAATTACCCAGGAGAATCATTGAGTTTAATAGAACTTATTTGAAAATTAATGTTTAGAGTTGTAATAACTCAAATAAACCTCTAATGATTTTTGACTTGGTTAAAAAAATGTTTTTATACACACATTTGTTGGCCTACAGATTGAGAGATATATATAAATACATCTTTATGTCTCATCCCAAGTAATTAAGTACACACACACACACACACACACACACACACACACATACATTGTCATGCTTCATGGAGTCATATCTTGGAGTATTTGTCTACAGAAACTTTGGATTAAGCCTCATATTTAAAATCACTGTTGGCTTGATACAGTTTTATATATCCATGGCCACTTAATCCAATGACTTGTCTCTCCCAACTGGCATCACAGATGCTTCTTTTTGTACCTCAGTCACATGGTTCTAAAAATGAACACCTATGGACTTGGGTCTTTCAACACTGTCAGGTTGGACATCTGCCTCAGATGCCCTTCAAAAAGTGTGTCTCTCTTGGCCAACTGACAAGAAGAAATCTCATACATGTCCCCTCTTTGGCTTTCAAACATCGATCTCATTCTGACTGACATGTTAGACTCTTAAAATTCTCTTTTTTTAAGGATTCTTTTCTGAAATTGAATGAATGCTTTTAGAGGGCGTTGGGTCAGGTACAAGTTCTTATATGTACCGTTGAGAAAAATTATAATTATTTAGAAATAATTGAATGCATTTATTGAACCATACATTAAATTACAGCCAAAATTTTTTAAGTGCAAATGTCTTAACTCGGTGAAATCTTCAGAATAAAATGTTGCAGCACTCCCTCTGGGTGGAAATGAAAAAGCTGAGACCCTCCCACCCCAACTGCCATCCACCCAAAGATTAGCATGGTAAAAATTTCATGTCACGTAGCTCAAATCTGAAGTAAGATCATCTTCAAATACCCTTCAAACTGGCTGGAACTTCATCCAGCTATTTTCATACAATGTGATGTCAGAGAAACAGACAGGAACTTAATCATGTTTATGTAGCTGACGATGATGATGGACATGTAAGAATGTCAGGCTGTTTAGGGATACTCAGTAATGGCAGTACCTGGCACATAGCAAGGTTTCCATGAATTCTATTATCTGTTATGCAAGAGACAGAGTGCAAAAGCATACACACCCTGTCATTATATCTATGAGAAACAAATGAGGAAACATATGTAAAGAAAAAAGACTCATGAACATGGACAATAGACTAGTGGTTACCAGAGGGTGGGGGGAGTGGGAGGGCGGAGGTAGATGGGGAAGAAGGAAAAAAATTAAAATCATTTCTTCAATTAAGAAAATAAATAAATAAATTTTAAAGAAAGAAAAAATAAAAGGAAATAGACTGCTAGAAAGTAGACAGAAACATCAATAATAGTTGTGTTTGAATGGCCAGGAATTCTTTCCCTTTCTTCTTTTCAATATTTTCTCATTTTTCTTTAATGAACATGTATTATGGAAACAGCACACAATGTTATTAAATTTTGAAAAATATTTTTCAAAATATTTTTTTCATGTTTATCATGGAAACAGCACACAACGTTATTAAATTTTGAAAAATATTTTTAAGTAGCTCTATTTCGTCTACTCTCAGCCTTTACAAATCAAATACTCTCCAGACCTCTGAAATGTTCTGAGAAGACATCATGAGGAAGACTTTGTAGGAACTGACAGGGAGCCATCCTCTGGCAATAAGGCTAATCACTTTTTTTTTTCTCTCTCTCTCTCTCTTTTTCCTTCTTTCTCTCTCTCTCCCTCCCTCCTCCTTCTCTCCTCACTTACTTCTCTCTCTCTGTCTCTCTCTCTCTCTGTCTCTCTCTCTCTCTCTAAGTGGAGCTGAATCAACAATTTGCAGCTGTGAAAGCTTCCACATTTATTTCTTTATTTTTTTTCTAACAAAATCTCTATTGCCGAAGCTGCCTGTGCAAAATAAAAACATATAAACATTTAGAAGTGCGTTGTTTTATTTTTTTAAGCAAAACAAAAATGAATTTATAAAAACAACCAGACTCTGTGGGTCAACTTTTCTTTTAAGTTTCTTTCTTTTTATTACACCAGTAGATTTAGTAGCCAGAAACTGCCAGAGTCTTTTTGCAGATTCTAAGTAACATAAAGGCATTGACCTTGGTTAAACTCCTGACCAACCCAGCTAGTGAATAAAGTAAACAAAAATCCCACAACTAAAGCTTGATTTTATGCCCCAGCTGTGGGACAGGATGTGGATATTTTAAAACAAACAAACCAACAACAAAATGCGACCACCACCATCAACTCCCAAGCACCAGGGTGTGGCCTCAGTGGCTCAGAGCTGCACAAATCCTTCCCAAAGTGCTCCTGCAATAAATCCTTGGGGAAACATGACTCAGAGCTTCTGGACTGTTAGAGCTGAGCCCGATTTCCCCTGGCATTAATTAAAAGCTCTGACTCAGGTAGGATATGTGGCGGGACTTAGTGCAGGCTGATGCAGCAATTGACAACCTTGAGTGCACTATGCACTGTCCTGATTCTTTCTTGTGAAAAGAAGGAAGGGAGATAAAGTGATTGTGAACTCCCAACTGGTCAGGTTCTTTCACCTACCTTTTCTCATTTCATCTGCACAACAACTCTATGAGGTGAGGATTATTGATCCTGTTTTACAGATGAGAAAACGAAAGCCCTAAGAAACAAAGCGACTTCAGAAGGGTCACTGAATCAGTTCTTGGCAGAACCAAGAATAAAACCCAGATCCCCATGGCAATTGCCCAATAAGAATGAAATGGAAATTTCCTGGTGTGGAAGATGCATTCTAGGAAAAGCCTACGTTAGGAATTTTCAGACCTGTTCTTTACCCAAAAGTTCAAATATCTCAACCTGACTCTGTGACTAAAAGGGTTTCTGAGTAGTTTAAGAAAGGTGAAGTTCTTTTTTAAATGCCATTTTTGTTCGTGGTGTGTGTATGTCAGCCTATCACCATAGCAACCATACCTCCACGTGGAGCACCAAGCCTTAGGACAGGAAGAGGATGATGCCATCTAGTCTCTGAATCTTGTCGCCAGATAGCACAGGAGCCAGGCTCTTCTGGCCTAATCCTAAAATGGCCACAACTCCCTTGGCAGGCTTTATTGTAGCCTGGAGGGTTATGGGGTTAAAAGATAATAGATAAATATTTTAGGACCAACTCCTCATAAAAGAACAGGGAGGCCTGGGAGAGGATTTTCTCCAAATCTAATCTATCCCTGGTTGGACAGCAATCGGCCTTTAGGACCTTGCCAGTTGTCAGTAAAAATCTGTTCACTGCAAATTTTATCTAGTTCTCAACCCAATGTTTAAATCAGGAGATATGCTTTTTGAAAAAATATATGCCATGAGAACATTTTTCTGAATTAACAGTACATTTTAAGGCCCTCAAATGACTTCTCTGCTTTAAAGCCTTATGTTTTAATCAACTACTACAAAATCTTTAGAATCTTGGCAGGATTTAGACTGGGCATTAATTATTTTGAGGGAGAAGGAGATTGGCATACGTTCGTTTGGAGGAGGGAGAGGTTTAGCTCTTTTTGACAGGAAAGAGCATAGGTGAAGTAGATATAAAGAAGAAACCCTCTCGACAAGCTTGGTTCCCACTGCAGACTCTAGAAGCAGACTTCTGTTTCATATGAAAACAACCCCTTAATTTGGGCTCTAATTTCCTTTGGTCATAATTACCTATTATTCTAAAAATCTTATTACCACAATACAAAACTCTAGAGAATAGAGAAAAATATAAAAATTACCACTAATCCTATCACTAACCAATAACGACAATTTAGAGAGTTCTTTTTTCCCCTGTAAACCTTTCCTCCTGTATGAGCTTCGTTCATCCATTCAGCAAATATTTGTTGAGCAACTACTGTGTATCGGACACTGTGTTCTTTTGCACTGTTGTAGTCATCATGGTAAACACTATCTCTTCCATCGTTTTCACTGAATAGTATAAACAGCTTATATTTCTAGCATCAGAACAGAAAAAGCCAACCTGAAACCCTCATAATTAAACTCCATCCTCAAAGCCTGAGGTGAGGTCCCAGAGTGTCCTGGGATATCCTCCAGGTGTGAAGTCACTCGGAGTCTGAAGTCTGGTCGTTTCCTACCCATTTGTGCCCAAGAGGGGGTGGTCTGCTGTAGCTGCTTGGAGAGCACACAGACCTAGGCAGACCCATCCATTGCTGCCATACAGGCACCTTGCTAGGGAAAGAGAAATGTCCTCCCTGAGAGGACCAGACCTTTCTACTCCACACTTCCCATACCTTCTCACCCTTGGTAACCTGAGGCTTGGGCAACCTGGACGCCTTGGACTCTTTGTACCAAGGAAAGAGCACAAAACCTCTAGACAGTCTCTTCCACCCCTCGGGCCCCTGAACGAAACAAGATAGCAGCCCCCAGCTTGCCACTCTTGCCCGCAACAACAGTTAGCCTGGGGCTCCATTTCCTCCAAGTCCTTGGCCCTCTGCGTCTCTCATACCAGAGTGTAAATGCAGAAGCCATCAATCTTCTTGGAATCCAACAACCAGTGCTGAGTGCCCCTGTCTCCATCCTACTTCACAGGAACCCAGCACTCTCCTCCTGCTGCCCTCCTTACCCTCTCTCCTGCCGCAGTTCAGGGCTCTGAGATGCTCCTCCCATGCATTCCTCAGCTTACCCCAACCACATGAAGAAACTTGAGCTGATAAAATATGGGGAGATCCAGCAGACTTCTTGGAGGCCTCCTCAGAATGCAGAAGGGCTTACTGAATGTGAGGGGCCCTGAGGAAAGGGGGAGATTTACCTCCTTTCCCATTCATCTCTGACCACAGCTCCTATCATGGTCCTTGTTCTTGGAGCAAAAGCAGCACATGTGAGGAATGAAAAAATAATCATATTAATAATACCATCAGTCAGAATTTCTTGATGATGACAATAAGCCAGGTCATTTATGTTGTACTAGGTCCTTTATGTGGATCATCTCATTTAATCCTTAGACTAATGTAAGGTAATTATTATCCTCATTTCGTACATGAGGAAATTTAAGCTTAGAGAGGTTATGTGACTTGCCCAAGGTCACACAGCTACGAAGTGAAGAAGGTGGGATTTGGACCCAGACAGTCTCACTTCAGAGTAGGGTTTCTCACCACTGTTCTACTCCACCTCCTGTGCCATTTACTTGTACTTATTATGTGCCAGGGAGCATGCTGAAACCTTTATACAGGTTTCTCTACTTCTCAAACAACCCCGTGAGTGAGGCTGTATCTCGTAGTAGTAAGTGACCTTCTGGAGTCAAATGGATTTTGTGTACAGTTTTCTAAATTCACTTAAAGCCATCATGTCTGGATTTGTGCCCTTTCCTCTCTGCCTTAAAGTGACATATTACAAATAACATGGATTTTAGAGTGAGATAGACCTGTGTTCACATACCAGCTCTTCCATATAGCAGCTTTATAATCTCTATCCTTAGTTTCTTCATACATAAACTGAAAATACATGTATAAGCTGGTTAGGGGGTGGGTAGTTCAGTGAAATAATGCAGGTAAAGCCCAATATCTGCAATCAGTGTCCAATAAGAGGCGATGATTATTAGTAATAAATGATAAGTATCAAAACCACAAAGCACACTCAGAGTTTCTTGGCTCTAAATGCCAGAGTCTCTTCCACTATGCCAAGAATATGGTACTTCTGGGGCCATAACAAATGTTCTAGTGATATAATCAAGGTTCTTGCTTTGGTGACAGAAAATCACATATTTTTTAAAACACTTGTTTGCTTTTATGGGGCATACTTGCAGTGCAGAGAAACGTGCACCTTTTCTAATGTTTCATGAAGAATACACTTTTTTGTAGCCCCCTTGTCACAATTTTGCTGCAAAAGTTCAGCAAGTTGGGCACATGGTTTGTTAAAAAAAAAAGAATGTAGTGATTTTTAACCCAAAACTCCTCCTTTACAAAGGAGACATGATATGACATGGGTTTGCTCCTTGCCAACTTGCTTCTTTGAGCACTTTGAGTCATACCGCCCATTCATAAAACGAGGATAATAACATATTTATTCAACTTACCTGAACAATATGCTTCCCAACACTACTTCATTCTCTCTCTTCCTAATTTCCACAAAACAAACAAACAAAAAAGGTCCTTTTTTCTGTGGAGACACTCTTCACACAAATCCCAGGGATACTGGCATTAAAAAGTAAGTGTAAAATTTTGAAAAGTTTGGGCATATGTTTTGAATTGTAGATAGTGGCAATGGAAAAAAATTTTTGCACTCCCATCTGACCCTACTAATAAATTCAGTTGACCTTACAAGTAGTTCCTAATTGTACTACAAAGAGAAGAGAACCGGGCCTGGCATCAGCAGACCTGCTTTTGAGATTTAGCCTCGTCAGCAACTAGCTCTTTGACTCTGGGTGAATCAATTGATTTCTCTGAGCCTCAGTTTTCCTAACTATAAAAAGGGAGGGAATAATACCCAACTGCTAGTGCAATTGTGAGGACTAAATAAATCAATGGACATGAAAGCACTTTGAAAACCCTGGATAGTCCCAGAAGTGTGAGATATTATTGTAGACTGTAATAATTAAAATCTCCACTGTCATTTCTCACCATAATAATAATAGTAACCTCAATTTGTGTTTAGTTCCTGGTAAAAAGCACTCTCCAGAATGACATCTAGCTTTAGTCTGTGGTCACAGAGTTTATTAGCAAATACTTGCACAGTGGTGGCAAGCAATGCCCCCAGCTGTGCTAAGGTAATGGTAACAGCAGATAGCCATCATTCCAGTATCTGATTCCATCTCTCTGAAAAACTCTGTCCTGTTTTAAGAACTGGCACACACTTGGCATGGTCGAAGTGTGATAAGGAAGCCAATATAGCTAGAGCAGAGTGAGCAAGCAAGGAAAAAGGTAGTAAGAAATGAGCAGTAAGAGACAGCACTTCTGAAGTCATTGAGATGGGAAGCACTGGAGAGCTGAGAATGATATGATCCGACTCAGGTTCTAACTGGATCATTTCAGGGCAAGAGTGGAAGCAGGGAGGCCAGTGAGGAGATCATAATCCTAACAAGAGGCATGGTGGCTTGGACCAGGGTGTTAGTGGTGGAGGTGATGAAAAGTGACTGGGATTTGGATATAAAAGAGGATGTGTCAGAATGATGTCAAGAACAATCCACAATTTAGCCTGTGCAACTGTAAAAAAGATAGTGGAGCAGGTCTTGGGGAGACCAGTCCTACTTTAAAAAAAAAATGGAAAGAATTATACTTGTGGGTTTTATTAAGAAATTTTTCTGTTGTGATATTTTTAAGACACACATACACGTAACACACATTGTACTTTTCAAAGCCATTCCTTAGCCATGATCTCATTTGATTTTTAAAGCAGCCTTTGTGAGGTCGCTGCTTCTATCCCCACTGTGTCAGTTAGGATTTGAGCAGAGAAGTGGAGTCACTATGGTTGATAAAGAATAAGGGATTTATTACAGAAATTAGACCTTTTGTAATATGTGAGCTGTTGGAGAAGTGTCTGTGTTGGGTGCTATACCTAAAATTGATACAGGCCTGCCACATGGGAAGTCAGGAAGGAAAGCTAGATGTGAAGTAATAGAAAAGACAAACTAGAACTTGCATGGAAAACATGGCCTCCATGAAGATAACCTGGAACCTGCATCTGTCTCCCATTCCCTCCAACTTCGGTGTCACATATAGAGCTGTGCCCTATACGTGCAACTGTACACACTATGGCCCAGGACTTGAAAAAGCTACAGGAGGACGAAGCAGGAGCTGAAGGAGTTGTGGGCCCTCCAGCATAGAAAAAGTTTCCTGCTTTACTTCCACCTTCCAAATATAACACAAATTTGTCTTATAGCTAACTTTAAATGGGATTCACCCAGGGAAGGGAATTCTGGGAAATGTGATTCCAGCTTAGCTAAGTAGACAAGGTATAAAGCTACCATACCCACTTTACAGATGAAGAAAATAAGACCCAGAGACCTTAGATGCCTTGCAGAATATTTATAGCAGGAGTTTTATCAGGACCCAGTTTTGCTGACCCCTGGCCCGCTGGCTTTAGTTCACATCTTTGGAATGCTTGCTCTGTGCCAAACACTGAACCATCACCTCCAGTGCTCACCACAATTCTATGGAGTAGGTATTATTATTTCCAGTTAATAGATGAACATATTAAGGCTCAAAGATGTGATGTTAATGAACCAAGGTAACACAGTTATGGAAAAGGAAAGCTAAGATTCAAACACAGGTTTGGTCAGACCACAAGCCCCATACTCAGCCTCCGGGTATGTGCTCTTTCTCTCTACTCACTCCCTGTCCCACTCTGTTTCTCGGGGTGGAGTATCAGAAGATGGCTCACACTAGGAGAGGTCCTGGCACCCCGGCTTCTCCTTTGTAGTCTGTGGTGCTGGCTTGGGGCCAGTTCTCTTCACTCCAGGGACAGTGTAAACACACGGTGGGAAATGCTTTCGTTAATACAATTAGGAGCTGTGCTGCAGGGAATGTGCACTCCAAACACTACAGGCCAAAAACAATGGAGCACGGGCTCTGCTGGGAAGAAGCTCACCAGCTCTCGGCTATAGGAACCAGAAGCTTAAAAATCAAGCAAATACCCTTCTCTATGGTGAGAAATTTCACATGATTTCAGAGGCCAGAAAATATTGCTGGATGGGGGCAGGTTAAGACCTATTGCTTTGGTAATGAAACCAAAATTTGTGGTTTTGGTGTTATCAAACAAATCTACATAAATTTAATTCTTTTGATAATAGTAATAATAAAAATCAGTTATTAGTAGTAGTAGTAGTATTACTTAATTAAGCTTAATTCTTTTGATAATAATTTAATTCTTTTGACAAAAAAAAGTAAAAAAAGGCAAGGGGTCCTGAGGACACTGAGTCCCTGCATTCCTGCTGGGAGAAAAGCATGGTAAACAGAAATGCACACTTGGGCTTAATGTGAACAAGAAATGAACTTCTATCAGTCTGTCATACATTGGGGAGGCATTATTTGTTATAGCATCTAGCATTAATGTAACTAAAAATAGTAGATGAGGCCAAAATGCCAATTAATCAATAAGGTACTTATAGGTTAATCAGACTTTCTGAGGGAAAGAAAGGTATGGCCTCGGTCAGAGGTGCGGCCTTCGCTAGATTGTGAGCATCCTGAGGGCCGAGACTCGTCTCCCTGCTCTCTGCATTCCATGCCTAGCAGTGTGCCTGGCTTATAGTATACATTCAGCATGTGTCTGATGATCAGATAACTTCTCAGATCCTCCGCGCCACCAGAACACAGTGAATGGATGCAAGACTGAAACGTAGTGTAAATATCTTGAAACCAGAAACAAAGGGAGTATTTCTAAAATGTCTAGGAGAGAATTAATCACCTAAGCCTTGAGCCTCTCTCATCCAGACAGACCTGACAAACACTAGACCAGATGGCAATATGGAAATATTTTTGACTTAAATGACATTACACTTATAATAAAACAGAAAGAAGAAATTCCTCAATAAAATCCCCTTGTGAAGACTTTCTATGTGATGAATTGAAGTGTTTTGGTCTTTCTCCTAATCCATGACCATCCCTTGTATTCAAAAAGGATATTTCTGCTTAGAAAGTTTTATGGGGAGGGCCTTGAAATACTCTGGGGGAGAGCTCATGGTAAACGTTTTAACAGAGTACAGTAGCCAAAATATGATACTTGATGTAGAAGGAAACCCAAATGGTGGCTGAGATGTCAGAAAAGGCAATTTTCAATTTTATCTGGGGGAAAGTCTTTCCCTGGATTCCAGAACCTATAATGAGTGATCTAGCCTCACAGATAGTCAATTTGAAGCCTCAGGACAAAAGGATTTCTTTATACTTGTTAGGAAGGAGGTCCTGGACCACTACATCTGGGACCACTCAGCAACTGGACTAGCTCCATATAAGTTGCAGCAGAATTCAAATTCTTTGGCTAAGAATGAAATTCATTCATTCGAAGGCCTGGCGGCTGATAAACACTAATAAAATGAGACCCCATGGATGACAAGTGCTCTGCAGATATTACTCCATTATCCTGGGTACTTTGAAGATATTTATATCTTCACAACAACTCTGAAAAGCAGGCATAGTTACTACCACCTTACGAACTCATCAGCTGAGCCACACTAGCCGTCTAGCTGGGAAATAGCAAGGTCTGGCTTCAAGTGCAAGTGTAGACGATGCCAAAACCCACTATGCACTACAGATGCCCCTTAGGTAGTAACCCTCCTGACTCCAGATTCAACATGCTTCCCGCCACGTCACCACTGTCTGGGGAAAGGGAAAGACATTCTTGCCTTAAATTATACACAGTGCCCCCACATCAGAATTTGGCTTTACTGAAGGAATGGGGCTAAAATATCTATAATTTAAAGGGTCAGGAGACACCATAAATAACATGCTCTCTTTGGAAGCCCCTTGGCTTCTCACTTCGGTGCTTAGTTAATTCAGCTACTATCACTATTAAAGGCAATAACATAGATTTCTCCTCTTTTGCCACTATCCTTATGAAAGCAGACCTGTTGTTCTGTAACCTTTTATTATGAGGTGTCTGAAATACAACATTCTGAATAGTTTAGAGCATAAAATTGATTTTAACAAATTATGGTGCATTTGGGGATTAATTCAAACCCCGTGGAAGCAGGTCAAACGCAGGGACCCAGTTTTGATGTAGAATTCAGTTAGCAGAGTTGAACATACAACAATGCCTTTGCATTCCAACCTGTTATACCTCTAAACCCAGCGAGACAATTTCCACAAGCCCCAGTGCTGGGGAGTGCCAAGCTCACTCTGGCTGGAAACCAAGTACAGTCTCTTGAGTTCAGACCAAAATTGTTCTCCCCCAAACCCCATGTGTCACCTGCCTCCTTTCCTGAGCCCCACTGAATTCCCCTCTCCAGGCCAGTTATGCATGCTTTTCACCGAAAGCCCTCTCAAAAGCTTTATTTTTTCTTCTTTTTGAAAATCTTTGACCTGTGGTTTATCTTTTTTTTTCTTTTTTTAACTTTTACATCCCTTGGGCATTTAAAACTGTCTATCACAAAAATATGACACAAAGCACCATCCACAGTCCCACCACTTGTCCCCATTCTTAGTTCATTTGCAGACACTAGCTATAGAGTTAATATAATCATATCACAGATACAATTTTGGCATTTGCTATATTCCTTTATGGCTGGGATGACAAGTAGTTCTCATCTCTTATCCTGACTCTGGCCAATCTGCTTGCCATACTGACTCGAGAAGATTCTAGGCTTGGTCAGATAAGCATGCTGATTAGTGACTTTTGCTGCGGGCTCATGTCATGGAGACAGGGCCACGTGGAAACACATAGATATATGTGCTTTACTACATTGTTAATGCTTGTGGTAGACTGTCTGAAAATATGACTCCTAACAATTTCACCCAGCTCTGGACAGGCATGCAGGTCAAGTGTTTCCTTTCCCTTTGAATCTGGGCTGGCTTATTGACCGGTTTTGACCAACAGAATGCAGTGAAAACGACATTGTGATCTCCAGTACTTAAGAGGCCTTGCAGCCTCGGTTAACCCTCTTGGGATCCAGCCACCATGTAAAGAAATTCAGGTTAGACTAGATGAGAGATCCGGGGAGAATGATGGGGAGAGCTCAGTCAGCCACAGATGACGAAGCACCAGACACGAGAATGAAGTCATCATGGAAACACAGCCCATTCCAGGCTTCCCAGCGAAACACATCCACATGAATGACCTGGTCAGTACCACATGTCCCAAAAGAACTGTTCGACAGAGCCCAGCCAACTCAGAGATTCATGAGAAATAACAAAATGTAATTTTAAGCTACAATTTTGGAATATTTTGTTACATAGCAGTAGATAATGCATGTACCCTTTTATCTTAACAGTTGATTTTCCTAATTTATACTTTAGACAATCAAGTCACCTCTTGACATTTTGCTTGACCCTTCTTCACCCAAATGGAAACTGTGGTTCTCTCTTTTGTGTCCCCTCTGATCTCTTGCTTTTCAGTATACATATTTGTTTGCACATCTGTCTCTTCTACTGGGTTTCATCCATATTTGTATCACCAGCTTTATAGAGATAGCCTCACATAGCAATAAGAGCACAATAAATGTTTGCTGAATGAATGAATTAAATGAATGAATTGACCATTACACCGAGTCTTCTCTCTGCCTGCAATATTGCCTTCCTCCCCCTCCCATATACTGACATGTCTCTCTCACTTTACCAAATCTCTTACCGGCAAGGACTTCTTCTACCATCAAAATAGCAATTTTTTCTACCCCTCTACACCATTTTACCCTGTTTTATTTTCTTTCATAGCACAAATAATCTTGACTTTATATACCTATTTACTATATGTCTCCTGTCAATAGTATGTATACTTATGATGTCAGAGACTTCATTTTATTTACTTCTATGTCCCAGTATCTAGAATAATGCTCATCACATAGTAGGTGCTCAATAAGTAGTTTTGGCTGACTAAATAAATACATCTATCATAACAAGAATGACAGATTTTAGTAGTTTTCCCACTTTTATTTTGCCCTGCCCTACATTTCAGCTTGGCCCCTGGTGGTAGGCATGATTAGTACACACAAACATCCAGTTCTCCCTTCCTTCCAGAGCACACAGAGAACTACTCATCCCAAAAATCTCACAGGGAGGTGTGACCACATGAGGCGATCTGGCCAAGGGGATCTAAGGGACAGCAATGACTGGTACTTCTGAGCTGAAGCATAGCTGAGAGGGTGTGTTTTCTTCACAAGCTCTTGCCCTGCTTGTGTGGAGATGATGGAGACATCAAATCAAAGGAGTCTGGGATTGCTGAGCCACTGTATGGAGAACAGCTGCCTTGGAGAGGTGCCCATAACCACAGGGGACTTTGCATGACTCAGAAATAAACTTGCATTAGGTCACTGAGATTTTAGAGTGGGCTGTTACTGCAACACAGCCTAGCCCAAGCTGATTAAAAAAAAAAAAAAAAAGCCTGTTTAGTTCATTACATCTGGAAACTCATGAGGCAAATGTGTAGGAAAGAAGGAAAGGATAAGGTGTTTCTATCACCCAAATACTAACCTACAAATACTAATTTCAAAGTACAAAAGTGTCCACTCTGAGGTAGGCATGGTGCCAGGTCCTGAAGTAGGTCCTGAGGGAATAGTGATGACTCCAACTCAGTCTCTCTCCTCATAGAATTCATAGACCAGTGAGAGAGCCAGGCATGTTATTAAAATACAATGGGTTATTGTATGGTCATAGTACTAATATGTACAAAGTGGCCAGGGCACACAGAGAATGGGACACTTCATTCTGCCTGTTTTCTACACTACGGTCACTCTGGGCTCAGCCAAATAGGGGCTGCTCCTAGAATCCTGACAGGAGCCAGACTAGATCAGACTGTCTCTGGCAGTTAAAGCAGGCAACCAAGGAAAGGCGGTAAAGTTGTTCTTCCTTGCTTATAACGCCTGCTCTTAGCTCCTGCAAGCTGACTCCTCTTTCCCAGTGCAGAAGGCCTCCCCTGGCTCTGCAGTTCCTCCCCTAGGCCTGTGCTCTTGTTTGCTTGTTTATTTATTCACTGGAATTAGCTCACATGATTATGGAAGCTAAGAAGTCTCTAGATTTGCAATTAAGAAGGTGGAGACCCAGGATTGTTGATGGTGTAGTTCTAGTCTGAGTCCAAAGGCCTAAGAATCAGGAGAGACAATGGTATAAATTCCAGTCTGAAGGCCAGCAAGCTTGAGATCCAAGAAGAGCACATGTTTCAGTTTAAGTACAAGGGCAGGAAAAGACCGCTGTCAAAGCTCAAGGTAGCCAAGTAGGCGGAGTTCCTTCTTACTCAGCCTTTTTCTTCTATTTGATGAGGCCCACCCATATTAGGGAGGGCAATCTGCTTCACTCAGACTATGAATTCAGGTGTTAATCTTAATCTAGAAACACCCTCATAGAAACACCAAGAATAATGTTTGACCAAATGTCTGGGCACCATGTGGTGAAGTTGACACATAATATTAACCATCACTGCTGGTGACACTTGTCCTGCCTACTTTTCCCACTGATTCACAGCCAGTTCACCTTTGGAAGCAAAAAAGAGAGGAAGAGAGTATATTAATAGATCATTGTACAACAGTAGAAATAAATCTCATTCATTTAGTGGCTATTGATATCCACGCATGTTAGACATTCTCTAATTTTCATAACAACTCTGCAACTGGGAAGAATTAGCCCCATTCTACACATGAGGAATCTCAAAATAAGACAGGGCTTTATCAATCTTCACTCTCCCAGTTCTGCACCCCTACGCATTCCAGGTCTTTATCTTTCTTCTCTATTTAGTTCATATTTCCTACCACTTAGTGTCAATTATGGGATGAAAGACTGGTAACGGTTTCTCCAGAAACCAAACTTCTATCAGAGATGTTAATATCAACAAAAGGTCACTGTCACCAATCCAATGCCAGTAGGAGTTCCCAATCTAGGATGCAGTAAAAAGAAGAAACTTCATTCAGGTGAAGAGTTTGTAAACCTGGGAAACACAGTCCCTGGTGGAAATGGAATGTGCACTTCTGCAAAGTGAAGGGGAGGCCCACTTATATACAGAAAATACCCACCTTGGTCTGTTTTTATGCAAATCATGGATCCAAATTTCCACAGTTTGACTGGTCCACATAGCACTGTCCTGATTGGTCAGAAATGCACATTCTGATTGGTCCTTATGGAGTTGCTCTGATTGGTTGATAAAGATGCAAATGAGGATATAACTGTGCAACTCCAATTGGATGGCACAGGTCTCAGTCCCTTGGTCGAAATTCGATTCCAAGTACTCACTTACAAGGTTCGCACACAGTGCAGGAAGCTTGGCATCTCAGCCTGCAGCTTTTCCTTGATATGCAGTGTCTGTGAGAGGCCTCTGTAAACAGTGGCTGCTAGACTCTCATTATGAATTTGGGCCCGGTTACCCATAAGCAGTTTTTTTGGCAGGTATATTCCTTCTCAGAATCAATAGTCCTGGCCCAAGGTCACACTGTGCGTAAGTCATTGTATCTGCTGATGAATCTTAGAGGTCTGTACAGCACAGAACTCCTCTTATAATTCCTGTCCTGTGACCAAGTTCCTGACTTTAATATCTGAGCTATTTTGCCTGCTCCTGACCCTTCCTTTGTGTTTGTAATAGCAAAGTAAAAAATACTAACCACCTGCCACTTGATAAGAAGAAAAATATTAGTTTTAACTAAAAGAATGTGGTCATGGCAACAGGAGGTAAGCGGGGCAAGTAGACGAGCTGAATCTAAGAGTCTCACAAGCCCATGTCCCTTGTCTTCTCCCACCAATCTCATCCTGCTACTTCTGCAAAATGGTTGTATAACAATCTCCACCCCCATTGTGTAACATCAACTCTGCCTCTTCCTGATAATGAGAACCAATCACCCCTGTCAGGAGCCTGAAGGAATGAGAGAACAATATGCAGCTGAAACTTTAATGAGATTCTTGCAGTACCTTCTGCTAGAAGAATTTCCCTCTTTATAAACTAAACCTCTAAACCTATAGAGCCCAGAGTTGTGGGGATGAAGCACAAATTCTCCAAGTGAGTAATTGAGAATGATGATAAGGAGGCTACTCCCATATAAACCCTTTATTTTCCAAATCCATGTGTTCAACCTATTGGGGATACCACACGATCTCCATAACTTTCTGAGGATCAGGCTCTTCTGCCTTGCCATTCATTACATTAATTGCAAATATCTTGATTCTGACAGTTAAATGTTGGAACCTGGTCTCCATTTTTGGAATCATATCATCTCTATTATTATTAGAAGTCCAGTGCTCCTAGCATCAGGTCTGGCTTCAGGGAACAGCATCACTGAGCTTCTCAGCGATGCTGGTTTACCTCTTGTGAGTGAGTTCCTTATTGCTTTGGCAAATGGAGTGCCTTCTGGGCTCACCTGTGCAGCATAATCTTCTGGTGGATTTCCTGGCCTTCTATAGTTTATTCATTCTAGTTTTCACACCTCTTTGAGCTATTTGATCTTTCCTCCCAACATCTTCCATAGCAACTATGGAATTTCAACATCACTTACTGTGGGTTATAGCCCTCTCCAGCTTTTTAAGAGTCATCTTGGAAGCATGTTAGCTCTTCCTGGGGTCCTAGTCAGTGGGAGTACTAGCATACCTACAAACTTCCCCTTATCCAGTTTTATGGTCTTCCCTGACTCTTTATCAAGCACTCTCAGAATCCAATTCTACACACACACTCCCAGCTTCTATTGATACATGTTAGCTCTGTTCTGCGGTTCTCTGGGAGATAGTTCCTTTCTTCCTTGACCAGGCTTGGCACTTCCCTAACTGAGTTATATTGGGATTTAATTATATTTTAATACTGTGATTTTTTTTGATCTGGTGGCCAATAGGGGTGTCATATTTTATCTTGCAAGGCAAAGTCCTCTGCACTGTCTTTAAGCAAAGGGGAAGCACTCAAGTCTGTAACGGGGAGTGGTAGGCTACTTCTGCAGACCCAGAAGATTCAGGGCAATCTAGAGACTTAAGATTTTTCAAGTGCATCAATTCAGTTTTCATCCTGCCATGTCTTGGGGTCCTATTCCTTTCCAATCAGGGCTCAACACTGGTGGAGAAACGTTGCCTGAGTTTAGAATCTCTGCTACTCTTATCATTAAATTCCGAGCCTAATCCTCGGTTCTTTCTCTTCCAGACTTCGGGAGATGAGAGTCTCTGTATATACTGCTGAATATTTACACTCAGACTTTTATTATCTTTCTCCAAGGCATCAATTGCTCCCAGCCATACCCACCCAATTCCATTCTCTTTATAGCTTATTTCCTCCATATTACCCAAACATCTAGCCCACCACTGTATCGAAATATACTTGTATACCTTTCCAGTTTACCATGGTGAAAAATTTTACAATTGAAATGTTGCCTTGTGGCAGTAGCCATCTGTATTCAGTCCATCTATCACTAGTAATGACATTCTTATCACCAGTAGCCAACTCAAAAATTTCATATTAACATATGCATTCTTGGACACTTTAGGAATCAAATGCTACAGGTCAGATTTCCTGGGAATCAGATTCTGGGATAGACATTAGCATATGAGAAATTTATTGGGGAGTATTCTCAGAATAAACACCTTGAAAGACACAAAGAAACAGAATTGAACAGAGGAAGAAGTCAGAGTTTTGACGCATCAACTGAAAAGTTCTCAGCTAATTTCAGGTGGAGCTCTGGAGCTTGGATGGACCTGCAGAGTAATGCTGAATTAAGGCAAAGTGGCTGACTTGATTTCTACGCGTTCACTACTCACTGGACACAGACTGCTCTCAGGAAAGCGGTGTGACCTTGGATGAGAGCAACTGTTCATGAAGTTTCAAATCAAAGAGAAGGAGAGAAATTGAACCAGAGCTTGAAGATTTGGAGTGGTCAAGAAAAGATTTCTGTAAATGAAAGAGACATTGGCATTTTTTTAGGATAAAGGGAAGGAAGTAGAGGAAAGGGAATTTTTCAACCATCAGGAGATCTACCACCTGGAGATGGGTAGAAAATATAGAAGATTAAAAAGGAGAGGATCAGGCACTCCCCTCCCTTTGTTGAGAACTGAGGACACCAAGAAAGAAGCAGCCCTGAAACTCTGGACCATTTGGTTAAATAGTTCTGTGTACAGATATGTGTGTTTAAAAGTGACTCATTAAACAGTCATGAGAATAGAGAGGTATGCCTGAAACTCACACAGATGGGAAGATCTTGAAGGGAACCAGGCCTGGAAAAGAATCTATGCTTTGAGAAAATTTGCAATTAAAAAAATCTGTTGAACTTATTGAATCAGTATTTCCCAAACTTTTATAACAACAGAACTTTTAATTTTTCTGGAATGTCTATTGACATGTCTCAGAACACTCCTCATAACACAGTTTGGGAAATGATGAGTCATGTAATAACCTTAAGACTTTCATCAGTCTTCCAATGGCCAATTCATAAATCAAGACAGAAGCCAAATAGAACAGAAGAATGGTTTTTTAAAATAAAATTTATTGGGGTGACATCGGTTAATAGAATTATAAAAGTTTTAAGTATACAATTCAGTATTATGTCATCTGAATATTGTATTCTGTGTTCAGCACCCAACGTGAACCCAATATTCCATCACCATATATTTAACCCCCTTTACCTTTATCTGATTTCTTAAAAATCAACTTTCTTATTTATGATGTTTCAATTTGGAAAACATTACAGAGTTTTTAGTATGTACTAGTGTACTAACCTTGTTCTAGGCCCTAAGAACACAGAGATGACAATGCAAAAAGGCCCTCCTCTCCAGGAGTTGGCAGCTGTAAGGGGACACGAACAGGTCTGTTAAACGAATGTTATACTGAGCAGTGTGTCCATTGATAGGGAGACCCTGGGTGATCAGCATGAAGCCTGTGTTAACAGACATGGCCTGGACACCTTCCTTCATGAGAATGGCTCTGAGAAAAGAAGAAGGCAATAGTCGATGTGGTCGAGAGGACTCAAAGAGAGACAGACAGAGGAGTGTAGGGGAAGCCAGGATTTGGGCTAAGGATCTACCCAGACTGACCCTGCCACGTGATCTTGGTCATGTGATCTTGGCCCAGGCCAGTCTTTTAATCTCTGGGAGCTTCTGTCTCATTTGCAAAATGAAGACAATAATAATACACACCTCACAGGGTCTCGTGAGGATCAAACAGGAGAAAAATGGATGTGAAAAAATTACATAAACTCTAAAGCACTCCACAAAGAGAGGTCTTATGACTTACTTATTCTTTCACAAAGTGCATTTCAAAGAAAGCTAAACAAACTCCCCCAAACTTTCCACTCTCAGGGCTATTTTTATTTTGTGATTTTCCAAGTCTCAAAATGAAATTGAAAAAAAAAAACTTTCGGCGGCTGCTATTTATATGGTAGTTTATAAGAGTCAGGATGAAATAGAAATCATGATAGCACAAGGCCCCAAGTTTACATTCTCAGAGGGAGGCTGAGAGCTGGAAGCACTGATGACTTTAGGGAGGGCAGCTGAAATCACTAACGCCAGCCTGGCTCTAACTAGCCTGTGTAGTTTTAAGTGGTCTAATCAGCCCTGCTTTTCAAAAACACAAATAAATAAAAATTGACATTACATCGGGCAACAATATGGCATGCCCCGTGCAATTAGAACCAGCTGAGTTTATGCACCCCACGGTTTATGGAGAAGGCAGCCATGCACTGCACTCTGGGGACAGATGTCTATGTGGCTTCTTAACACACATGTTCCAGGGCAGTGGTTCCCAACCCCTTGAGCGATGCAGACTTCTTTCAGATGGCTCTGGGGATCCATATGTTATAACAGCCGTGTCAATAGACTGGCTGAATACTGGCTCCCAGATATACGTAGGCTTAATTTTCAAGTGTGCTTACATCTACTAGAGGCTTTGTTCTTTAGGTATTTTCCAAATTAACATATACTGAAAGCACAATGACTGTGACAAAGGAGTGAAGCCTTTTATATTAACAAAGGGCTCTCATGCTCAAAAGGGTTGAATCCCATCATTCTAATGTGGCAAAAGCCCCATAACTTATTTAAATCAAATCTGAGAATTCTGTGGCACATGGAGAAAGAGAACAACAAGGATCTGAGAAAAGTCAGGAGCCAAAACTTGTTCTAGAAGTTCCAAAGCCTGGACCTGCTCTTGCAGTCAGAAGATTCTTCTTCACTATTAATTCCTTTTACCCAGTCATCCAGTCTCTGGTCCTCCAGCCTCGCCTCCCTCCATAAAGGATACCACACTGTAGTGGCAGTGATCTCTCTAAAATAAATACAAATCTGAATGTGACATTTCCCAGCTCCAGAAACTTCCACTGCCCTGGGCACAAAATCCAAACTTTTTCAAGTGACTCATAAGGCTTGAGGCAAGACCTACCCCATCCAACTCTTCACTTCAGCCCTCATCTCCTGCTCCTCCCTCTCCCATTGAATACTCCAGCCACTGGGCTTTCTGCCTTATCTAAATACAACTCCCCCCCCAACATGCACTGCATCCCTATCAGGCACTCAGCACCTTCCCATACCCCACGTGCACCCTGGCCTCTACTCTAACACATATTTATATCCTCAACCTCAAACACTTTCTCTCCCCTCAGCTTTGCCTGCATAACTTCTACTCTCCTAATTTCACAGCTTGGTTTAGATCTCATTTAATTTGGGAAGGTTTACCAGAACCTTCCTCCTCAAGACTGAGGAGCAAGTTAGTTAGACCTCCTATGGATATAGTTCCTTGTAGTTGTGTCACGGGAGCATGAAATGTGCCTGATTCCTAACTACCTCTTCATCATTAGACCTCAAGCTAAATATAAGGGTGGTGACTGAGCTTTGTGTCCTAGTGTGTGTCCCTGTGGCAGAAGATCATTGAACAGTCACTGAATAAATGCATTCAAAGAACATCGTCCTAACTGTGGGAGTTGATGATTGATATTGTTAAAGGAGCCACATAGTCAACCATTTACTCAATGGTCCTGGGCACAGGTACTAGCTCTTGTTCAAAAACAGAGCAAAAGCCCTCAGAAGGTTCTAGCGTTGTTTATAAGCTCTTGGAAAAAGAAATGCTTGCACTTGGGAAAAAAATGAATAAAATAGTTGACTCAGTAGAAAAGACAGGAAAAGACACAGCTAAATTACCGCTCTCTCTCTCTCTCTCTCTCTCTCTTATTCACCTGAGTCATTTGTTGATCAGAAAACTACTGGTAGTCCCTCTAGAAGTCATAGGATATTGTTAAGGGTGAAAGAGTCTAGAGACGGCAATAAGTTGCCTCAATTAACCCAAAAAGAAGGGATAGAGCTCAAACCAAAATCCATTCTCTTCATGCCAAGTTGCCTCACTTTTCAAAACTCTATAGTGTTTAGGTCTGTGTGCACACTTCCCTGAAGAAACTGTGCCAAATCCCAGAAGTAGCATATATGCCCTTCAGCTGGAGATTGCCTTGGTAAATACATTTTGCTTCTTGGCTTGCAAAGCAAATATTTATTCAAAACCCACATAGCATGGAACATAAGTTCGTGATAGCCCTGGGCAGTTTCTAACTCACTTATCATTCATTTTAAATTTGTTTTTTAGTGCGTATATTTTCTGCATGAGACCTGGAATAAACAGAGTTCAGAGTAGAGGCTGGGTGAACTGAAAAGTGATTTTTACTAAAAAATTCTAGTCTGCCTATTATCTCTAGATTCCAATTTCCGACAAGTCTGTGAGCAAAATCACTCAAGCTTAAATGGAGTCAGTGCTCCATTTAAGGGTGGTCTTTAAGACAATGCAACATGCTCTCCTTTGGGAAATGGGCTAAAGAACTAAGGACACACAAGTGGCTCTCAGCATGTGCATCAGATTAAGACTCTGGGTATCTGGGTTCTGGTTCTGACCTTGTCTCTAACTAGTTTGTGACTCTAAGCAAGTTACTTAACCTCTCTGAACTTCCATTTCCTCATCTGTATAATGTGAATAATGATAGCTTTCTACCTAATTCAGACAACAGAACAAATCGAAGGTCAAGTTCAGTATCTATCCATCAGGTATTTATGAAAGGCCTATTAGGGGCCTAGCTGTTTTAGGAACCAAGAAGACAGCAGTGAACAAAACAAAATCCTGTCCCCATGGAGTTTGCACGCCAGTGGGGAGTAGACAGATGACAAACAAAACATAAATAATAGTTCTGATGTTAAGTTTTAAGAAGAAAAATCATCGTGATAAAGAAAAATAGAACAACGTGAGTGGGATGCCATTTTATAAAGAGTGGTCCATCAGAGGCTCTCTGATAAAGTGAGTCCTGAAGGAGGTAAGGGAAGAGCCCCAGGCAGGAGGAAGAGTGGGAACAAGGCTCCAGGTGGTAATGCTTGAAGAATTCCAGTAGGAAGAGCAGGGTGGCTGGAGTGAGAAAGTAGAGAGGGACAGGAAACAGGACATAAGCATCCGTGGAGGTGCCAGGAAAAGTGATCCAGAGATCCGCCCCCTACCCCTTGTAATAAGCACTAGCTTGGAGTCCTGCATGTGAAAAGGTTTCCCTAGACCACAATTAACACCACCTCAACCTGACTGGAGAATGCAGAATGCTCCTTGTTTGCCCACGAACAAGTTTTTATTCACAGCAGCTCAGCTCATGTAAATTACATGGAATAAATGTGCCTAAATTTTAGCCATCCTATAGGTCAAGCAATTGTGTTTCAGAATATTTCATCTGCAGAACTGGATATTAATTTGGACATCGTTAGATATAGATGTGAAGGACAGAGCAGCCCAGCCACTACTGCCTTTATTCATGAGGCAAGCTGTGGCTCTTTATGTGAAATCTGGCAATGGTTCCTTCCTAGCCTTGATCCCTTGATTCCTCACATGCCAATACCTTGCCTTTCTATACGTTCTAAGAATCAGAGAATAAGTATGCTGGGCCTGGATCTTGATCATAGCCTGGAAGTAGTTGGAAGTTCTACCAGGCAGGCTGGAGCCATCACAGGCCCACATGGGCCAAGGAAGGCCAGTCTGGGTGGGCACTATAGGAACGATGGGAAAGTCCAGTCTACTGTGACAAGGAAAGCCTTAAGCCTGGCTGGGAGAGCACTGAGTAGAGCTTGTGGGGAAGAGAAGGGAACATTTATATTAAGCACCTACTGCTTTCTAGGCAGCTGGTTAGGCTTTTTTCATGCACAATCTCTAAATTTTTACTAACATGCAAATAATAACTGTTCTGAAGAAGAGAAAACTGAGGCCCAGAGAGGCTGAACAAATTGCCCGAGGCCATCTAGCTCTTGAGGGGTAATTAGAGGGATTAGAACTCATTGAACAAAGCCTGGCTTCTTTCTATGACATCAAAACTACTGCTTTGAAATGAGTTGCTTCATCATGAGCAACTCAACACAGTCCTGTCTAGAGTTGGTAATTGAGATAAGTCATCCCCCTTGTCAGCTTGGGGATCTGGAGAGATAGCAAAATTTTTCAGATAGATGTCAGGTCCAGATGGGGAGAGGGTCTGTGTTCCCTGAGGGCTCCACTGATGTGGCCCTCTGAAGGGGATGTCAATCTCCTTACCATCAAGCCCCTCATCTTTGTTGTCCCGTCAATCTGGGCAGGGCTTCTGGCACTGGCCACCCTATCTCCCTTCACATCCACCCAGCACTCTCCTCTACTGCCCTGCCCCAGGCTGGCTGAGTCAGAGATGTCAGCTTTAACCTCTGAGTCTTCCTCCAAGTCTGAAACAGCGACTTGTTTTATAGCCATCTGCCTCTGCTTCCTTCTTCCTTCTTGGGCTTATTGGCACTCGCTCTCATTCACGGGCACCCTTGTTCATGAAATATCATCTGCAAATATGGGAATCTCTGCACCAGCCCCACATTGTTGATATCTCTGGAGTTGTTTATAAAAATATCCCTGGCATTCCCTGCCTGCCATGGTTCCGCGTCACGCTCTGCTTGCAGGCAAGCTTTGCCAGCCTGATAAGAAGCCCTTTATATGCCCTTTAGGAAAGTTATCACTCATATCGCCAGCTTTCCTCCACTTTCTAGCTCATGTTATCCATAAAAAGGGCCATTATAAAGGTCATGGAGAAGATTAATCCAAGTCCTGAGTTTTAATCATTCTCTGTGGGACACAGCTGAATCTGTGGTAACTTGTGGCCACTTAGTTTGATTCAGAACTAGTTAGCTTAACTGAGGGTTGCTTAGCTCAGCCAGTGACTTGTCTATATCTTGAGACTGGCTAATTCAGCAAGGGACTGAATAATTCAGGTAGGATCTTGTTAGCAAAATCATGGGCTGGTTAGCTCATATTTGGCTTGTGATAGCACTAGGCTTTGGAAGAAAGACTCTAATCTTTACCTTCCTGAAAGCAAGTCAGCATCATTTTACCAGCTTTACTAACCACAGACTTCAGGCCAACCCCAAGTACCAAACATACAGATGCAGAGAGTATGAATGGATCCCTGAAGCACATCAGCATCACAGGAAGAACAGCTATAAGCACAAGCCCAACTTTTAGCTCATATCCAGGATATTAGGTCTATGTTATCTTTGAACTTCAAGTAGGACACAGGGGGAGAGAATAGTGGTGAGGAACAAAAGAGATAATGTATATCTATGCATTTATTTAATGATGATCTACTGTACTCCAGACACTGCTAGGCACTGGGGTGCAGACAAGACAGTATTGTGCACACCAATTGAGGGTATTTCCCAGCCTCCCTTGCCGGTAGGAGTGGCCAAATGACTGAGGTTAGGCCAATGGAATGTGGGCAAAAGTGATGTGCAGCACTTCCAAGAGTGGCCTACAAAGTCTCCTACACAATCCTCCACAGTCTTTCTCTTTCCCTTTGTTTGCCAGCAGATGAAGAAGGGCCGGAATAGGACTCTGAGATCCTTCAGGAGACACAAAATGGAGGGAACCTGAGTCCCTGATAACTGCACAGAACAGAGGCCTCTCTGAACCCATGCTGACCAGACTTGAAGTAAGGAGAAATAAATTTAAATTGTGTTAAGCCACTAGGACTTAGGGGTTATTTGTTGCAACATTTAACCTACCCTGACTAATGAGGATGAAGACAAGACAGTATTTTCATGTAAAGGCCCTTCTTCACCTTTCACTCACTAAATTCTGGGCAGAACTTTCCTCTTTCTGTTCTAAGACAGACAGGCTAGGGTGGTGAACACACAATGCAATTTACATATAACTTACGGTTGAATTGTACACTTGAAACATTGGATTTTGTTCATCAATGTCACCATAATAAATGAATGAATGAATGAATGAATGAATGAGTAAATAATAGTAAGACAGGCCATTCAGAGTCCTTCAATTTCTTTCTGGTACATCCTTGACTTGTCTGTGTCTTCCCTCTCACCCTTGCTTTCTCTACAAACCCCCAACAATCCTTCCGCTGGGTGCTTGATCCCATGCCCCCCTACCTGTTTTACACTTAGCATTCTGTTAACTGCTCTCTGCCTGAAAAACAAAACAAAACAACAAAAAAACATTCAACTCTCCTATCTTTAAATTAAAGAGAGTCCCATCCAGAATCTGGATAGTTGAGGCAAGTCATTCTCCTTATCATTCCAGGAGTCTGGAGAGATTACCAGACTGTTCTTCAAACACATTTAGGGTTCAGGAGGGGCAGGGAGTGTCTATGTTCCTTGAGAGCTCCATTGATCTGGCCCTTTGAAGGGGACGCCTATCTCCTTAATTAAAGTATGTGGGGATGGGCTGTTTATCCATTCTGCATTTCCCTAAAGTAACTAACCTATTTGCCTCTTACCCTTCACCACCTAATTTCTGGTGAATAGGCCAGAGTTACTATTGCTACCTTATCACTCATTGATTCCTTTATCCGAAGGAATCTGGCTTCCTCTTCCACTGCAATCCTGATACTTTTCATTTTAAGGTCACTAAGGACCTCAGACTGTCAGGTCCAGAGGATTCTTCTCAACCTCTTTCAGCTTAATCTCTTAGAAGCACTGGACACCTGGCCAGCCTCTCCTCGAACTCACTCTTTTTTTAAAATTAATTAATTTATTTTAATTAGTTTCAGGTATACAGTACATTGGTTAGGCATCTATGTAGTTCATAAAACAATCCCTCCAATTGCTCCCTCCGTCCCCTGGCCCTCCACCTAGCCAGCATATTAATACTAACTGCATTCCCTCTGCCGTGCTCTCCATTCCCGTGACCATCTATCAACTACTAATTTGTACTTCTTTAATATCTCACCGCATTCTCCCAGCCCCCCAAATCCACTCCTGTCTGTCCATCATCAAATCTCAAACTCACTCTGGCTCAATGTTTTCAACCCTTCTCTCTCCTGGTTCTTTCCGATGCCCCTAAATGGAGGCATGCTCCCGTGTTCTGCTCTCTGCCAACTCTTTTTTCTTGAAATTCTCTTGTTTGGCCATTAGGGCTGTTACTACTAATAAGAAAGATAATAAACTAACATTTATTGAATACATATGTTAGATGGGGGTCAGGCATATCACATGCCTTATCCCATCTCACCATAAAAGAACCCTCTGAAGGTGGTGATGCTATAACCCCATTCTACAGATGAGGAAGTCAAGGCAAAAGCAGAGTTAAAGAACTTGTACAAGGCCACAGCTGGCAAGGGATGGGTCAGGTGAGACCAGTGCTTGCCTATAGGGTGCCTTTTATTCACATTTGGAAAAGGCACCCCTTCCCCTAGGCAGATGCAGCATCATTGGCTTGGCAAGCAGAGGGGACATTTAACTCCACTCGCCCTCTTGGTTAAGCCCCCTTATGCAGAGCACAAAGTGCAGGAGTGTACAACTTACTTGTGGAGCTGAATTTAAACTCTGGCTCTCTGACCCCAGAGACACCATGCCCCTCACCAGTCCTCTGTGCCCTACCTCATAGGGTGTCATGAGGTTTAAAACTAAACAGTTGACAGATATAAGGCTCTTAGCTCAGAGTTCAGCATATAAGAAATGTATAATATAAAGTAGTTACCATTATTGTTGTTATTATTCATACTACCATTCTCATCCACTTCCAAAGTTTCAACAATTGAGTTCATCAAATATTTAATTATCTCTCATTTACCAAGCAGGATGCAAGATGCTGATGTTACTAAGATGAATAAAACACTATTCCTGCCTCAATGAATTAAAAATCCAGGAGAGAAAGCCACACAAACAATGAACTAAAATGAAGTGTCAAGTACAGTAACGAAGGAGGTAGAAATTGCTTTGTGAGCATTGAGGAGAGAGCATTATGCAAATGTGGGGTAGGGATGGGAACTGAGGCAGGTCTGCTAACAACTTCAGTGAGGAAAAGACATTTCAAAAGCATCTGGATCACTAGGAGGGACAATCCAGAGAGAGGAGATTGCATAAACAAAAGCATATAGGTGGGCAAGTTCATGGTGCGTGTGATCTGGAGTTTGCACTTGGCAATGGGAAGTCATTGGATGTATCTAAGCAAGGCTGTGACATGGTCAGATGTTGGTTTTAGAAAGAAAGGCTTGGCATCTAGAAGACTGTTTTGCACATAGTGGGTGCTCAGTAAACATTCGATGGATGCGTAGATGGGTGGAGGAATGAGCAAATGAGTAAACAATCTCAAGGAAACTTTCTGGTGTGAGAACTGAGACATTCACACATGAATTTCAAAGTCCTCTGGAGTTCTGTAAACATGTATGCTCACATATTTATTCTAATCCCCTGTGGGACAAACTTGGACTTAGGTAGAGAATGTTAGCACTGGAACAGACCCTGATGAGGAATCATTCCCGGCCAACTCTTCCAGCCCAGAAGCTCTGGCCCAGAGAGGAAAGTGGCTTGTTGAGTGATTTGTCTCATGACCCAGTCACAATTTTGGCTGCTGCCAAAATTGAATCTAATCCTTGGATCTAATGGCCATTCTAAGTTTCTGATATGATCAAGTGCTCTATTCAGGGACTCAACCACTACCAGATACACCTTTCACTTTTCAACCATCGTGCCTTGCCTAGAATTCCTCCTTCCATATTCTTTCCAAAGATTATTCATCCTTCAAGGTTCTTCTCCTCCAGAAGCCTGTCCTGACTACCCTGGCATGAAGTGATCTTTTCTTTCACACACAGGAGTCCTTGAATATTTATTATGTGCCAAGAACTGTGCTTGGCAAATTACATTTTTTTCATTTTACACTCAATCCTTACAACAGCCTCATGAAATACAGGCCATTGTTACTCCTCGTTTACAGAAAAGGAAACTGAGGCACTATCAATATGATAAAATCTAATAAAGCACCAAACTGAACTAAATCCTTTTCATGTGTTACCTATATTATCCACACAACAACCGCATTTAATTGGCACTCTTACTGTAATTTCCACTTGACTGACAAGAAAACTGAGGTTCCGAGGAGTGAACTTGCCCAAATTCCCACAGAGGTAAGGGGCCAGTGACAAGATCAAACTCAGTATTCTGACTCTAGAGCCTCATGAGCTTTCCAGTGAAGGTGTAGACTTTCCCACGGTCACCTCCACCACTAGCAGAGCCAAGGTGCCAGCTTACCTGAAAGTCTACAATTCGTCCCCTATACTAGACCATCTTCCATCACCCTGACTGTTACTCCAAACTACCCATCTGGGTCTTTCATTGTTATTAAATGGCATGTTTGTTCCTGTGTTTTACTTCTCTAGCTGGATTGCAAGTGCCTTCTGGACAGAGAACATGCTTTTGAAATTTCAGTATCCCTCTGGACCCCAACAAAGTTCCACAAACACACGGGTGCTTATGTACTATTGATTAATAGATTGATTATTGAGATGACTCAATGATGGAAATAATCTTGCATCTTGAGTATGGAGAAGTTTGTGGAGGCCAACAACCAAAAGTTACATTGAAGATTCCATTTGCTTTTCATACCTTATAAGGTAGATCCCAGAATTAAAATGGTAATCTTATTGTCATGAGCTCAGTTAAAAAAAAATTTTTTTTAATTTATATTTCTCTTGAAGATAGATTGCCTTCTTTGAATGCCACTCCAGTCCCCAGAACACTGCTAAGTAGTTTCTTTATAAATACTGCTGATAAATTGGTCCATAAAGATACATTATATCTTAACATTGACGAATATTTTTGTTAGGTTTTTAGTCCCCTAGACTCTTGTAATAATGGCCTAAATCTCATTGATTTTATACTGGACCTGATTTCTTTATGTGAATTTCCTCCCTCGCTAACATAAAGACTTACTCCCTGAGACTGTAAAGTTTTGAAACAGCTTTCTATAAGAAAAGATACATATACTTTTTACTGCCAGACTTTTCCCAGCTCTGACATGAGGAGGTTAGATGTTTCTAGGTTTTCTTCTCCAAGGACCAGCTTTAATCCATCATGTTGTCGTCCCCTACTGGCGACAAGCAGAGGGCGACTTGCTCTGTTTAACTTGAGGTTAGGCTGGGAGTTTTTTGCCTTTGAAAACATCCTGATGCTTTTGCAGAACATTTTGTGTTCAATAGCAAAACGGCCGACTAGAGATACATGTTTTATTCACCTAAATAAAAAAATTTCCCCAATTCCCAGAGCCCTCCAGGACTAACTGTATAATAACTCTTAGTTTCATTTTATTATAATCATATCCTACAATCTCATTCTCTTCGAGTTCTTCCCCAGGAATTCTATTTTGTTCATTTTTGTTTCCTCTGCCTCAAGCAAAGGTCTTGAAACATAGTAAATACTCAAAGAAAGTTTGTTATGTACACATATGCATAAATTAATAAAAGCATAAAAAGAAAAGAGGGAAGGATGGAGGGAGGGATAGAGGAAGGGATAAAAAAAAACAAAAAAACAAAACAGACATTTTCTATAAGCCCCTCAGCTCACAGCAAACTACAGAGAGCCAAATTTGGTTTACAGAACCATTTAGTCAACAAATGCTTCAGAACTTTCGTCAGCAGATTCTAAAATCAAGGTAAAAACTTTTTATCTTGTCTCCCTCTTGATAAAAGCCTGGTGTTGTTTAAATTGTGGTCATTAGGCTCTCAGCTGCACAGGCTGTACTTCTCATTTTTTTCCTTGAGGTTCTCAGTCATTGTAGGACGGCTGAGGTGTTTCCTCTTTTCTAGAAGGCAGAGTAAAGGAGACTAGCCCTTCATAGGTATGGTGTGGACATGTGCAAGTCATGTTGTCCAACATCAATCCCCTTTTTTATTAGGAGAATGCCAGCTGTGAGTCACCTGGGAATGGCAGTGCCCTGCCTCCTCCTGTTCCCCTGGCAGCCATGGTCCTGGCATGTAACCCAAGATCAACCAATTGAACACTCTCACCCTGGACTTGGACTCCCATGACATGGTGGAAAAGTAAATGCTTATTAAAATTATTTTATAGTAGCTCCTCTTGGGGGTGGGGCAGAGGGGTATCTTTGGCTGGAGTGGCCAAGTCTTCATTAGGAGGCAGTGTCTCAGCCACAGCTCCTCTAGACAATAGGGCTTGGGTTCTGGCTTCTTGGTCTTCTGGAATTGTTTTGGTTCTAGCTTCTGTTCCAAGCATGACCCTCCATACTTTCTGGAAATTCTGTGAGCCCTCATAGTCTTACTATAAATTCCTTTTGAAAGTCATTGAAACCATAGTCAGCTTCTGTTACTTGCATCTGAAAAATGTTAATACAATAGCAATAGAAGAGAAAAGAGAAGTGTGAGAGAGAGAGCAAGAGAGCGCACACAAAAGCAAAAAAAATGGAAGGAAGGAAGGAAGGAAGGAAGGAAGGAAGGAAGGAAGGAAGGAAAGGAGGGAGGGGAGTACACTTCTGGTTGGCAAACGGGTGCCTAGCACATAATCAATGCATAGTAGGTTCTCAATAAAGTGGAATGAAAGGAAAGTTCCCTTATAAAAAATTCATATAGTATTAGCTTGTTTGGTAGTCTTCTTACCTGGTCCCCATTTCAGCTTTAGGGATCCTCTAGGGGTCAGGTAAACTCAAATCAGCCAGTAACGATTCCTTGCTACTCAAAATGTGTGGAGCACAGACCAGCAGGAACCGCCTGGGAACTTGCAGAAATTCAGAGTCTAGGCACCCCCAGACCTACTGAATCAAAATCTGCCCTTCAACAAGGTCCTCAGTGATCCCTTTGCACAACAGAGTTTGAGAAGTACAGGTCTACGAGACCACAATTAAGTTACTTGCCTCCTCAAGTCTCAGTTTTTCATCAGTATAATGAGAATAACAATAATAAGAGCTAACCTATGTATAGGATAGAAGCATACAAAATTTTGCTATTTAACCATTTTGACCTATAAGTATAACAATTCCATATGGTTTAGCCTAATACTTGTTCTTAAGATTAAATGAAATTATCCATAGAAAGTGCTTACCACAGTGCCTGGCACAAGGTAAGATCAGAAAATCTGTCCCCAGCCTAAGTTCTAGCAGATTTTTTTTCAATTTCGGTTTCACACGTTCAGGACATTGGAAATAAACTCCAATAATTCTTGAATAACATCGGCTATATATTCAGCACTGTCACATGCAGACATAGTGGAAAGTCACTTACATACATTTTTCTCTATTCATTCTCCCAAAACTGTGAGGTGGAAATTAGCTCTAAGTATAAATGAAAGACCTAAGGCTGAGAATTAAGCAAATGTCCAAGGCCAACATCCAGTAAATGATAACACTAGATTTAGAATTCAGAAAAGGTTAGCTAACGAGCGTGCTCACCTGTCACAATGTGTCAACAAGGTGGATTGGAAGTTTTCTCTAGGGCCACAAGAGCTTTGAGGTCCTTCTCTCTCCCAGTCCCCTTGCCTCTTCTAGCCTACCCACATCTCACCTCTCCTGACATCTGATTCTAATTTGATAGAGCACTGCCTCTCACACCAAATGGTTTGGTCTCTAAATCAGGGACTACTTGTAATTCTGGGTCTAGGACTCAAACTCAGCATTGGTCTGGCACATTTCCTGGAGATCTGTGGAAAGTGTTGTGAATCTTAGTTAGAATCTTTTTTGCTTCTCTAGCTTCAGCTGTTTTTACAGTTTTCAAGTTCTGTCATTATCTCCATTAGAATGGAGTTCTAAGATCAGCCCGTGTCAGAGTTGTCTTATAGTAGTATCTAAAAGCCTGGGGCATGGAGAAATTACTGCACTTGGGTGCCCCGTCATTGCATGTCACACTCAGTGGTTACCTCTTCGGCCTCCATTGTGGCCTTCCTAAAATGCAATCAGCTGCAAATTAATTCATTTAGTGGAAAAATACTGAGTGGCAGCTGTGGCCAGGCACTGAACCAGGGGCTGGCAAGACTATAGGGTAGCAGATGCTGTTGGTGTCCACCTATACCCCCTCAGACCTTCCCATTTCAGGGGGAGCTGGCCCCACAGACACTCAACATGTGCACCTCTTGGCCTTACGGTTTTCTTCTCCTCCTTCTTCCTCTTTTTTTAATAGGGGGAACCTGCTCTGCCTGCATATAAGCAGGACAGAAAAGTCCTAGAATCGACACCCCCTGGGGCAGTCCTCTACCTGTGATTTGTGGGAGTTGATGTATAAATTCTCCAGCTCCTGGGATCCTCAGGCAGGCTAACTCTAGGGCTGGTCTTCTGTATTGGCTCCCAGAGTTCACCAGTGGAGTCAAGCTCCAGTTTCCCACAATGATAAGGTGATTGAAAACACATTCTTCCTCTGCTGCCTTCCCTTCCCTGTCTCGCTCCCCTACTCCCCTACCAGTGCTGGGATCACCTCCTAAATAAACTGTTTATGCTTTCCTGGTTTCGAAGTTAGCCTCTGGGAGAACCCCAATCAAGGGAAGTTATGCACAAAGCATCTCTGCCCTCGGGGGAACACCCAGGCAGCAATCACTTGCTGCACCTTCGAATCACTATTCTCTGATTATTTATTCAACAGTTATTAAGTGGGAGTTGGGATTTTCTATGGATAAATACTATGAATAAATACTAATTTCCTATGAATAAATAGTATTTACGGAAACAACTTAATTACTAGGTCTTGTTTACAGGCTAAAGCAAAATCAATGTTCAGAAAAATTTGACAAAATGTTCCCCCTTTCAGAATATTTGGTTCTCTCTTCAGTTTTTCTGACTTCCCGAAGTGGATTTCTAAAGCGGTCACTTAAAAAGATTTTAAAATTTAGATAATAAAATAAATCATAAATTCCCAGTAAACAGCACTAACCATGCAATCATTCTATGGTTTTTAGAACTTTACAGGATTGTGAGCAACTGTGAGTTTCATGAAAACTCAGCAGAGATTGGCTTGGGCTAGCAAAGGCACTTTTCACTCCTGATGATAGATGCCGTCTCCCTCAGCAGGAGCAGGCCCAATTAAGATTTTGCCGACTTCGTCCAGGGATGTCTTAGTCTCCTGTATAGATCAGCATCCTGATGCGCTCCTGCCTGGCCTGCCCCTTAACTCCCTTCTATCTGCCCCAACGATACTCGGTCTGAACTTCCTTTCCTTCAATGTCCTTGCTTCTGGCCCTAAGACACTCTGACCAGAAGAGCTTTGGAGACTCTAGCGCCAATGCCAAGGTGAGCCCTGTATGTCTCTCAGATTTAGGGCAGAGTTTCTGCAGCTTCTTTCCTCTCCTCCCCACACCTGCCGCTTCTCTGGGCTTGGGTGGGAGCTACACTGCTGCCAGATCAATCTGGCAAGAGCCACAGTAATGGAGAAAACCCCCAGGCCTTGAACAGTCTTGCTGGGGCTTCAGAGCAAGCAGGCATGTGGGAGCCCAGCCTGCAGCAGGGTCTTCGAGGACCTTTTGAGCAGCTTCCTAACTCTTCATTTTTGTTTTTGTTTTTGTTTTTTGCCATCAGCAAACACTATCTAGACTTGCATATAGATTTACAGAACCTCGGTACAGAAACACACACCAAAATCAAAAACTATCTAACTAGCCTATTCATTTTACATGTGGGGAGACCAAAATTAAAGTGTTTTGGTCAAAGTTACACAGAATGGGAGAATGAGTCATCCAATAGTCAAATAAGCTCCATGAGAGAGAAAGCACCTTGGAAACTTAAGTATGCAAATATGAGTTATCCTTTTATAAATGGATAGTTTCCATACAAATGAGAAGCTATTTTTTAAAGGGTGGGGGGAGCATAACAAAAACATATAAATCTGTAGGCTATGAATGCAGTCGAGAATAGCTTTTAAAAACATTCTCCAAGACTATGGTAAGAAACACTTCTTAAGTTGCTTTGAAGCTGTCTGCCATAATAGAATCAATCATGAATGCACTCAAGAACTATGAAGCACTATCTTAGTTCGGGTATCCATGAAAGCAGAACCCAGGACAAAGATTTAGATGCAGGTTGTTTATTTGGAGATGAGAAAGACAGCAAGAGGCAGTGGGAGGAGTGGGAAATAATATAGAGGAGAAGGAAAAGCCATGGAGGGTGTGAGCTAGTTACTTCTATGGGCAGCTGTGGTTCACTTCTGCTGTGGACTTCCCGAGGAAGGCGAGAATACTCGGAATAGCAGTGGATGACTGGAGACCTTTTATCCCATCAACTCCTATTTCCCATGTGTTGCAGGTTGCCCCAGGGACATGAACTTTCCAGCTCTTCTGGAGTCTGCCTGTGCCTTTTTCTTTTTCCTCTCCTCTCCTTTCTTTTTCCTTTTCTTCCCTTCTCTTTCCTTTTCTGTTTTTTTTGCAAAAGCCCTTAGAAAAGTTTATTGCTCAACGTGACAGAACTGCCCACCAAAGCTGCAGCCGAAATCAGAAGTGGGCTAAGGGGACGTGGCATAGGGTACATCCGAAGGTATTTGCTACAAATATCAGCTATGTTCCAGCTATGTCTAACCTGATATATTTTAAATCAGGCTAATCTATCCATGTGCTCCAAAGAGGCACGAAGAAACATCTCAATGCCACATATCAGTCATTTGACAAATGCTGTCACATGCCTACTATGGCCAGGGTATTGTTTTAGCAACTAGATACAGAGTAGTGAACTCCGGTGAAGGGAAAGAAATAAAGAAAGAAAGACATGAACAAAAAAAATCAGTAAAATGTTTTGTTAGTAATAAATGCTAACGATGCTGGCAATTGCAATATGGTAATGTGATAATGACTAAGTAGCTACCCAAGAATGATTGGTCAGGGAAAGCTTCTCTGAGAAGAAGGCATTTGCCTCAAGAGAATATTGGCTGGGGATGGAGGGCGTTCTGGAAAGAGGAAACAGCTAGTGCAAAGCGTCAGTCAGAAAGGTGGTTGGAATGAGTGAGGAATCGAAAGAGGTCAGGGTAAAGAGTTAAAGAGATAGTCAGGGGAGAGATCATGTGGAGTTTATGAGCTAGGGCTAGATGTTTGAAGTTTATTCTAAGTGTTCTGTGAAGCCATTAGAGGGTTTTAAACAGGGAAGTGATGTGTTGTGATTTAGTTTTTAAGAGTTCACTTTGGCTGCTATATATGGAGAATAAAGGTGAGGCAGGACTAGAAGTAGCAGCACCGTTAAATGCTATCGTCTGGGTGGGAGATGATGGTGCCTTGGATAGTGGCGTTAATTGTTGAGAAAAGTGGGAAGTTTAGGATATTTTTCTGAGGTTAAGTTGATACCATTCTAGGATGCATTGGATAGGAAGAATTGAACAATAACTCTTAGATTTTTGACTTGAGCATATGGATGCCTGGGGATTATTTATCAAAATGGGAGAAAACAGTAATTTCATCTGGGTTCTCCAGAGAAAAAGAACCAATTGTGTGTGTGCGTGTGTGTGTGTGTCTGTGTGTATACAGAGATATATACATAAAGAGATTTACTGTAAGGAATTAGCTCATGTGGATTGTGGAGGCTGAGAAGTTCAATATCTGCATTTGGCGAGCTGGAGACCCAGGAGAGCTGATGGTATAGTTCCAGTCTGAGTCCAAGTCCAAAGGTGGGAGAACACCGATATCCCAGTTGGGAGAGAGGCAGAAAGAAAGAATTCTCCCTTTTTTTTCAGCATGAATATTTTTAAATAACTAAGGAGAAATAAGTCATATATTTTGAAGATGAATCCATTGAAAGATAACAGTAAACTTTAAAAAAGAGATTTCTATAACCAATTAAATATCTCAAATTCTTTTGGTTTTTGTTGTTTAATGTACAGAGAGCTAGCACTGTTTCTTTCATCAGATAGATGTCTTGGATGATCCACTCAAGGAAGATCCTTTAGTCTAACTCGATGAAGCTTATATCCTTCTCATACTTATGGAAACACTGATGAACATATTGAGGCCATATTTTTGGATCTGACCGTGTCAGTTTGGGCAGGCATAGCAAAAACAAGAATACTAGCTGAATTTTCGCAGATGACACCAAAAGAGCTTCTGGTGACCCATCTTGCTTTCAAGGAGGCAAAAGAAAAAGGAATTTGCATTTGAATTTCAGATAAACAATAAATATATTTTTAGTACAAATTTGTCCCACATAATATCTGGAACATACTTATACTGAAATTCAAATGTAACTGTTTTTACACTAAACCCTTCCAAGAATCAATTCCATCATGTTTTTCTGGCCCTTTCCCCTTCCCCCAGGCCTCTTTCATTAAACTATAATTGTACTTCTTTCAACCTCACCAAACTGAGGTTCCTTAACGACATAGAGGATGTCCTTGCTGGCTCACCATTGCATTCCTGGTTGGCACATGAATATTTGATGATGTATAGGAAAAAAAAGGAAGAAAGAAAGGAAGGGAGGGAGCTAATTTCTCAGTGACCTTTGAGAAAGGATTACCTAGAAAATGGGACAAGCTCATGTTCAGTGACCTGTGTGCATGCATTCCTGTGGTCCCGATACAGCAAAGAGCATACAGTAGTCACTTAATAATTGCTTGTGACTTCATCCTGCCAGTTAAGATAAGTTTACAGGTCTTCCTACAAGGAATCAGCCATTGTCATGCTCCTTTTGGCAGCATCTCTGTGTCAGCTTTTGGAGAAATGAGTAATGGAACCGAGACCAGGAGAGGGCCTAGGGCTAAAACCAAAAAGGCGTGTCTCCAACCTCCCTAACGAGAGTTGGCCTGAAGTGGATCTCAAGAGCTGGGATGGGTCTATGTGAGTTTGTGGAGGTGGTCTGAGTGGGTCCTGGAGATTGCCCATAGCAGGGTTTACCTGTGATTCTAGCAGTGCAGTAGTCGAATATGCTGGAAGCACGTAAAGTTCAGAGATAAGAGAGTCAGGCTGGACGCCTGGCAACGCTGGGGAGTAGATGCTCTCTATACTTCACCCGTGGTTCCTCTCTAGCCCATTAGTGTTCTCACCCTCTCCCCACCACCTTCCCTTTGTTCCCTGCTGCAGGCTCGTTCTCAAGGAAAAAACCATCTGGTCCCTCACATGGGTGTCTAGGGCTCTGTGCCAGTTATTTGCCTGCTGGCTCTCTGATCCATTCCCACCCTTATTCTGCTCTACTCTGAATCTCATTGCCATCCTTCCAAACATTTCTTAGGTTCCTTCGCCCACAGGATTTGGCTGGGTTCAGCCAATGGGAGGCACTAGTGGGAAAGGGAAGGCATAGATTGAGGAGAAGTCAGGGTGTTTGCTCCCCTCCTCTCAGTTCCAGGCAGCATCTGGAGCCCTAGTGGCATCTCCTCTGTGATTCCACTTCCCATTGAGCCCCTTCTCTCAGTGAGCTTGGCTCTTGTCAGGCAGCTCCTGCTGTGGACTCTTACCTGATGACCCAGCCCACGGTGCTCCCCAGATAGCCCAAGATTCTAGCTCCCGCCAGGCCACTCTGGTCCTCGGCTCTGATAATACCATTTCCTCCTAAACACATTCCTTTCTGGCTAACCTCACCTTCCTCTGGTTGTACTTTCAGCCTTTTGAACATCTCTATAACAAATTCCCTGAATTAAATCCCCTCTATTGAGTTCTGTTTCCTAACTGGACTCTGACTGATACAGGCTTAAGCTGTTATCTTTCCTAGAAGTATGCTCATTTTAAAAGAAAAATGTAGGGGGTGGCTCCATAGTGTAGCGATTAGCATGTCTGCTTTACGCGCAGAAGGTCCTAGGTTCACGTCCCGGGTGGAGACATGGACCATATCCCTGGTCCGCCAGGCCCCAGGTGCGCCAGACTCCGGGTGGACATGAGCGCGTGGGAGGAGACATCCTGTCTTCAGAGATCTAGTACTTAAGGGAAAATGGCAACATCCATAGGTCAGGGGTGGAAGTGGGTGGAGGGAAGTAAAGAGGGGAGAAAAAAAGAAAAAGATAAGCCGCAGGCAATGTGTATCACAGAGGAATGAAATATCGGAATTTTACTTCAGAGGACAGGTGAGATTTAGGACAGCTGGTCTCCCATAACACATCACCTAAGTACGTGTATGTGTTTTGGGTCAGCAGGATTGCAAAGAACAGTGACTTGCTCCAAACGAGCCCCATCTCAGAATGCAAAAAGAAAGCAAGAAGAGCTGACTCCAGACTCCAGTAGGAACAGACACTGGAAAGCTACTGTAGACCAAGGCAAGGATCCTGAGCTTGAGGTGAGTAGTAGGCAGGACAATGACCCCCAAAGATATCGGGTCCTTATGGAACCTGTAAGCGTTACTGTATTAGCTCAGGCCGCCATGACAAAATACCAAATACTGGGTGGTTTAAATAATAGAAATTAATTTCTCATAGTTCTGGAGGCTGGAGAATTCAACATTAAGGTGCTGGTCAACTAGGTTCCTGATGAGAGCTCTCTTGTTGCTTGCAGACAGATGCTTCTTCCCGTGTCCTCTCATGGGCTTTTTCAGTGTGTGCATGTGGAAAGCAATCTCTCTTCTTCTAAGGCCACCAATCCTATCCAATTAGGATCCCACACATATGACCTCATTTAACTGTAAGTAGCTCCTAAAAGCTCTGTCTCTAAATACAGTCACATTGAGTGTTAGGGCTTTAGCACAGGAATGGAGAATGAAGGGGGAAGGACAAAAATTAGTTCATAGCTATTACCTTATTTGGCCAAAGGACTTTGCAGACATGACTAAATTTAGGATCTTCAGATGGAGAGGTTATTCTGTACTATCCAAGTGGGCCCTAAATGCAATTTCAAATATATTTTAAGAGTGACAGAAGGATATTTGACACAGAGGAGGAGGCAGAGGCTGGAGTGATGCTGCCACAAGCCAAGGAATGCTGGGAGCCACCAGAAGATGAAAAAAGCAAGAAAGAATTCTTCCCTAGAGCTTCTAGAGGGAGTATGGCCCTGAAGACAGCATGATTTCAGACTTCTGCCTCCTTGGAACTATGAGAGAATAAATTTCTGTTGTTTTAAGCCACCAAGTTTCTGGTCATTTGTTACAGCAGCCACAGGAAACCAATACAAGGTATGACTCATTGCTCACGGCTCTCCCTCAAGCATGCCCAGGCTCTGCATATATCTGCTGTTCTTTCACCCTCGTTCTCATCTTCTGCTATATCTTTTCTCCACCTCATAGCCACTGCTTCTTCACAGTTTCTGCTCAATCATAACGTTGGCTTACGCTTTGCCTGTGCATGTCCAGTGCAGCTTTTCTCTGTGTTAGAACCTTTAACTTAGGCAGTCATTGCTTTTTTTCACTGTCTTGTATAAATCATACTTTACCCCAGGGAGCATCATTTTGCTTGACAGTATATAGTCAAATGCCCATCTGTGGTCCAATTGCTCCTGGCCCAATTGAGATTTGGGAGGAACACACAGTGGGTTGCTATGGCATATGGGACTGTTGCTCCCTCAGGGGTTATAGGTAAAACACTTTCACTTGGGCAGGGCTGTGAGCATGGAGGATGGTGGGGGGTTGCCAGATCTGGCTCAGCACACATGTCTGGAAATTTTTAACCAAAATGGTAAGAACTCTGTTCTGGGGCAGCATGTATGAAATGAAGGAGAAAACAACTATTTATAGAGCTAACTCTTCTTAATGAGGAATTACTAAAAACTTATAGGTGGGCCAGTGCCCTATAGCATTCTTTCCCCATGTTATGTTTATGTTTAGTTGTGGGGGTGGGGCTGTTTGGACAAGAGAGAAACTGATCCTTCTTTCTAATTTAGTTTTCCTAATGTACAACACTCATGTTGACATCCTTTGAAAATTGGGCGACTGGATGAGGCTTAGTAAACTACCAGGTCTACTGACCTTGGTTTGGCTATACCCTAATCTAGATCAGGGCTTCCCAGATGTTAGTGCCTCACAGCACCTGGAAATTCAATGGGTCTAGGGCGTGGCCTGAGATCTGCATTTCTAGTGAGCACCCAGGTGATGCTGCTGTGCTGGTCTGAGCACAGTACTTTAAGCAGCAGGGCTCTGGAGAAGACTGATTTCTGAGGTCTCAGTTCCATTAATGTTCCTAGGTGTGCCTTGAAAAACATTACTGGGTCAAATAATTTAGAGAAATGGGGTAAAACAAAGCTCACTGGGTTTCTTTAATTTCAGGACTTCTTGCCTGCTCACATACCGTGTGACTCTAGAAAGATCAATTATATGTTGTGCTTCTCAAATTTATTTAACCTCAGAATGTTTGGTCCCATATATCTCAAAGACTAGGATTTTATTAAGTATACTTTAGGAAATGTTTCTCTGGGAACCCAAACCTTACTTACTCCTTGCTTTCAGCCCAAGACTCCAGGGGGAATTTTTAACAATGAGAAGGAGCAGGAAACTGTGTTCTTGGCTTCAGAGTTGGATTCTTCCTTCAGGCAAAGACAAATAGAGAGATCAAAGGCTCTGAAGACTAAAGATTGTGTAAAGTGTAGTGGTTGGAGTAACAGGAACCTAGGTTTGAGTCCTTGCTCCACGATTTACTGACTGTATGACCTTGAGTCAGTCATCCTCTCTGAACCTTGGTTTCCTGATCTGTAAAATGGGGATACTAGTATATTCCTGTTTTGTAGGGTTATGGTGAGAAATAAACGAGTTGAATGTATGTAAAGGACTCGGTATGTTGCCTAGTACATAGTAAATGCCTAATGGAAGCTCTTATTATTACAGTGATGCAAAACAATCACAGCATGTCATATGCACCCCATTTTTTACTCCAGTTTTCTTTTTTTTTCAAGAGAGGGAGAAGGAGATGGGGAGAGAAAGAGAAAGCACAAACATGCTGACTTGGAAGGGAACTTGTGCTTTGAAGCTGACAAGTATAATTTGTCTTGAGACTGCCAAGCCCTTGGGTTGAGCCTTCATATTGGAAAAAAGAGACAAGTGAGATTAATCTGGGGCCTTCATTACTTACTCCATCTGGCCTGGCTTGGCACAGCCCCTTCTCTCTACAAACCGATTACTCCTTCAAAAGCCTCAGCAGAGTGGCCTCTAATGGGTTCTGACATGGCAGGAATGGGGCTCACACAGCCGGGAGATAAGGGCCCCGCACCAGGGCCAAAACACTTCCAGCGCTACGGCCCAGATGCTCCACCACAAAAGAAAGAAATGAACTGAAAAGGAGCCAAGGCCTCTGGGCCAGGGTAGATCTCAGGACTCCCAGGAGCACCTGGTTCGCCTCAGTGGGGAGCAGCAGAAGCAGGCTCATCAGGATGAGACTGGTGATGTGGGTTTATCTGACTGGGCGTGTTCCAATGACCATCGGCACTTTTTAATCTGGCTTTACAGTCACACTGCGGATAGGAAGGTGCTTGGGGGAAGTGAAGAAAGTTGTTGTTTTTAGGCATTTGCTACATTTGTAAAAACCTACTGAGCAGGCTTTCTCACGTTTTCTCCCTTTGCAAGTGGCCCCGCAGTGGTGGGGATTGGAGGAGACAAGGCACAGGGAAGGGAACTGATATTTACTAAGCACTGTGCTCCAGGCAGGATACCACATGGTCTCCAAACTCTGGCTCTATCACTCAGCACAAGCCTGAAAAGTAGACATTACTATTCTTTCACTGAGAGAAAGCAAGTTGTTTATCCTTGGTCACCCAATAAGTGTTAGAGGCAGGATTTGAACAGAGGACTGTCCACTCGCGGGTCCACGTTGGAAGTTGTGCTATTTTCACCCTTAGTAGCAGCCTCTGGATTTGGGAGAAAGAATGAGTAGGGAGATTCTTCCATAGCCCCAGGAAATATGGACTCTGTGGCCTTAATCTTCTCTCCTAGAAGTTTGTAGAGCATAAAGGCTGACAGGCAGCCTTGGAGCTGCCCTGAGAAAGATGTAGTTCTTGAAAAGAGGACCGAACCAGATCAATCAATCAATCAGTCGGGGGTTTGTTTATCTTGGATTGAGGGATGGCCAGTCTCTGAAATAAAGGCCCTGCTTCTGAGCTGTTTGGAATACACAGCTCTTTCAAAGGACTTTGGCCTCCAGGACGGGAGGGGTCAAAGTCCAGTCCGAAAACTTTCAGAGGCCTCGAGGCTTCGGAAGTAAATTTGGAAGCCTCGGAGAGTCAGAAACTGTACAACACTGCCATCTCCTGGGAGCAAGGTCCACTCTGGCCTGGCCAGGCAGAAATCCAGCTCAGCATACCTGACTAAATTACACATTAGGTTCTCTACCTCCCCCAGGGAGCCTTCTGTAGTCACATCACAAATCAGGACTGCCAGTGTTCATTAGTTAACAAAGCCCGAGGAGATCAAAAGCGTAGGCTTCCAAGTCAAACACTGAACCACTTATTTTTTTTTTCCTTTGCCAGATATTTACGAAGCACCTACTTTGTGTCAAGCACTGAGCTAGGCATTGGATACACAATGACAATCAAGACAAACGGTCCCTAATTTCATGAGGCTTATACTTCAACAGAGAAGATAGACTATAAGCACAGAATTATCTCATTGTAAACAAAGAATTTGTTTATTATTAACGTGATGAGTGTTTGGAAGGAACAGCACAGGTTGCTGTGGGAATATATAATGCAGAAGGGAAGAGGAAAACTCTGGCCTAGTTAATCGGTCAGAAAAGTCTTCCCTAAGGACATGGCATATATATGCAGACACCCGAAGGAAATGTAGGAATTTGCCAAAGTGATTTAGAACAACATGTCTGAAGACTCTGAGACATGAAGGAGCCTGGCACATTAGAAGAAATGAAATGAGTTCTGTATTGATGGACTACTGAAAGAGAAAAAGAGTGGCGTAAGGAGAGGGTGGAGAAATGGGCAGCGACCAGATCACGCAAGGCCTTAGAATGCCATGTTAAGGATTGGACCCTCTGTTGGTCAAGCCTCTTTTCGTTACATATGACAAAGACCTACTGCAAACAATTTAAGTGAAAAGCAATTTATTGGTTCATATAATTGAGAAGTCTTGAGTTAAAGCTTCAGGTATGGCTGGATCCAGGAGTTCAAATGGTATCATTTAAACTTTCTTTTCCACAAATTCATTGTCTTTGCTTATTTCTGAATTTATAAGTTGGTCTAATCTTCTCCTGCATTGACAGATTCTATCAACCTGGTAGGAAAATAGTAACTGATATTCACTAGACCCACATCCTTACAACCTGTGATCCAAAAGGAAGAGGAAGTTACCTCTCTATCTCCATTTAGAAAAAAAGTCAGGGAAATACTCTTATTGGCCCAGTCTGGGTCACATGCCTACCCATTAAACCAATTAGTATGTCCACAGGAATGTGGTATAACGATTAGCCTAACCTCGGCCATGTACCTATTGCTGTAGCTAGAACTGGGGTGGAGGGTGAAGAAAGGAAAAGAGAAGGCGCTAACATCACTGGCAGCCACAGCGCCATGTGGAATATGAGAGGTGTTTCTCCCCAAAGTGGTGCTGATTATAAAAGAGAAATGGAGAAGATGGTGGGATAAACAAAAACATTGACAAAACAGTATCGTAATTAGCAGAGAGCTATGAGAAACTGCTGAAGGGCTGTATGCAAGTGAAAAACAACATAAAGTTTTTGTTCGTTTTGTTTTATTTTTTAAGGACTACACTGGCTCTTGTAAGACTGAAATAGAAGAAGCAAGAGTGGAAGCAGAAAAAATTTAGATTCTAGGCAAACTGAAACACCTCCCAACTACTTAAAAATTATCTAGAAACACTCAATAAACCATTGCGAAGATCTTTTTAAATGCACAGTACAAGATGCAAGAGACGTATGAGAAATGCTCCTGGACAAAGACAAATAGGACACTAAAAAACGGAGGGTCAAGTGAGTAACTGAAGCTGCAGATCCCTCTGAAAGTTCTTCTGATCTTAGGTAACAAGAGACTTAAATTTTAACAGCTGCATGAAAAAAAGGGGAGGTCTTAGGCCTAAATGAGATGGATATCAGCTCTGAGAATCTTCCTCTCCACACCTACACCCTACATAGAGCTGGGCACTTCAGTGAATAGTGAAATAACAGACTAGAAAAAACAATGCACCCATTACTGTGGAGAGAATAAAAAAGCATTTATGTCTTGGCCCAGGATCTGGGTGGAAAAAAAGCCTCTCCTTTGAGACTTTATAAACATGAATCTTCCCATGGGTTTGGGGCTGATATTCATTCCACTTGCATGGTCCTGAAATCTTGAACTTTAAAAAGAGTTCCAGACTAGTCATACCCTGGGAGTACCTGGGAGAAAGAAACACAAGACCCCCAGTCTAGGATTTACCCAGAGACAAATCCACTGAGCATATGTTCACAACCCCAGACGGAGAGTTTCTGCCATCTCTTTTCCCCGGTAATGACTACATAGACCTTTAACTGGCCACTGGCCACCGGAGCATTCCTGACTCCTTCCAAAACCGTTTCTGACTCTCCTGGTTTCTGTCCTCATGATTCCTCTTCCTGTCTCTGGCCAGAACTGAGCCAGCTATAGTTCTGATATTTGCATCAGTTCTCTAGCTTGGAACTTCTGCCTCCCTCTCGACTGAGTTTGGGATTTCCTTTACTTACGAGGCCCCTGGCAGCCCCCACTGATGATTTCTCTCCATCTCTTAGGCCCAGCCTGGCCTTGGGATTCTATATCCTGGCACAACCCCACACACATGATGCCTCTCTCAGTTTGCCCAGACCCTGCATGCTGGATCAAGACAGAGAAAATAGGGAAAGGGAGAAGGGAATCAGGGACAAACTCTGGGTTGGTTTTCATCCCAATCCGTGGCATCTCATGGTGGTTATGTGGCCTAGTGGAGCCTGGGCTCCCCTTGACACCAGAGCCTCTCTGCTCTCTTGCTGAGCAGCCCCAGGCCTGGCACAGCTTGGACAGTGGGTGCGGGAAGCCTCTCCTGACTCCACCTGCCTGAATGGAGGAGTGCAGTCTCTGATTGTGCCCCAGGAACCCTAATTCCTTCTCACACCACGGTCTGCGTGGTAATGCAGGCAACGTGGAATGCTGGCACTGAGTTCTGAGATGAAATCAAATAACTATCTGACTTAGAAAAACAGATCCAACACAGTAGTCTTTGTGAGAAGAGAGAAGCCACTAGCAGGCCAGAAACACTGAGCTAGCTGGTTGGCAGCTCCGCCCTGCCCTGCAGCAGGGAGAGAAGGCCAGCTTGCCTGCCTGCTTTCCTGAGAGACAAAGCAGGGTCTTGACAGTCCTAGCCAGGGCAGGGCTCTCTACCTGTGCCCTGACAAGCCAGGTAAACAACCAAGTCGAGGCATCTTTCCCAGGCAGCCCCTCAGGGAGCTGAGGTTCCTGGGGCACAAACGAGCCCCATAAGCTCAAACATGGAGATATTTTTCTAACAGCAGAGGAGAGAAAGCTTGGCTTAGGCCCTGGGCTGTGTGTCCTAGGCATGTATGTACCTTAGAACCACCATTCCTGCAGCTCTGGATGCACACATACGTCCACCCCAGGGCCTGTCACAGGGAATTGCCACTGTTGATTTAATTACCTTTATTCTTAACTAGAGCATGACTTCTAACATAGTGCGGTGGCTGGCACATAGTATGGGTTCGATAAATATAAACAGTATGAGACCTGTATTTTCTTGCTGCAGACAGAGTTAGATCCTATTTCTCAAAAACTTTCCTTTGCAGGCAGTTTAGAAATGCAGTCTCAGAGACGAGGGACAAAGGTCAAAGTCTGACTCCACCACCCACAATCTAAGACTTGCAGCTAGTTATTTAACCTCCCTGTTTCCCATTTGTACAATGGGCATATTACAGTACTCATCTCATGAAAGTGTTATGAGGGTGAAGTGCAAAGCACTTACCACTGTGCCAGACCCAGAGTGGGAGCTCAGCAAACATCGGACTCTTAGCTTATTTAGTATCTATACTCATTTGCATATTCAGTCATTCATTTAATAAGCACAGTGGATTCAGAGCACTGTGAAGACAGAGATGAACAGAAGAGTCTCCACGCTAGAGGAGCTCATAGTCTAAGGGTATTTGTTTTGTGTTAAAATAAGAGCTCTACAGACACAAAAGGCCACACATCTTACAATTCCATTTGTATGAAATGTCCAGATTAGGCAAATCCATAGAGACAGAAAATAGATTTGTGGTTGCCAGGGGCTGGCAGGAAGGGGAATGGGGAGTGATTGCTAATGGCTACCATGTTTTTTAAGGAGCAAAGGAGACATTCTAGAGTTGGGTAGTGATGGTTGCACAACCTTGTGACTACCCTAGAAACCAAGGAATTGTACACTTTACAATTTCTTGGTATGTGGATTTTATCTCAATTTAAAAAAAAAGAACTCTAGAGTCTAACTGCCACTTACAGCTACGTGACCTTGAACAAGTTACACCCTCTCTGGGTCTCAGTTTTCTCATCAGTAAAATGGGGATAATAACAATCATCTCATGGAGAGTGGGGAAAACAGCTCACGCACCATGCTGAGTTTACCAGTGTGATTTTAATTCGCGGTATCACAAAATAATTCTAAATGACCAAGTAGAGTTTGTTGAAGAATAAGATCCATTAAAAAAAAACTGTTATAAGCATACTGTTAAGGTTTTGTCCATCACACTTCACATGATCTACAGAAAATATCCAGATAATTTATAACCTATATTACTCCATGACTTAAACTCTACCTTCCAAGGGAAAGCATGCAAGAGCTTGACTTGACAATCAGGAAAATTTTACTCCATAGTTAAATTTTTCAAAAGGAGGAAAGCGTCTGGGCGTTAAAAAAGAATCCCTTCTTGAGCTAACAGCAAGTTGAATTAATATTTCAAAATATATAAATTTCAACCATATTTAATCAATTTTTCTCCACATTCTTTGGAAGAGTACTCGGCATAAAGCAAGTACTCATTGTTAGCTTGAATTATCACTCTACAGGAAGTTTGTTGTCAAAGGTGTGGATAAATTAAACACGAACAAAATAAGTGCTAAAGAATGATAAAGAGAGGGACTAATCAATGGCGAAAAGGAGCTACAGGTCAGTAGAGTGTCTTATTCATCATTCATTGGTATATCACAGCAATGACTGAGATGAAATCTGAGAGGTAGAGATAAAAAGCAAGGACTTGACCTCCTACATTCTATCTGAGACCTGTCAGTTATTACCACTGTGACCTTGAGCAAGTTACCTAAACTCTCTGCATCTCTGCTTTTTCATCAAGAAAATGGGAATAAAAAATCATACAGCTTCTATTGTGAGCATTAGATGAGTAATGTAAAGTATCCCATTTAAAAAAAAAATCTTGACAGCCTAATAGAATGGGAGTCAGAGCCAGATTTAAATTGCCTTAAGATAATTGCAAAAATGTGTATTTTTCTTGCCTATCTGAGTTTATGGACTCATTACACATTTACTGAACCCCTACCATAGGCCAAGCACTGAATTAGACCCTAGGAATATAATGCAAGATACCTGTGAAACCTGAGAAGAAATTCACCCATCAAGACGGACTCCCTGTGGTTAAATGGGCCTCAATTTAAACTACAGCCTAGCTGTCATTTGCTGATAGGATCCTCTCCCAAAACTTGCACCCCAGGAAGAACCACAAACAGAATTTCTAACCTGCTGCACCATCCTGCCTCTTAATGGCCGTTGTCTGAGTTGACCTCTGACTTGACCACTGCAAGGAATTTCCTCCTTCAGTAGCCATCCTTTTTTGGTTGCCATGCTACCATCCAGCCAATAGACTGTGATCTGCATGGACCAATCAGAACTGCACAGTTTGGAAGCCTCATTTTCATGAAATGGACCAAAATGAGAACAGTGGGTGGGAAGTTTCTCTATAAAAGGTGGCCTCTTCTTTCTCTCAGCAGAGCACGATTTAGGTTGCTACATGAATCAGTGTCTCCTAGGCTGCAGCTCTCTTTGCTCAAATAAGTGCTTTTATTTCTTATTATAGTCTAAAATTAATTTTGGTCAACATACCATTTTTCTCCTCCAGCGACTACTCTAAGGAGGTATAAGGTGTTGTGGTCATCCAGAGGAAAGAGTCTTACTCCTGGCTAGGTAGATCAAGCAAATTTGTTCTTGTCTTACTTCTTATCGAGAGAGAGCCGAATTATTGTAGCTCATTTTTTTTTTAAACTAAGCCATAGATCATAATGATAGGCTGTTGACTAGGCATTGGATTGGCTGTCCTTGAGTAGGTGCTCGCCCCTCGTCCAGCCAGCTGCGGCCAGGAAATATGATGGTGGCTCATGGCACAAAGCATGGCCATATCCTCTCAACCCTTTAGCAGGAGCTAGTTTCCCTTAGAAAGGGAATTGGGTGGAGTAGACAACATGACATTAGTGTAGCAGGGAAAAAAATCCCAACAGATGTAACAGCATATGCAAAGGCAGGCCAATGCAAAAATGTACGAGATATTGGGGAACCGTAGAGTGGCCTTATATAATAGGTGTTCTGTGGGGCCCAGTAGCACAGTCTCCGTGGTCACCTGAGCCATGTGTTCCAGCCGTGTCCTTCGTGTGGGTAGTGTGTACTTTCCTATTGTAGTAAAGTCTTGGTTGCAGCTTGCATGTCAATGGGAGGGACTGACCCTAGAGTTGATTGGTTATGAGGACTGGCCATGACTACAGTAGGAGAGTTGCTGTGCAGGAGCTGATCTTATGGAGCAGGATTCACCTTAGCAGGGCTCTGGTGCCTGCCCAGTCTGCCCTTTGGGTGTGTCATTCTCAGGCATGGCCCAGAGTGGTGAGAACTTTAATAAAGAAACATAAAAATGGAGATAGAAAACATAAAAAAGAACTAGTCAGAAATGAAGACTGGAATGAATTACTGAAATGAAGACTGAAATGAATTACTGAAATGAAGACTACCTTAGAAAGAATCAATAGTAGATTAGATGAAGCAGAGGATTGGATTAGTGATTTAGAAGATAAGATAGCAAAAAAAACACCCAATCGGAACAGCAACAAGAAAAAAGAATCCAAAAAAATGAGGATAGTTTAAGGGGCCTCTGGGACAATATCAAGCATATCAATAGTCACATCATAGGGATACCAAAAAGAGAGAGCAAGCAAGAAATTGAAAACATTTGAAGAAATAATGACCAAAAAAAATCCTTCAAACTGGCAAAGGAAATAGATATACAAGCCTAGGAAGTGCAGAGTCCCAAACAAGATGAAGCCAAAGGGGCCCACACCAAGACACACATAAGAGAGCCTGATTAAAGATAAAAAGGGGGACAGAATTAAGAAGTACAACTGATAGTTATAAAATAGTCATGGGGATTTAAAGTATAGCATAAAGAATACAATCACTAATATTTTAAAAACAATGTGTAGTGTCAGATGAGTACTAGATTTATTGGGGTGATCACTTCATAAGTTATATGAATGTCTAATCACTATGTTGTACACCTGAAAGTAATATAATATTATATGCCAACTGTAATAAAAATAAAAAAATATTTTAAAAACATTTTATTAGTTCCTCTTGCTAAAGTCATTATTTTAAAAAATTCGATGTGAATGAATTTTTATTTCCCAAAGAAAGTAACCAAGGCCTTGGTTCTAGTTATAAATTTTACTTGGACTTTATATAATCTGCTCGACTCAGTTTCAGATCTCAGTTCCACCCCTTGCTAGTTTCAACCTTAGACAAATTTCTTAATTTCTTACAGTCTCCATTTCCTCATCTGTAAAATGGAGCTACTAATACCCACCTTTAGGGCTGTGGTAGCATAAGTGACATGGTATATATAAAGTGATTAAATGTTATCTGGTACTTAAAAAGTGATCAATAAACATTATTATTAGTGGCTTGTATGATCTGGAGAAAATAATCTTGACTGCTAAATGTCATGTTTACTGCAAATCTACCTATTTCACAGCATTGTTGCAAAGATTAAATAAAAGAATGAGAGTTGAGTGCTTTGAAAAATGCTGTAAAAGTCAGATATAGGGGACTATTAAAGATGAAGCTGAAAAATGGCAGATGGAAAGAGCTGAAGTGTAGAAAAAAAAGCTGGGGCCATGACATTAAAATAAGGAAAACAACCTTTAATTCACTCCTGAGTTTAAAAAATGTCATTAAAATTATTTTATTAATATGCTTTGTACTATTTCTGAAATCAATTGTGATTTATTTAACAGTAGCTACTAATTTTCTCCATATTGAGCACATATTTTTCATCAATTTACATACTGACTGGTCTGTTTTCAAACAGGCTTTCACACTCACTAATGTTAAACATTTGTGAAAGTAAGAAAGTAGCAATATTCCGCAGACAAAGCAAATAAGATTTCATTTACATCCCCACTGCCATTGATTAATATTCCTTGCCCAGTGCATCGCCTTGAGGGTTCTGGAGCCCTATCTTAATAGCAATAGTGCTGCAATTGATTAGTAATGTCTCATGAGCATGGAAATGTGAGATGATAGCACATGTCTATACTTACATGATTGAAAAATGGATGCTTTTGGTGAAAAGAATTTCTAAGTTAAATTCATTCTCATGCCCAGATGACTCAGAATGGTACATTTACTGGGAAAAAATACTAATTTGAGAATTGTGACAGACTGTACTTTCCAAAGATTTCTACAGGAGCTGTCATCTCACGTGCTCTTCTGCAATGTCACCTTGCTACTCATCCCGTTCCCCCTACACCGTACCCCCATCTCCTGGGAGGAGATAGAGAATATACCCGTCCTCTTGAATCTGAGCTGGTCTGAATGAATTGGTCATAACCAATCAGATATCGCAGAAGCAATGCCACATGACAGCTGAAGCTAGGTAGGAAGGAAAAATACAGCTTTTGTCTGGCCCTCTTGGCACACTTGCTCCTCTAGAAGCTAGCACTATGCTGTGAGAAACTCCAGTTACATGAAGAGGTCATGTGCAGGCACAGCAGTCTCAACAGTCCCAGCTCAATCCAGCCTTTGAGTCCGGAAGCCTCCCGATGATTCCAGCCCCAGGCATTTGAGTCATTCCCAGCTATTCCAGTCTTCCCAGGTAAGGGCCCAGATATGTTGGAGCAGATATAAGCTATCTCCACTGTGCCCTGTCTGATTTCCTGACCCAAGACTTTGTGAGCATAATAAAACCATGCAAAAGTTTAACACCACTAGATTTTAGGGTGCTTTGTTATATAGCAATGGCAAACCAGAAAAAGAATCCCAAACAGCAAGGGTGGTGGAGGTGATGAGTCTGCTTTCTCCCTCATTGTGACTGTGAGACTTTGCACAGGCCACATAAACCCTCAGAGTTTTCATTTCCTTATCTAGGATAATAACAACCTTCCTATCGCAGTACAAAAATGAAATCAGAAACCAATGAAGGCAGAATTTTATGAAATAACACTGTCGTGAAAAGCAAATAGATTGCTACTCTTACGTAGCCTTTCTGTCACTTGGAGAGCAGCACTCTGAATCACAGAAGACATGCTTCTTGGAAAATAGTGATTAGCCCATACCCACAAATCCAACTTAATAGATCTAGGTAGAGCGTTCACATTTGGTGAAAACCAAACCAAAGTCCTCAAAAGTTCCCATAGGAGAAGTAGACAGACATGAGACATGCTCTAGCCGGCAATGACCTCACTTCTTCTGTATAATGATACGCCAAGTTGTGGGAATGCTTCTTGCTCTGATTATAGGAACCGAGAAGAGCTCCCAGCCTTCCAGAAGTATATGCTTGTGCCCTGCCTGTGTGAGGACCAAGGACCAGCATCCCCACCTGGCCCCATCATGGCTTCCCTTCCGTGAATCTGCTCAGAGTGGGGACTTCGGGGCTTGGGCCTGGCTTTGTTGATTCTACTCCCTGAAGACAAATAACTCCTTCTCCAATTAACGTTTGTAGCAATGGAGAATTAAAAAGTTTTTAATATTTAAATCGTTTTATTCAAAGTGACCATGATACTTATCTCCCAGTATCCTGGCACTCTCTCTTGGGTATTTTTTCACCTTCAACCTCTAAAGCTTTATAAGAGTTCTTGGTTAGGTATTCACTAGCTGTGAAAGTTAGTCAACCTACTTGTCACCTCTAACATGAAGATAATCACACTTCACAGGCTGGGGGTGGGGAGGGTGGTCATAAGGAAACATTCTGCCACGGAAATAGATTTCATTTACTCTTTTTGAAAATCGTTTATTGAACTTTTACTATGTGCTGGGCTAGATTCTGAGTAAACATTGATTAAAAAAAAAAAAAGGCAGTCCCTGCTTTCTAGGAGTTCCTAGGGCAATCGGAGAAATGGGTAAACAGGCTAGTAACATAGAATGTGAAAGTGCCATGAAGAGGGTGCCACAGGAACACTAGAAAAAGTTCCTAAACCAGACATTGGGGGCTCAGGAAAAGCTTCTTAGAGAAAACGATGTTTAAGTTGAGACCTGAGGAACAAGTAGGAATTGGGGAATATGATGGAGGGTGGGGTGCAGGGGAAAGGTGATGCAGGAAAACAGAACAGGTATGAAGGGTTGGGGTCAAGAAAGCACAGGATTTACAGAGAACTGCAGATGGTTCCATGTGGCTGAAGCATCAGTCATAGGCACAAAGAGAGAGGAATTTGTGGGGGAGGCAGCCGGCAGGCTACATGGCCTCGTAGGCTTCACAAAGACATGTGGACTTCAGCATTTGAAAGAATGCTTAGCAGATGATGTGGAGAATGGATCAGAGGGGAAACACTGAAGGCCAGAGGCCGTGAGGAGTCCTCTGCTGTAACCCAGGTGAGATGTAGTGACTCCATGCATGATGGCTGCCGTCACTCACGTTCAACCCCTTTTGCTGGAGGTTCGGAACTTGAACACACAAGGGGTGTGTCTCTTACACATGGTGATATGTTTTCTGGAGGATTCATCTATAATAAGGCCAATTTCTGTCTAATGAATCAACAAGAAATGCAGCTGAAAGCAGTGTGGATGAACTTCGGGCTGAAGGGGATGAAGGCAGAGGAACCCAGGCCCCAGAGCCTGGCCTACCCAACACTGCAGCTAGTACAGCCTTTGCTTTCATTCTCAAGTCAGGGCCCATCCCTTGGAAGCCTGGTCACTTTCTGGGCCTTGGGAACATCTCTGAACAGGAATCTGCTTCTGCAAATGAGAGCTCAATGTCAAGAGGGAAGAGAAAAGGGAAATTTCAGAGTTGGGCCCCAAACAATTCCAACCCAATTTTCTCACTGTAAACATTGCCACACCCCAAAGAAAACAGGCTTGACTCATAGACCACATCAATCCTGGGAGACAGGAAGCCCGGCTGCGTGCTGCTGGCCAGCCTCCCAGCACTCTGGGGGGCACATGTGCTGGGGTATCTCTCTGGAAGCCACAAAGGGAGGGAAGGTGGCCTTACCCAAACCCACCCCCACTGCTCCACAGCCCCAGCCACCTCCTTCTTCCTACCATGAGCTTTTAACTCCCAAACATGTAGCCAAGTGAGATCAGAGAAAGCAGCTGAATTATGATCAAGGACGAAGAGGAAATTTATGAAGCCATTCCAGGGGCCACAGACCTGTGAGTGTCTGCAGCTGATTCAACAGATGGGAACGCAGAGAAGGGTCATAGAAAGTGAGTGAGATTCACGTCAAAATTCGAATTCCACCACATGGTAGCTGGGAATTTGGGGAAAATTACTTAATTCTGTTGAGCTTCAGTTGCCTCAACTCTAAAATGAGAATAATAATGCCTCGCTTAGAAGATTACTGGAAAGCATCTAGCCCAAAATCTAAAGCAGCACAGATGCCAGGGAAATTTGGTTTCTAACTGCAGGTATTGCCCATACAACTCATAAGGCTCTTATCCTATACAGTCTTCTCTTTGTGCTAGACTTCACTCCTCCAGCTAGTCTTACAGGCAGCTGGAGGACAGCAACTGTGTGTTACACATTCTTTCCTTCCCATGGCATCCCACACTTAACGTGGGTCAGTACATGTTTCCTGGCCGAATGATACATCCAGACATCAAGATCTTGGTATGGGGGAAGCAGGTATAAAGACAATAATGCCAAAATTAACAGAGCTTCGACACCCAAGGCACACAGCATCACCCTTTAATAAGTAAACTAATGGGGCATCTGCATACCTTTCTTCCACCTAGGGGAAGTAGCCAGTCAGTAGAAGAAGCAATGCAAAGTATTAGTAAACCAGGCAGAGCTGAGCTGCACTGCCAAGGGGCATGCCACCACCCTCCAGTGGTGTAACCTTGGGCAAGTCCCTGGGCTTCATCTGTAAAATGGGAATATTTAGAGTACCTACCTCACAGAGTTATCGGGAGTATTTAAAGAGTATATGGAAAGCACTTTAAACAATGCTTGGTATTTAATACTCAGTAAGTACTTATCTTCATCTCATCATTGCCAAAGCTCAGTTTGTATTTGCTGGGCTGGAGCCCCTTGTTAAATGGCAACACTGGAAATCTCACCCCAGATAAAGACCTTGTCACAGGCTGTCCACTATTGCCACCGTTATTCAATATAACATTGGAGGTTCTAGCAAGTGCAATCAGGCAAGAGAAAGATATAAAAGGCATCTAAATAGGAAACGAAGAAGTCGAACTGTCACTATTTGCAAATGACATGATTCTCTATATAGAAAACCCTAAAAACTCCACAAGAACACTACTAGAAACAATAAACAAATACAGTAAAGTTTCTGGATACAAAATCAATGTTCAAAAATCCATAGCGTTCCTGTACTCTAATAATGAACTTTCAGAAAAAGAAGTGGAAAAAATAATTTCTTTTGTAATTGCAATAAAAAGAATAAAATACCTAGGAATAAATCTAACAAAACCTGTGAAGGACCTATATGATGAAAACTATAAGACCCTATTAAAATAAATTGAAGAAGATACAAAGAAATGTAAAGATATTACGAGTTCTTGGATTAGAAGAACCAACATAGTTAAAATGACCTTATTACCTAAAGCATTATACAGATTTAATGCAATCCCCATCAAAATCCCATTGGCATTTTTTAAAGAAATAGAACAAAAAAGCATCAGATTTGTATGAAAGCATGAAAGACCCTGAGTCGCCAAAGCCATCCTGAGAAAAAAGAACAAGGAGAGAGGCATCACTCTGCCCGACTTCAAATTATTCTACAAAGTGACAATAATTAAAACAGCATGGTATTGGCAGAAAAACAGACACACAGACCAGTGGAACAGAAATGCGAGTCCAGAAGTAAACCCATGTTTATATGGGCAAATAATTTTCAACAAAAGAGCCAAAAATATACAGTGGAAAAAGGAAAGCCTCTTCAATAAATGGTGCTGGGAAAACTGGAAAGCCATCTGCAAAAGAATGAAACTAGACTACTGTCTATTACCGCACACCAAAATTAACTCAAAATGGATTAAGGACCTAAATTTAAGACCTGAAACAATAAAATGCATAGAAGAAAACATAGGAACTAAACTCAAGGACCTCAGACTTAAAGAGAATTTTATGAATTTGACAAGGGAAGGAAAGTAAAAGCAAAAATAAATGAATGGAACTACATCAAACTAAAAAGCTTCTGCACAGCAAAGGAAAACGTCAACAAGGTAAAGAGACAACCATCTGAATAGGAAAATATATTTGCAAGCAACGCCTCCGATAAGGGCCTAACATCCAAAATATACAGAGAACTCATACAACTCAATAACAACAAAAAACAAGATCCAATCAAAAAATGGGCAGAGGATCTGAACAGACACTTCTCCCAAGAAGACACACAAAAGGCCAACATATGAAGAGATGCTCAACATCACTAGCTATTAGGGAAATGCAAATCAAAAGCACAGTGAGATACCCTCTCACATCTGTTAGAATAGTGTTATCAACAGGACAAGTAATGACAAATGTTGGAAAGGATGTGGAGAAAAAGGAACACTCATACACTGCTGGTGGGACTGCAAATTAGTACAGCCACTATGGAAAACAGTATGGAGGTTTCTCAAAAAACTAAGAATTGATCTACCAAATGATCAAGCAATCCCTCTACTGGGTATTTACCCCCAAGACTTGAAAACCCATATCTGAAAAGATATTTGCACACTGATGTTCATAGCAGCATTATTTACAGTGGCCAGGACATGGAAGCAACCGAAGTGTACTATAACTGATAATTGGCTAAAGAAGCTGTGGTACATATATACAATGGAATATTACTTAGCCATAAGAAGAGATGAAATACTGCCGTTTGCGACAATATGGATGGACCTCGAGATAAACATGCTAAGCAAAATAAGCCAGAGAGAAAAAGTTGAAAACCACATGATATCACTTACATGTGAGATATAAACCTAAAAGCAACAAACGAACAGGATAAATAAGCAGAGACTTATGGACATGGACAATAGACTACTGGTTACCAGAAGATAGTGAGGGGGTGGCAGGGGGAGAGGTTAGATGAGGTAAAAGGGGTTAAATATGTGGTGACAGAAAAAAATCTAACTATGGGCTGTGAACACACAGTGCAATGTACATATATACCTTATACTTGAATTGTACACCTGAAACTTACTGGATTTTCTTAACCAATGTCACCATTTAAAAAACAAAAACAAAAAAAAAACCTGTCACCTGGAACAGGGATTCCACTTTGGGTGAGGGAGGGGACAGGGTTGAGCTGCCTCTCTGGAATAGCATACATGGCAAAGTGACTTTGTGGAAATGCCTTACAAACCATAAAATACATCGTGAACATTAGCGTTATAGTTTCTGTTTTTCCAATGCTTAAAAGTCTAAAAACAATATTATAATAACCATATCCTAATCCCCATTTATTATAATAACCATAATCCTAATTCCCATTTATTTGACAGTCTACCATGAACTAGATACTGTGCCCACTGCTTTTCACAGGTCCACTCACTTAAATGTTCTCAATAACCCTAGAGAGTTGAAACTATTTTCATCCCCATTTTAAAGAGGATAATATTCATGAGGAGAATAATATTCAAGTCACACAAGGTCTCAAATGGAATTCAAACTCAGGTCTGTTGGCTCCCAAGCCTATGCTTTTAACCACTATGATACACTCATGGATTAAATGTTCTAAGATGAATAAGATGCCAATGGGCTCAAGATATCCAGCCAAATGCTTATAATCTTGCTCTCGGATTCTGAGAGTTCTGTCTTTATCTTCTCAATAGGTACCATGACATCTCAGTATCACAAGGCACATGGCAGTGCTTTGCTATTTAAGATCTCCTGAAAATCATCTTCCTTTCCCTCCTTCCAAGTTAACCATGTCAAGCTTACTTTATCCACCTCAGAAGGATCCAGGGCTCAGCTGACCTTGTTAAGATCTGAAATTATACTCTTGAGTGTAAGGATTCTAAACCTAGCACAAAGAACCTAGCCAGGGCACCCAAACAAAACACAATACCCTCCTCCCCCTCAAAAACAAATTTCTTTTCTTTTTTAAATCAAATAAGCATTTTATAGTAAAGGAAAAAAAAAGACATCAAGAAATAGTAGCTTATTTTACTTTAATATCCCAAAACATTTGTGTGAATGGGACTATGTTGCAAAACAAGGCAGAAATCTGTAGACAAGTACGCCTCACTCTGAAGAAAGAATTGATTGGACAGAAGGCACCAGAAATTGCATTTTGCTAGATTACATGTAAACAGTAAATTGCAGGGGGAGGCGGGGGGATTCACCAAGGAGAAAGGAACTTGCACTGTCATTTCATAGGCACATCCTGAGGATGAAAAATGGCCTCATTAGCTGATGCGCAACCTATATCTTACATTGTAGTGTAAACAGAACTTGGTGCCGAGGAGACAAATACCCTCACAGCAGCAGTGCAAAAGTGCACAAAAAGGGACTGACATTACCATAAGCCCCCGGGTCCTTTTTTCTCCTTTCTCACATGGCTTCTATGGGCATCGCAATTGCCAATGCTTTGCAAATGTACCATTCGTCAACAACTGATTAGTGGAAAAACTGAATGCTAAAAAGTCTGGGTAAATACACATTGTTTCTGTCAATGCTCTTCAATCAGATGACTTGGAGGGTCCTGGGGTAGAGAGACGTACTGTATCTGGCCTGTCTTCTTAGGTAATAACAGTTGGTGCAGTGCGTCCCGTCCTTTCCTGGAGTTGGGAGACCTTCAGAGCAATGGAAATAAGTGGGGCCAACATGACCTGAAGGAGACACAAAGAGAAGAACCTTTTCCATCACTTTCTCTAGACACAGATCCATAGTTCCAGCCCTAACTTGGCCTTTGAGTTACCGACCCATAAGTCCGACTTCCCACCCAGATATCCCAAAGGCTCCTCAAAATCTACCAATCAGAAAAAAAAAAAAAGAAGACATGTTCTTTCCCCCAAAAGCATCCTCTATTTCAGTGAATTGACACCACGGTCTATCACATAAAGCAACGAAGAGTCATTCTTCGTACTTTCCTCTCCCACATACCCCTTGTCCAAACTATCAGCAAGCCCAAGTTTCTTTTATCTCCTAAATATCTCTCAATGGCACCCATTTCTCCCCATACCAGTGTCATACCTCTTGCTAAACCAACATTCTCTTTTTTACCTGGAACAATGCTACTTCCACATCCACTTCTGCATCCTCTAATTCGTTTCCCACACTGTACCCAAAGAGATCTTTTCAAAATGCAACACCACCCTCCCATCTACCTCTCAGTTAAAAAAAAAAAAAAAAAAAAAAAGTTCTTGTTTAAATAAATAAACACATTTAATATTAAAAAAAGAAAACCACTTATCTAGTTGAACAGCCCATTTTACAGATGAGGAGACTGATATCCAAAGAGGTGATCTGACCATGCGACTCAAGGGCAGAGCCAAGAGTAGTACATTTTCTGCTGCCCTCTGTTGCTTTCTCTCAGCAATGTCCACCAACTCGTGACACCTGAATGAAAGCTGGGACACCAATTCCGCATGCTGACCACACCACGTGCCATTTCCCCATGGAGCTCCAACGGTCCCAACACAGTGCTGAGGCTGTGGCCCAGCAGCTCCAGAGTAAGGTAAGGCATCTCTCCTGGGCCCTGTGGGTGCCCTGCATCCTTCAGTGCCCTCCCATCTCCTAAGGAAGAAACTTATCTTTCGTTCATTCTCTGTATTTACCATGTGCCAGGCATTAAGACAAAGAAACACAATTCCTTCCTTTTTTCCTCTTTATTATTATTATTATTATTATTATTATTATTATTAAAATTTACGCCATTGCCTTTGGCGTAAATTTTAGGAATATCTGCAACACAACAGGGGTCTGGCAATGACTGAAGCTGGAGCCTGGACACTGGAAAAATTGTAGTGCAGTATCCTCTCACCTCCTTCTTTTTGTATTAAAAACAACTATGTAAGTGCCACTCTTTCTCAAAACCTAATCCTATGTGCCAGGCTCAGTTTTCAAAATTCTGCATCCACTGTCTCCTTTAATCCCTATAATAACTCTGTGAAGTAGGCAACACTCTGCCACTTCACAGACAAAAAAAAAAACCCCAACACTCAGAACACTGAAATGACTTACCCAGGGACAGACAGCTAAGCGGCAAAATCCGAATTAAAAGCAAGATCTAATTCCAAAATGTATGCTCAAAACCACTGTGCCAGGGATTTCCAAGTGAGTTTCACAGGATTTTAATTAGGTGTTAGAAGAAAAAAGGCTTTGTGGAAAATTAAGCGTGGCGAACACTATTTAAACAGGTGTCTTTACTGCAAGTCTTCTCAGAGTCTTTAAAGGGTGGTGCGTGTTGTGAACTGCCAACATGAAGCTAATGGTCATGACACTTCCTAAACATTTTTGGCTATGGAGCTCTGATTGGGGAGCATCTGTCAGGACAAGAAATGCACATGGGGAAATTCTCCCCTGTGTGCTACTGCCTCCCCTTGGTTCCTCCACTTGGGTGTCTGTACTCCAAGTTCTCTGTCTTGCCCCTGGCTCCCTCCTCACTCTGACATACTTCTGGAGACTCTTTAGGTGGGGCTAGGAACCCAAACCACCAGGTTGCAAGTCTGCAGAGTTTTTCATAAAGACGTTTCTTGCTGGGTCATGAAACTATCTCTTCCTCTCCATCAAATCTAGAACCAGGTGTGTTCTGCCAAGGCAGACAATCAGACCAAGCAAAGAGGCAAAAATCATCAGTGACGAACCAGAACACTAGCTGAGGGGCTCATTTAAGGTTTAGTTATCCTGAATCTGCCACTTATCAGGCATGTGAACCTATTAAATGTTATTTAATATTTCTGTGCCTTAGTTTCCTTATCTGTGGTAGGGATAATAATAGAGTCTCCCTCAGTTGAGAATGAAATGAGTATTTCCATGTAATGGGTTTAGAACAGAGCTTGGCAAGTGAAAAATGCTCAGATAATTGTCAGCTATTACTGTTGTTATGACATACTGAAGGAGACATGCAGGAAAGTGAGCTCACCTGTTTGGTCATTCTAGAAATGGGCTGTGGTAACACGGGCTTGATGGAACCACCATCATTCCTTCCAAAGAATTAGTCGGGACACAGGGCTTGGACATTACCTGGGGGTCCTGGTAGATCTTGGCGATGTCTTTCTCATAGCTGTCAATGTACAGTCGAATGGTGGCCCCCGCACTCCCAGTGCCACTCAGTCGAAAGATGATGCGAGAACCATCTGCAAAAATGAGCCGAAAGCCCTGGAAAAGAGAAGCAGAGATTTTTTTTCTCCCATATGCTTGTAGATTGAAGGCTGGAAAATTACAAGAGGTCCATTGGAGATGTAATTTCATCTATACATGATCAATTAAGGGATTAGATCCTTGATAAATGGCAGCAGCTGAGCCCCATGAGCCTGCCCTTGGTCGACCTGTTACCACATCCAGGCAATGGGGGTTGAGCTCTTGGGGGAGAAGCATTCACAAGGTCGGGCAGGAGAACTGATCCCAGAAAGGCTGGTGACAAGAGGCCCGCCCTCCCCTCACTGCTTCCCTATGATTTATGAACTAACCATTCCCATTTGGAGCCACTAGATGCAGAAACAAATAAATAAGCAACTAGATGCAGAAATTCAATCCCCAGATGAGAAGGGAAACATGGACAGAATGGGCTGAAACCAGAGCAGATTTCAGGCAGAGGAGAGGAAGAACTCTTTGCAAAACACTGATAGAGAACCACCAACAGAGTGTCACAAATGGCAGAGATTGGCTACTCCTGATCTAGTGAGCAGGATCCAGTGGCCACCGATAACTGAGGACCTAAAGTCTAGCCCCTCCACCTGCTGCCCTCTCCTTCCCTACCCTGACTGCATCTCTCATCTCCAATAATCTTGCTTCAGAGGAAAAGGTTGGGGACTCCTGGGTATAGATATTCTGTAGACGAGGTAAGAAGGCTGTGCAAGACCCTTCAGTCTTTATGAGTCTATCAATTCCTCAGAGCTTTGCATAAAGCCAAAGGCTGACCAGAGGGAACTACACTACACCACCCTCATCAGCTATGCGTCACCAAACCCCACTCAGTGTTTGCCATTCAGCAGCAGGGACAGCAGATGAAGCACACAGGGGACATTTCTGAATTAGTCATCATGGGAAGATATAGTTAATTCCATTCACCATGTCCTGCTTTCTACAAACACAGGGGCATTGGTCTCCTCCCACAGCTTCACTTTAAAGCTTCTAAATTCTTTGCACTTGATTGCAGATGCTAGATATATTCCAGAAGATTTCCCCTCCTACCTGGTCTTCCATCTAAATGCTCCGACTTCATTAAAGAATGTGGAGCTGCTGACTTCTTCCTCGAAGAGAGCAGAGCCTGTGCTCACGCCGACACCCCTCCTCCCTCCTAGCAGTCGCTGGATGCAGTGCGGGTTGGAGGTTACTTTTCCTAAAAATCTGTTCTCGCCCTGCAGGCTTTAGTCCAAAAACTTCTGCTCTATTCTGCTCTGCCATGCCCTGGACCCCACGCTCCATTTTCTATACCTACACCCCTCCTCCACCCCAGGTCTCTCTTTTCTAATTATCTCAGACATAATTTACAATCATCCATACTGGACCCAAAGTTCTCACAGATAGTGAAAAGGCATAAGGAGGAAAAGCCACAGTGCTAGAATTTTGAGGAAGAAAGACCTCAGGAACAGAGGGCTGCTGTGGCCATGCTCCATTTACTACCTGCTCTCCAGAGATCAATTTTAAATAAACCCTGCAGCCCCTTTCCTCCACCTATCAGATATCTTGAGAAGGACCAGACCAAAAATCTAGGTCTATCAGAGAAAAACAAACTGGAAAGCCATAGCAGAATCGGCAACTTCCTCTTCATTATCCTTGTTTCTAAATTATTAGAGATGAGTCCGTTCTGTGATAACAACAACAGAACCAGAGGAGAAAGAACTCTAGGCTCTGAGTCTGTGAGAAGCCTGGAGAAGGGCTGACCCAGCCTGCAGCCTTGGTCCCTGGCACCCAGTGAGGGAAACCTTAACAGCTCTGTCTCCATCCAGACATGGTCCAGGTTCTCAACTGTGATGTCCTGCTACTCATTGCTATGTCAGGGTTGGATACAAGTCATGTGCTGCAGGTAACAGTGATTCTGTGAATGGCTTTTCTATTTTTTTCTTCTTCAGAAATTAGAATATATCAGTCTATAATAATGATACTCTCATGCTGGCTTTCTGTTATAATTTCTTGAGAGAAAAGAGGGGAGTTGATACCTAAGACAGAAGTTCTCCACTTCTTCTAGATTCTAGGGCTCCTTTCTGCACACTCAACACGACATCTTGCATATGATTCTGGAGGGTACAAAAATCCCTCAGGAGTCTAGGCTAAGAATCTCAGAATGAGGGCATAGAGGAATGCAAAGAATCAGGGCAGAAAACATTTTCCCAGTGAATACATGTGCAAGTCATGTGTGACCCAGTAGAAAACCAGTCGAGAACAGCAACCCTAGAAAAACAGGGCAGCAAAGGAGAAATGACCAAGGGACCTTTTTTTGTTTTCCCTTGAGATTTCAGAGATGAGGTTCTGAGGCCTCTCTCCTACATACACATACATCTGTTCCTACCTGATTTCTTGCAATGCTTCCGTCCACTGGATCACTGTATTCAAAGTTATCGACCTTCTCCACGATGTAAACTTTGTCACCCACTGAGAACTGTTTCCCCACAAAAGAGCGATCAGATATCAGGGCCTCCAAGTCTTTCATCATTTTGTTTGCGCCCTCGGCTTCCACCTCCTCATAATCATACCTGGAAGAAGTCATGAAGTTGAGGCCCATGGGCTGACACCAATATATAACGGCACTTTCTTCATCATTTGTTTGGCCCTTCCCCAACTTAAGAAGCTGGCGAAAAGATGAGTTTGTCAATCCCTGGGGATGGAGCAGGCCAGGGATGAAAGGAAGGGTATGGAGGGTTTCAGGGAATGGCTTAGGAGCTTCTGAATAAGCATAAAACTCCCATTTTGGCTTTTCTACAGAGTAAAGCTCTAAGAAGCTTCAAAGGCTTTTGAGAGATATTATCTAACACTTAGCCATCACATCCTGAGGAGGTAGAATTAAAAGCAATGTTATCTCTAGAGAATTCTGCATAAAGCAACACATGACTCAGGCAACTTCTCTTTCAAACTCCTGGAGCTTCTTGGGGATCTGTGCTGGCACCACTCCCAGTCTGGGACCTGCCTGAGGCTGCTGAGACTTTGGCTAAGGAGAGTTCCAGTCTCCACAGGAGCTTCCTAAAGTAAGGCCAAGTTTTCACTGACCAGACGAAGAAGCCAAACACTAACTCTTTATATCTGAAACACTTCTGTCCTTTCAATGAGAGGAGATTCTGGTCCAAAGTGCTTTGGGTGCACCCTGACAGAGGAGAGCCGGTGTTGATGCAAAAGGACCAAGGCAAAAAGTACATCGCAAATGAAATTCTAGGACTACTATTTTTCCTCCAAGAATTATTCTTGACTTCTTATGAGGTTAAAAACTCTTACAGGTGGCTTTTCTTGACCTGTAACACACCCTCTTGAGAGAGTTATTTTGTAAAGGCTCAATATAGCAGACTCTATATTTATTTGCAATAGTGAAACAAATATGATATGTGCAAGATGACACCTCTGAGACATGAGAAATACTAGGGAATTAAGGCCAGCCTATTCTGGCTCCAGGATTCTATGAATCAAGGACAATAGTCCCCTTAATCTTTAAGTCAGTTCTTTCCCCTAGTTAAAATGAAAAACAGCACGAAATTACAACCAGGTGTTTGTGCTTTACATCTGTGACCTTTGGATGTTCGGGGGGAAATGTTCTATAAATCCTAGGCACAGAGGGGTATAATGGAAAGAATCTGGGCTCTGGAATCAGACAGAACAAGCTACGTATGAATCCAGCTTCTACTGGTTACTAACTGGGTGACTGAGCAAGTTGCTTCATCTCTCAGAATCTCAGCTGCCTTATTTATAACTATTTTGAGGCTGACATGAAACAAATGTACAAAAGTGCCCAGCACTTTTGTTAAATAACACAGGGTATAATGGAGTCTTAACTAACAATAAATGTAGGTTCTAAAGATTTTATTTGTGACATTTATTGCAATACTCGTTTAGCATTTATTTGAAATTAATAAAAAATGTTAAAATCGTTTTCAGATGGAGGCTTTTAACTAATTCAAAAGTGATCCTTTCTCTGAACAACTCTTCCTAACATTATTCCATTCTGGCTACTATTCCCTTGTTAACTCATTCATTTATCTATTCAAAGCATATTTACAGCATCAACTGTGAGTTAAGTGGTGATACCATGGAGCACAAAAATCTTTCTTTTTTTTTCTTTTCTTTTTTCTTTTCTTCTCTTCTCTCTCTCTCTCTCTCTCTCTCTCTCTCTTTCTTTCTTCCTCTTTTTTTTTTTTTGTGATCCTGGTTTCATGATACTCTAGGCTCTAGAGAGTTCATGACTGCCGTTCTGAATTACCAGGTTTTTCTGGTTCTTGGAAAGTAGAGATTCTTGCCTTGGTTCCCAGGGCTACTGTGTGGTTATTAATCACATGGCAGTTATTATTTATACCTTTTACAAAAGAATAACTTGAAGGAGGAAGAGAACAATGAACTTATCCAAAGTCAATGAAAGAATTCTGATGAAGGAGGCCAAGTTGCTTAATTCTTTCTTGACTACCCAGAGATCATGGACTATTAAATCTGGGATGTATTTTTTAAATTCTTTAGTCTAACTCAGCTATTTTATAGAAAAGGCAACTGAGGTCCAGAGAAATTACGACTATATATTCTTTACAGATAAACAATGTACCTAATACCTTATTTCTCATACTTCTTTCCATAATTAGAACAGTGAGGTCCAAGAGAAATTGTTAGATTTTTATACTTATTGAGGGAAAGGCAAATTGAAATTAATGAAAAGCACCACTGGTAAAAAGAAAATAAAAGTGAATGCTTTTTAAAAACAGAAATATGCATGGTGAAAAGAATTGCTAAGTAGTCTAAGTATTTTATTCAGTGCCTGGCAGAAAGTAGGTACATAGTCAATATTTGTTGAATTAATGAATATAGTATTGACAACTACACAGCCTTTGGGGACCTATTTTAATGAGTCAGAAATGTTGATTTGGACTAAGCATAATCATTTCCATAATTTTAGAAAAAAAACTTCCATACTTTTAGTACCCCAGAGTTTATAAAACACTTTCAGGCTCAAATTTCCTTTAATTCACTCAATGACTGGACTGTTTTCCCATGTCTACAAATGAGAAAACTGAGTACAGGATTAGGTTGAATAACTTCCCAATCTATTAAGGGGCAGAAATAAAATTTTAATCTATTTTTCTGAATCTAAATCCACCGCAATTATCATGTCCACCTGATGGATACATTTAAAAGGCTTACAGAACATTTATTCTTTTGAATACGTTAACTAAATTTTGTAAGCCTCCTTCTTTATGGCTAATATAAAAGTTGACTTCATCTTGACCCTGACCGAATCATTTTAAAATCCCCAATTAGTAGAGGCTGGATGAACTAGAGTTTTCTTATCACTTAAGACAGGAAAGAATTTGTAGGTAAGAGAATTCTCTCCGACAACTTCCCTACCTTACCTCGTACCCCAGCCAGGCTGTAGCTTACCTGGTGAAGAAATTCCGGCCATACTTTTGCCAGTGATCTTTGAGGATGTCCTCGACACTCTGTTTGCGGGTGGCTAGAATGGAGAGCCAAGCAAGGACCGCCCAGAGTCCGTCTTTCTCACGAATGTGGTCAGAACCTGGTACGGGAAGAGCAAGCACCAATGAGAAATGTGGTTGCTCCAAAATATTTGGAAATAAACTCAACAGTAAACATGTAGACTTGACCAAAGAAGACATAAATCTTTACTGAGGAACTTGAGTACACGGAAGGAATCACATATTGAATAAAACAACATAATATTGAAAAGAAGTGGTGCTTTCCAAAGTAATCTGTAAATTTAAAGCAAATGCCAATAAAAATGTCAGTGGAATAATTTGGTGTAATTTGATATATTCAACCATAAGGTATTAATGTGAGTTAAAAAAAAACGAAATAAACTTAAATAAACAACAGAGATTATGACCAGTGTAAATTTTCAATAATTAAAATAATCTGATAGTTTAATGGAACAAAATGAAGCACCTATAAAGAGACCTAAACCTATATGAGACTTGAATATATAATAAAGGTGTCACTTCAAGGCTATAGGAAAAGAATGCATTACTTTTTAAATAGTATTTGGATAACTAGTTAAGTGGTTGGGAAAAAAATCAGTTTATAAGATACCAAAAAGAATTCCAGATGAATGACATATTCGAATGTAAAAATTGGAAATTTTTAAATACTAGAAAAAATACAAAAATTTTCTAAATCTTGGAAATAATAAATACATGCAAATTCAGAATTCATAAAGGAAAAAAATCAATGTATTCGTCTACTTAAAAATGAGCATTTCTATCAGCAAAACTACTACAGGTAAAATTAAAAGGTCACTTGCAAACTTTAAAAAAACATTTGCTATATAAAGTAGATGTTTAATATCCTCGGTATAGAAAAAATTCTTATATATTAATAAGGTAAAAGCAAAACCTCAATAGAAAAACAGGTCAAGGATAAAAATAGGCAATTCACTAAAGAATAAATACACGTTCTCAATACACGAAAAAGCTGGCACTGTTTTTAAGAAGACAAATTGAAGTTAAAACCACAATAAAAAATTGCTTGACAAATGGCCACAGCTTTAAAAATGAGGACACCTAGCATGAGTGGAAGTATAAGGGAAACGGGATTCCAACCTGCTGGTGCTGAGAGGGGTACAGTCCTTCCAGAGAGCAATTTGGCAAAAAGTGTCAAAAATGGACCTACTTGTGGATCTAGAAACTCTAATTCTGAGACATCCTTCTTTAATCAATATGAATTTGGTCAGATAAGCTATGGCATATCTGTCTCCTGCTAAGGTCCTTGCTAAAATCTTTACCAAAAACAACAAATTGAGTCCTTTGGATGTGCTTTATATGCATGGAGACCCTTTGCCAACAGCCTGATGTGGAACAGAACTCTCTGGATTTTTGGCATTGCTTCCTTATCCCCCCCCCAAAAAAAGCAGACAATGTTGAGCTCTACTTTCTGATTTTGAATAGGACGCAGTAAAATCCATCTCCAATAGGGCTTTGTATACTATAACGCCTTGAATTTTTTATGTGCCTGTCTGCCCTTCTTGACTCCCTCCTGGGTCTTATTCTTCTTAGAAATGTCAGAGTATCTATATCTAGCACAATGCTGACTATGCTGTAGACATGAGGTAGGTTTTTCCTTCTTTCTTCATCCTTTTAGATCCAGCTCAAATAGCTTCTCCTCTGTGTGACTAGCACCCAGCTTCCCTTGGCAGTTATGAGCTTTCTCTTTTCCTACAGCAACCTGCTCAAAACATCTGGGCCTTAATCATCTATTTATGAGCCTTTTACTTCACCAACTATATATTTCTTGGAGGCATTTCTTATTTATCCTTATAACTAAGTCTGCTGATTAACATAGCACATGAAATATGGTAAATAACTAATTGTGAACAAGTGTATGAATAAATTAATCAATTTATTAATCTACTTTTCTCTCTTTTTGGTTCATAAAAACTCACAACTTTTTCCTTCAAAAGATTTTCTCTTCAATAAGTTACCACTTTTAGAAATAACAGTTCTCAAACCTGGATGCTGAAAAAACTAGAGATATTAGGCACAACTTTTAGTGCTTTTATAACATTATATATTTTGGAAATGTTTGCTAATTTTATTATCTATGGACTTTTATTTGCCTTTACTGGTATTTCAAGAAACAAAAAGTTAGCTCTCTGACTCTTACAGCTTTTGCAAATGATATATTTTGGCAATAATTCACCCTAAGAAGAAAGATCCTGGCAGCTTCCTCAATATATTCAGAATTCATCACAGAAGTATACAAATTGGAATTATTTGTCTGTGCTCTCCTGAGGTTTTTTCCTTCCTTCCTTCCTTTTTCTCCTTCCTTCCTTCCTTTTTTTCCTTCCTTCCTTCCTTCATTACTTCCTTCCTTCCTTCTTAGCCTTCCTTCCTTCAGCCTTCCTTCCTTCCTTCCTTCCTTCCTTCCTTCCTTTTTTAATGCTAGACTGAGAGCAAAGGAGGCAGTGTTCCTTTGTGCTTTTTCTGCTCTAAATAAAGAATTTGGTTTTCTTTCATGTAGAAATGAAAACTAAATCTAAAAATCTTACCCAACTCTGATTAAGTTACTTGGAGATAACTAAATCACATACCTAATATTATAAACAAAATATCTGCCTTAAATAACGCAAACAAACACTCTATTCCATTTATAGGATCCCCAGTCTCTCTGAAAATTCTGATTAATCTCACTAATCATCTTGGATATATCAAAACTCTAGCTCTGACTACTACTTAGGGAATCTGGATAAATTTCATTTTCATTAGGTTTCTGATGAATGACGACAGCTTCCTAGTGGAAAAAAGGCAACGGTGTGTATATGTGTTTCTAAAACTATTGTTGTTTTTGCAATTAATTTTTGCAATTAATGCAATTAATTAGTGGTTAATGGAAAATATTTTATACTTAAGGAGTCAGAAAACATGAATCTGAGACTCAGTTACCTATAAGCTGTTTAAATTCGGACAACTCTCTTAACTTTTCTGAGCATCGGTTTCTTTGACTGTAAAATAGGGATAAAACCACCTTTCTCACTTAATTGTAAGACTTTACTGTGATGGAGAGTGGAAATATTTTATAAACTGTTAAATGCTATATAAATTCAAGATACCATTACGAATAGAGAATCATAAAAAACTTTTAGGAAAAATTAATGTTTTCTACTATCTTATTGCTTTAAAAAATAACGATCTTTACCTGTACATAGTGGGGAAGAAAATAAAAGGATATATATAAACCAATTGCTCTTTTCTGTGGGCAGTGGGATTATAATGTTTTTCTCTTCTTCCTTATCTAATTTTCCTATTGTTATGTGAATTACTGATACCATTTTTTTAATTTAAAAAAAATTAAAAGAAGCAAAGCTCACTTAATTGTGAGAAAAGGGCAAAACACTGTCATCATAAAAGCAGTGGCAGGTTTTGCATTGGTCTCTTCATACCTGGCTCAGCTTGGAGACGAACTGAGCACATGGGAATTCTGCCCTTTCAGCATCTTCAAACACCTGTCACTTTACTTCAGCCTCATCAGCACCTTGTGGTAATTATAAACTCGGCTCAGTCAGGGCACACTCTGGGTCTCAACCAAGCAATGTCAATCCTTGCTGAGGAAGCCAAGCTCTAGAGGTTTAGGGATTAAGTTCCATTGACCAGACTGGGCATCTTGGGAGCGCCCGGGCTCTTGCCCCTGCCAGACAACTAGCCTGTGCTTAGGAACATGGCAGCTGAAAAAGAGATACACAGAGTTCTCTAAAAGCTCCAGAGTCTGTCTTTCTACTGTCTTTCTGTCTGTCTATCATTATCTCTCCTCCAGTCTCCTAAACACGCTGTTCTCTTTAACTAGAAACTTCTATTCCACACACACCTATTAGCTTGGCAAACATCTCCTGCAATTACTTTAAACTTCACTCTTGATCCAGGATGCCTTCCTTGTCATCCTCTGTGCTTATCTGTATTCTATCATAGCCTGTCTCTTCTTACCTCGCCCTAGACTATGAGTTGTGCCCCTGGCTGGTGCCTGGCACGCAGTCAGCTCTCAGTAAGGTTTTGCCCAAAGAATAGTCAGATCCCAGTTGACTGCTGGGAGGTTCAGCAGACCTGCTGTGCCCATAGTCTTGTCCTCTTTGGCTTTCACTGTACAAAAAACTTCACCCTGAAAGGACAGGCAACCTCCTCAGGAAGTCTTTTCCAGATCACACCAGTTCTCAGAGGTCTCTCTGACAACCATTTAGCAATTAATCCTTCACTGCTCCATGTTTTTCCTTTTCTGGAACTTTGTTTTCTTTGAAGAAAGATAGTAAGCACCTGACAGGCAGAACTGCGTCTTAACTCAAACTCCATTTTATACTCAACAAATATGAAATTTGTGCCTTCCATGCTCCAAGTACATGAGAAAATATTAAGGAGAATAAGGCATACTCCCTGCCCTCACAGATGAGCACAGGCATACAGGTGAGAGAAACAGACATGCAGGTAACAGTTCAACTGAGTTAGTTATAATTAGGGTATCAACCTAGTTATTGGGGGTATTCTATCTGGGAAATCTCTAGAGATGGGATGCTCTAACCTTCCTGAGGGGGGCTTTAACTACAGGAAAATGTATCCAGGAGCTATGCAAAAGAGAATGGGCAGAGAACTAGATAGAAAATCTGATCCTCTAACCGCAGAACCAAATTAGGTGTCCCGAGTATAAAGCTCCCAGAGAACCCTATACTTCACCATCTATCAGTTTGCACACTTGTAATTACCTGGCCAGGATCTGACTTCTTTCTCCAAATATGGACTCCACAGAGCCCTCCAGAAGGACACCACTGTGTCCCCAGAGCCTAACCTAGCATCTAAGATATAGTCAAAACTCAATAAACATCTGAGAAATAAATTGATTTTTTAAAAAACTATAAACATGAAGGGCTTTTCATAAGACATTAAAATTAAAAGAAATTTCAAAGCATGAATGCTGTACTTTCCCAAGTCATCACTCCTACAGGATACAGCATCACTAGAACCTTTTAAAGATGGAACTGGGAAAAAATGCTGCTGACCTCTAGATCTGATCAGGTCATAATGTACTGGAATATTTCCACATGATATCAAGTTGATCTTCAACATGGGTTTCATAGTCCTCTTTTCCAAGCTCCCTATTTTCCTGAGGAAGAGTTTTAAAAGCAGTAACATTCTATTCTATTCAGTGACTTCCTATTACTTTCCCAATATCCTGACAAGTTCAAGGTGGGGCAGAACTTACCATTGTGCTCTCTGCCACCGTGTATAGACATGTACATCATCATCCAGTTAGGGAGAAAAACAACTTTATACCATGAGATCAACCAAAAATAACAGGTTCGTACTGTCTAGTTCTGGTGCCCATTTCTGAGTCCTTAATAAAAACATCTTTAGCCCTGGAATTTGTAATAATGATGTCAGAGGAAGTGTTCTAGCCACTGTGTCTATGATAATCATGTGAGGCAGTTGCTGCTTCTCTACCATGAACAGACTAATGTATAGTTGGTAGCATTAGTAATATTATGGCTTGGGCTTTTAAATGTTAGTGGTTTGTCTTATCTGATGAGCCAGTTCTTCTGAAGTCTGACTTCTTTGCCCCTATTTGCAAGTAAACTTTTCTTTTATAAAAGCTCATCTCTTCTCACAAAGACCTTGGGTCCACAACTCTGGACTATGGAGTGAGCAGTGGTGCATCCCCACACGAATCACAAACTGCTGAAAGAGGTGACGTGGGGATTCTCCACTGAAGTGGGTGTTTAACCAGAAGAACACTGACTAATCAACACACAGGAAACTACATTGGGAGACTTTTAAAGTTTCTTCTTTTCCAACACCAGGATTCTGTTTCTCTAAATGGAGGGCGCCAAGCAACCAGTGTATTCTCTCATTCATTCAACAAGTGTTTGCTGAGAACCTGTTATATGTCGGGCTTTATAGGAGGCTCTGGGGATATTATGAAGAATAAGACACATGTGACTCCTGTCCTCATGGAACGAAAGGTCTAGTGGAGCCAATACATATTGATCAACTTTTCATAAATAATTGTAAAATTACAGCTGCAATACGTGCAATAAAGGAGAAGTGTGTGGTGCCATAAGAGCCAATAATACAGGGATCTGACCCACTCTGGAAGGCTGGGGAGGCTTTCCTAAGAAACGGCCTCTGCTCTCGCTTGGGAAAATATAGAAATGAATGACCTTGTACTCTATAGAATTCAAATATTGCAAAGCTTGTAGAATCACTAATGCTAACCCTGAACAACTCTGTAAAGGAACTGTTAGAAACATTCGTCATCAAGAGACGTAGTAGGTAGAAATGAACTCCTCCAGAAGGTCAGTTAAATAAGTTTAGCTGCATCCACTCACAGCAGTTGAACACGTGGCTCTGCAGCCTGGTTTCTAAAATGTTTATTTCAGATATATCACAGAACAATTTTCTTTTTTTCAAAAAGAGAGAGAAAGGGTTTTGTATTATTCTCATGATACAGTCTCTCTTTAAATAAAGATATCAAAGGGAAGCTAGAACCATGGTTAGCACTTTCTATTTGTTGAGCAGGTTAATAAACAGAAAAATAAGACCAAACTTTAACGAGGAATAATTTAAAGTCTAATACTTGAGTTCGAAAAATCAACAGCACAAATCTAGAATGGGGGACAGACTTTTCTTGACAAATGCTCCTGAAAACTTAAAGGGGTTTAATTATCTATAACATTACATGGGCCAAACAATATTATGAAATGTTCTAAAAGCTAACATAAATGCAAGTTATAGCAAGAAAAGTACAGGGCCCAGTTCTCTAAAATAATCACCCACTCTACTCTTTACTTGTCATGTCAGCTCTGAAGGATTTGGGCTCAGTTCTGGACATAACTTTCTAAGAGAAGCACTGGTGAACTTGGAAGCATCTAGAAGCTGGTACCAGTTACATAAATAATGTGAAGAGTGGGCAGCCTGGAGAAGACAGGACCTGAGGGCTGCCTTCCAGTATATGAAGAACTGTCGTAGGAGAGAGGAGCAGCCTGTTTTGTCTTCAGGCCTGGTCCCAGCCAGTCAACAGTAGAGACGCCCAGTTGGCTCCAGGGCTCTGACCTACCTTGACCAGAGCTTCCCACATGGGGGTCTGTGGAGCAAGATGTTACTAGATATACCACAAAAAGAGAGAGAGAGGCTGCTAACTACATTTAGGTAAAACTGTACAAACAGGATTTCTTACAATAGAATGTTCTGGAATCTTCAAATGGTAACGTCTCTGTGAATATCCAGGACAGAGACGTGTATTCCAAGTTTCCCAATCTTCACTGAATGCAGAACCCTCTCACAGAACTAGTATCCTTCCAAATGCCAAGGGAAACCTTATTCTAGACTTTTCTCTTTTCACGAGGCTTGGTGTTTGAAATAGGTACACTGGGTTAGAAAACCAAAGGTTTAGGAATGGTGACTGCTTTCAAAGACAGCTTTGTCCATAAAGAATGACTGATACTAAGCTTGCACTGGATGACACTGGGGGGAGTTTCATGGGAGAAGACCATCTTACAGATTCATTGGGTATTCATCTAGTATCCTGCGAAATAACATAGCACCATCTACACTTTATGAGGCAGGAAGGACCAAGCAGTGTCCTTGTATTCTCTGACCGAAGACCCAGAACCCTGGAAAACCATCTGGCCTTCATTGTGAACACTATTCAGTCCCACAACTCAACCATGCTTCTTAATATCCTCCAATTCTATCAAGCCAATTCATTACCAAGAAGTACTGCCAGTCCCCTGTGGGGAGTCAATTATGGACATGTGAAAATGTATAACAAGGAACAAGGATATTTGTGTACTTGGCAACAATGTAAGAAGTTGAGATTGTAAAGCCCTGGGAAAAACCGGGAGGTAACTGTTCACATAGCAATCACTGCACATTCCTTGCTACAGTTTAGCAGAGAGTTCTGAGTTGTGAGAATCTCATTGTTCTACTAGATAAGTAATCTGGCTACCCTTGGCTCTTGACTACTGTCTTTCTTATTGTAATGTTATAAATAGTGTGTTCTAAATAAACTCGGGGACACAGACACAGCTTGATTCTGTGATCCCTCCTGCAATTCTGTCTGTCTTCTTCCTTTTCCTCAGTCCATGCTCCCCCTTTCAGGTACCCTCAATTACTTCGTCGGCTGGCTCCGACAAGTGGCGCCCGAACAGGGACCTGAACACGGGGGATAACAGCTAGGACGTGCCGCAGAGTAAGGAGTGCGCACGCGGAATCTGGGGACCTAAGAGTCCTGTAGGCGGCCAACCGTAAGTACGCAGGAGTACTGTAATATAGAAACTGAAACAGAAACTTAAAGAAGTAAAAATGGGCCGAGGAAATAGCCGGCTGCTTTTTGTACATATGCTTAAAAATATGCTTAGTATAAGAGGGGCCAAAGTGGGCCAGCAACAGTTAACTAAGTTTTTGCAATTTGTAGAAGAAGTATGTCCCTGGTTTCTGGAAGAAGGGACTGTAGATTTAGAAACCTGGAAAAGGGTAGGACAAAAGTTACAAGACTATTATGATGCCCATGGGCCAAGTAAAGTGCCAGTGGATACTTTTGGATTATGGACATTGATAAGGGATTGCTTAGATCCCAGGCACGAGAGAACTCAATGGCAGGAACAAGGCAAGGATGCTTTTACTGGCCCTGAGGCTCCACCTAATCCTGATATTGCACCCACTGCTCCACCGCCTCCTTTTACTTCCCTCTTTTTTGATGAGAATGAGGAACCTTTAGATCCAGGAGATACTGCTCAGTTAGAGGATGAGACAGCTAAATATCATGAGGAAGAAGAGGTTGAACAATTAAAACAGAAATTGGCTAATTTGTCTTTGCAGATGCAAAAGCTGGC
>NW_024350318.1:0-453 GCF_902729225.1 Pteropus medius | reverse complement strand
AATGAAGGGTAGAATACCCTAAGTTTAAATGAAATGTAACTTTGGGTCTGAACTCAGGGGTGCAGCCTTTAATAAGATATCATCCATAAAGCAAATATTCCAATGCGATTCCGTTTTAAATAAATCATAAGGTCTTCTCGATGCCCAAGCCTCACTCAAGCACTAGGTATTCAGTTCTCTTCATATGGTCTAGTTTGAAAACAGCAGATCTGAGGGGGAACCACTAACTAGTTGCATGACCCCACATCATTCATCTAAGGTAATGATGTGTCCTAATTATGAACACGGGACTATGGCATCATACGGAGTTTGTACAAGTTACTTAATCTTCGTTAGGTATCGTCTACTGTATCTATAATGTTGAGGCATTAGAAGAATCTTCCTCATGGGTTTTTTTTAATGAGATAATGCACGTGAAACTTCACAGTGATAAGTTCAATAATTATTAGCCAC
>NW_024350317.1:0-335 GCF_902729225.1 Pteropus medius | reverse complement strand
TCAGACTTCAGGACAGAAGCAGACACCATCCTCTCCCTCACCTTTCTGCCTGGGATGGTCGTAATGGTCCCCGTGGACGCATTCAAAATGAAGAAATGAAAGTCTCAAAGAGCTCATCGCAAGCTCCTAAGGCACGGAAGCCGAATTGAGACCCACAGCTGTCTGCAGTGTCTCCCAACTGAACTCTTTCCAGCGGGTGACGGCCGCCATGGACGGAGAGGCCAAAGCAACCTTGGGTACTCTATCTGTGGGCTGCCCTGAACTCTGCAGAAGGATACAGATAGGAATTAGACCCATATTCTGCCTCAAGGAGCTTAATTGGACCCTGAAAGCTT
>NW_024350316.1:0-1257 GCF_902729225.1 Pteropus medius | reverse complement strand
CCAAAGGTGCCCATGTCCGAATACCTCAGACCTGCGAGTGTCACTTTATTTGGGGTAGAAACGGGGGGTGAGGGGTCTTCGCAGATGTGATTCAAGGAGACGGTGGGTCCCAGAGGCGGCCACATCACCCTTGTCGGGGGGAGGTGGCAGGAGTGTTCACACGCGGACATAGCGGGCAGGAGGCATGAGGACACGGTGGGACTGGCAGACACCGGCCTCAAAGATGGCCATGAGGCCCCCACGTGGGCGGCCACCGGAAGCTGGACCAGGCGAGATGGGATCCCCTCCCCAGCCGCCCACTGACGCCCCGACTTCGGCTCAGTGACGCCGCTTTTAGACTGGCCTCCGGAGCTGTGTGAGAATACAGACGTGCTCTTTCTGTCACTGAGCGTGTGGTGCTGTCACAGCAGCCCCAAGAGGCGTGCGCACCCTGATCAGAACCCACCACGTCTTCCCTCTCCTCCTCCGACGGCCTGTGAGGGGATGACCGCAGGCCTCAGCGGCCCCCTGGCCAGCTCTGAGAGTGAGGGAGGTGCTAGTCCTAGCCCCGCCAGGGCACGGGGCAAGCAGGCTGCGCTGGTGGCCTCCACGCCCCCGCTGACCGCGGCCGCCCATGCCCTGTGCGGCTCCCCCTCCGTGCGGCACCACAATCCCCCGCGCTCCACGTCGGCCAGGCCGGCCTTTGAGCGTCCCCATGTCTTTCCGCACCTCTGGCCTGCACTCCTTCCCCTGTCCCCCATTAGTGCCGGCACCTGCCAGTCACAGGCCAAGGTGCCTGCACTCAGAGACGCCCGCTCTGTCCTTCCCAGCGCATCGCAGCTGGGGCTTTACGCTCCTTTGTGTGATTCATGCGTCTCTCTCCCTCTGTCTGCTGCCGCATCTGCGAGGACAGTGACCATATCCATTCGGGCTCTTCCTACTACTGTCTTCTTTGTGGCCAGCAGCGTGCAGGACGCACAGCGCTGAGAAGGCAGTTGTTGTAAATTAGTGAATGTGGATGAAAGGAACTAAAACGGGAGAGGACGGGGTGGGTACTGGGCATGGAACTGTGGGGATTTGAGCTTACAACTTAAAATCACGGAGTTACGGTTTGTGGCGCTTGATAAACTGTCAGTAAACTTCCCTGGTCTAAGGGTACTTCGATGCCTTCCTAACCCTGTGTCCTCACAGCCAGAAATACTTCCCGCAGAGTTCCACATTCACTGAGAACATGTGGCCTTTGATGTTGGATGGGTGGGTGGATGGATACATGGGTAG
>NW_024350315.1:0-32875 GCF_902729225.1 Pteropus medius | reverse complement strand
AGCCTGGTAATTCACTTCTGTTCTTTTACGGAACGACGCTTCTGAGGACACTGACTCCAAGCACATCCCCACCAAAGAATTTTCTTTCAAATGACCCTTCAGCAGTACACACACACACACACACACACATACACAGTGGCTTGCTTTTGTCCTTGGCAACGAAAGACGGTATAGGAAAGCTGCTCGTGTGTCTCGACCACGGATTTCAAAGAAGCTGCCACTGCAAGAGTATGTGCTCATGAAATCTTTCAGATGTCAAGCTCTAGACGGTGGATGCGAAGCCTCTCTTCCACCAGCACTTTGGTACCGAAGAAAGGAACCGAGAAACAGATCTCCAGTGAGGGCAGGCGGTGAAGGAACACCAGTCCTGTCAGGAAGAGCGGTGTAAGAACTTGCTCAGAACCGAACGACGAGAGCTGCAATTCCTTTCTGTACGTTGTGAGAGTGTCGCCGAACTTCACAGCGTACACCAATAATAGCACCAAATCGATGACTGCACTTCTGGATTCTACAAGCCAGGCCACCAAAAGGGAGTTTCCTGGGCATGTGCTGCACGCTCCCTTTCAACCTCAGAGTCTATCTATCGCTTCCGAATGGCAACATGGGAAGCGAAGTGTTGAAACACCTTACCACAGAGTTCATCTCGGCAGTCTTCTGATGGCCTTTCAGCATGTACGCTCTGTTCAGAGGAACGACTGCCCGAACCCGCTTCCTACGAATTTCCACAATGAAAAGGGCCAGGTTTTCCGCATTGATTTCACAACATGCGGCTGTTGGAAGATTCCACGTCGGCTTCATAATCGACACTTATCAAGGCCCGTGTGACAACAATCCTGCAGTCCATTCAAATTATCCGTCTATCCCCTCGCACAACAAATCAGTGCGGGCGCCGTTTCTAAGCAGAAGCGTACAGAGTGGGAGCTGCTCTTTTCAAAGCCTCTGATCGAAGCTTATCGGCCAGAGTGATCGGACGTCTGAATGAAGCAGATTTGGATCCCAGCCTCAAGCTCCATCAGTTGGTCCGTATGCCTGCGAAACATCTGTGGGAGACAGTTGCAATTTCCATCCTCAGAAAACATCGTCTGTTCCTTGACGTAACTGTGCTTCTGAAAAGGCAGGTCATAAGAACATCCACACCAGAAGGATGTCTCTTCATATTCCCCTTCACAAGACACGCCAGTCACAGCGGCTTTCCGTTAGCCGTGGCAAAGATAGGTGGTGAAGCTTTCGCTGTGCCATGACTCCAAACCACAAGCATACTTGCACTGTCGTCCTAGCTTCCCTTGCGTTCTAGGCTGATGGGAAGTTCAGGGGCACGGACGTGAAGACTCTTTACCACCGGTTGTTTGATACTGAAAGAGGACGCGACAAATTGATCTGCACTCATGTCAGACTGCCAATTAGTCTGACTTCTGTCCAGAGGAACGGGGCTAAGATCTTGCTCGAACCATAAATGTATGACTCCAGTTACAGGCAAGAACTGCTATTTCTTTCAGTGCATTCTTAGAGTGCCCACTGACTTGGCCGTATGCAGCAATCTTTGCGGCCAGTAAGCGAGTGCACTTCTCGATGAAAGACATCTAGCGTGGAAAAGCGGGTGTTCTTGGTCTGTGCTGCACTCTATAGCGTTTCTAGCTCCTTAATGGCAAAAGGAGAACTGAGGAAATGAAGCCCCGTACCACATTGTTAATCGCATCATTATCTTAAGAATGTGTTTTCAGGATATACGCTCTCTTGCAAAAACCTGCTGCCCTAACCCGCTTCGTACGAATATTCACAATGAAACTCCCAAGTCTCCGCTTACTTTCACACTTTCTAGTCGTTGGAAGATTCCAAGTTGGCTTGAAAACATCAGTTATCACGTCACTTCGTAGAACAATGCTGCAGCCCATTCATAAGATCCGTAATTCAGTTGCCAAGTGAATGAGGGCACTTTGCGAGTAAAGCAATCTTGGAAGGAAAAATGGATTTTCTTTGCCTCTGTTGTTCTACATAGCATTCCAATCTCCTTCATGACAAAAGGAGAACTGAAGACATGAAGCACCAGACCACATTGTTCATCGCTGCACGATTCTAAGAATTTGTTCTCAGGATCTCCGTTCCCTTCCGAAAATCTGCTGCCCGAACCCGCTTCGTACGAATTTTCGCAGTGAAACTGCCAGGTTGCCACTTACTTTCTAGCTGTTGCAAGATTCCAAGTTTGCTTCAGAAACTTCAGTTATCAAGCCACTTCGTAGAACTGACTTGCTACTGCAGCCCATTGAAAATATCGGTATATCAGTTAGGCTAAAGGATGTCTGGAGAGTTCTGTTTCTAACCAGAGACTTACAGAAGGTTAGCAAATTTTAGCAAGGCATTGCCTCCAACATGATGCGTCAGTTTGCCCTCCCTTCTGATTTCTGCATTTTGGAATCCCAGTCTCCGAGCTCCATCCATTGGTCGGTATTCCTGGGAAACACTTCTGAGATACAGTCTCAATTACCATGAGCCTGGTAATTCACTTCTGTTCTTTTACGGAACGACGCTTCTGAGGACACTGACTCCAAGCACATCCCCACCAAAGAATTTTCTTTCAAATGACCCTTCAGCAGTACACACACACACACACACACACATACACAGTGGCTTGCTTTTGTCCTTGGCAACGAAAGACGGTATAGGAAAGCTGCTCGTGTGTCTCGACCACGGATTTCAAAGAAGCTGCCACTGCAAGAGTATGTGCTCATGAAATCTTTCAGATGTCAAGCTCTAGACGGTGGATGCGAAGCCTCTCTTCCACCAGCACTTTGGTACCGAAGAAAGGACCCGAGAAACAGATCTCCAGTGAGGGCAGGCGGTGAAGGAACACCAGTCCTGTCAGGAAGAGCGGTGTAAGAACTTGCTCAGAACCGAACGACGAGAGCTGCAATTTCTTTCTGTACGTTGTGAGAGTTTCGCCGAACTTCACAGCGTACACCAATAATAGCACCAAATCGATGACTGCACTTCTGGATTCTACAAGCCAGGCCACCAAAAGGGAGTTTCCTGGGCATGTGCTGCACGCTCCCTTTCAACCTCAGAGTCTATCTATCGCTTCCGAATGGCAACATGGGAAGCGAAGTGTTGAGACACCTTACCACAGAGTTCATCTCGGCAGTCTTCTGATGGCCTTTCAGCGTGTACGCTCTGTTCAGAGGAAAGACTGCCCGAACCCGCTTCCTACGAATTTCCACAATGAAAAGGGCCAGGTTTTCCGCATTGATTTCACAACATGCGGCTGTTGGATGATTCCACGTCGGCTTCATAATCGACACTTATCAAGGCCCGTGTGACAACAATCCGGCAGTCCATTCAAATTATCCGTCTATCACCTCGCACAACAAATCAGTGCGGGCGCCATTTCTAAGCAGAAGCGTGCAGAGTGGGAGCTGCTCTTTTCAAAGCCTCTGATCCAAGCTTATCGGCCAGAGTGATCGGACGTCTGAATGAAGCAGATTTGGATCCCAGCCTCAAGCTCCATCAGTTGGTCCGTATGCCTGCGAAACATCTGTGGGAGACAGTTGCAATTTCCATCCTCAGAAAACATCGTCTGTTCCTTGATGTAACTGTGCTTCTGAAAAGGCAGGTCATAAGAACATCCACACCAGAAGGATGTCTCTTTTATTCCCCTTCACAAGACACGCCAGTCACAGCGGCTTTCCGTTAGCCGTGGCAAAGATAGGTGGTGAAGCTTTCGCTGTGCCGTGACTCCAAACCGCAAGCATACTTGCACTGTCGTCCTAGCTTCCTGTGCGTTCTAGGCTGATGGGAAGTTCAGGGGCACGGACGTGAAGACCCTTTACCACCGGTTGTTTGATACTGAAAGAGGACGCGACAAATTGATCTGCACTCATGTCAGACTGCCAATTAGTCTGACTTCTGTCCAGAGGAACGGGGCTAAGATCTTGCTCAAACCATAAATGTATGACTCCATTACAGGCAAGAACTGCAATTTCTTTCAGTGCATTCTTAGAGTGCCCACTGACTTGGCCGTATGCAGCAATATTTGCGGCCTTAAGCGAGTGCACTTCTCAATGAAAGACATCTAGCGTGGAAAAGCGGGCGTTCTTGGTCTGTGCTGCACTCTATAGCGTTTCTAGCTCCTTAATGGCAAAAGGAGAACTGAGGAAATGAAGCCCCGTACCACATTGTTAATCGCATCATTATCTTAAGAATGTGTATTCAGGATATACGCTCTCTTGCAAAAACCTGCTGCCCTAACCCGCTTCGTACGAATATTCACAATGAAACTCCCAAGTCTCCGCTTACTTTCACACTTTCTAGTCGTTGGAAGATTCCAAGTTGGCTTGCAAACATCAGTTATCACGTCACTTCGTAGAACAATGCTGCAGCCCATTCACAAGATCCGTAATTCAGTTGCCAAGTGAACGAGGGCACTTTGCGAGTAAAGCAATCTTGGGTTTTCTTTGCCTCTGTTGTTCTACATAGCATTCCAATCTCCTTCATGACAAAAGGAGAACTGAAGACATGAAGCACCAGACCACATTGTTCATCGCTGCACGATTCTAAGAATTTGTTCTCAGGATCTCCGTTCCCTTCCGAAATCTGCTGCCCGAACCCGCTTCGTACGAATTTTCGCAGTGAAACTGCCAGGTTGCCACTTACTTTCTAGCTGTTGCAAGATTCCAAGTTTGCTTCAGAAACTTCAGTTATCAAGCCACTTCGTAGAACTGACTTGCTACTGCAGCCCATTGAAAATATCGGTATATCAGTTAGGCTAAAGGATGTCTGGAGAATTCTGTTTCTAACCAGAGTCTTACAGAAGGTAGCAAATTTTAGCAATGTATTGCCTCCAACATGATGTGTCAGTTTGTCCTCCCTTCTGATTTCTGCATTTTATAATCCCAGCCTCCGAAGCTCCATCCATTGGTCGGTATTCCTGGGAAACACTTCTGAGAGACAGTCTCCATTACCATAAGCCTGGTAATTCACTTCTGTTCTTTTACGGAACGACGCTTCTGAGGACACTGACTCCAAGCACATCCCCACCAAAGAATTTTCTTTCAAATGACCCTTCAGCAGTACACACACACACACACACACACATACACAGTGGCTTGCTTTTGTCCTTGGCAACGAAAGACGGTATAGGAAAGCTGCTCGTGTGTCTCGACCACGGATTTCAAAGAAGCTGCCACTGCAAGAGTATGTGCTCATGAAATCTTTCAGATGTCAAGCTCTAGACGGTGGATGCGAAGCCTCTCTTCCACCAGCACTGTGGTACCGAAGAAAGGACCCGAGAAACAGATCTCCAGTGAGGGCAGGCGGTGAAGGAACACCAGTCCTGTCAGAAGAGCGGTGTAAGAACTTGCTCAGAACCGAACGACGAGAGCTGCAATTCCTTTCTGTACGTTGTGAGAGTGCCGCCGAACTTCACAGCGTACACCAATAATAGCACCAAATCGATGACTGCACTTCTGGATTCTACAAGCCAGGCCACCAAAAGGGAGTTTCCTGGACATGTGCGGCACGCTCCCTTTCAACCTCAGAGTCTATCTATTGCTTCCGAATGGCAACATGGGAAGCGAAGTGTTGAAACACCTTACCACAGAGTTCATCTCGGCAGTCCTCTTATGGCCGTTCAGCATGTACGCTCTGTTCAGAGGAACGACTGCCCGAACCCGCTTCCTACAAATTTCCACAATGAAAAGGGCCAGGTTTCCCGCATTGATTTCACAACATGCCGCTGTTGGAAGATTCCACTCCGGCTTCATAATCGACACTTATCAAGGCCCGTGCGACAACAATGCTGCAGTCCATTCAAATTATCCGTCTATCCCCTCGCACAACAAATCAGTGCGGGCGCCGTTTCTAAGCAGAAGCGTACAGAGTGGGAGCTGCTCTTTTCAAAGCCTCTGATCCAAGCTTATCGGCCAGAGTGATCGGACGTCTGAATGAAGCAGATTTGGATCCCAGCCTCAAGCTCCATCAGTTGGTCCGTATGTCTGCGAAACATCTGTGGGAGACAGTTGCAATTTCCATCCTCAGAAAACATCGTCTGTTCCTTGACGTAACTGTGCTTCTGAAAAGGCAGGTCATAAGAACATCCACACCAGAAGGATGTCTCTACATATTCCCCTTCACAAGACACGCCAGTCACAGCGGCTTTTCGTTAGCCGTGGCAAAGAAAGGTGGTGAAGCTTTCGCTGTGCCGTGACTCCAAACCGCAAGCATACTTGCACTGTCGTCCTAGCTTTCTGTGCGTTCTAGGCGGATGGGAAGTTCAGGGGCACGGACGTGAAGACTCTTTACCACCGGTTCTTTCATACTGATAGAGGACCCGACAAACTGATCTGCACTCATGTCAGACTGCCAATTAGTCTGACTTCTGACGAAGGAACGGGGCTAAGATCTTGCTCGAAACATAAATGTATGACTCCAGTTACAGGCAAGAACTGCAATTTGTTTCAGGGCATTCTTAGAGTGCCCACTGACTTGGCCGTATGCAGCAATCTTTGCGGCCAGTAAACGAGTGCACTTCTCGATGAAAGACATCTAGCGTGGAAAAGCGGGTGTTCTTTGTCTGTGCTGCACTCTATAGCGTTTCTAGCTCCTTAATGGCAAAAGGAGAGCTGAGGAAATGAAGCCCCATACCTCATTGTTAATTGCATCATTATCTTAATAATGTGTTTTCAGGATATACGCTCTCTGGCAAAAACCTGCTGCCCTAACCCACTTCGTACGAATATTCACAATGAAACTCCCAAGTCTCCGCTTACTTTCACACTTTCTAGTCGTTGGAAGATTCCAAGTTGGCTTGCAAACATCAGTTATCACGTCACTTCGTAGAACAATGCTGCAGCCCATTCACAAGATCCGTAATTCAGTTGCCAAGTGAACGAGGGCACTTTGCGAGTAAAGCAATCTTGGGTTTTCTTTGCCTCTGTTGTTCTACATAGCATTCCAATCTCCTTCATGACAAAAGGAGAACTGAAGACATGAAGCACCAGACCACATTGTTCATCGCTGCACGATTCTAAGAATTTGTTCTCAGGATCTCCGTTCCCTTCCGAAAATCTACTGCCCGAACCCGCTTCGTACGAATTTTCGCAGTGAAACTGCCAGGTTGCCACTTACTTTCTAGCTGTTGCAAGATTCCAAGTTTGCTTCAGAGATTTCAGTTATCAAGCCACTTCGTAGAACTGACTTGCTACTGCAGCACATTGAAAATATCGGTATATCAGTTATGCTAAAGGATGTCCGGAGAGTTCTGTTTCTAACCAGAGACTTACAGAAGGTTAGCAAATGTTAGCAAGGCATTGCCTCCAACATGATGCTTCAGTTTGTCCTCCCTTCTGATTCTGCATTTTGGAAATCCAGCCTCCGAACTCCATCCGTTGGTCGGTATTCCTGGGAAACACTTCTGAGAGACAGTCTCCATTACCATGAGCCTGGTAATTCACTTCAGTTCTTTTATGGAACGACGCTTCTGAGGACACTGACTCCAAGCACATCCCCACCAAAGAATTTTCTTTCAAATGACCCTTCAGCAGTACACACACACACACACATACATAGTGGCTTGCTTTTGTCCTTGGCAACGAAAGACGGTATAGGAAAGCTGCTCGTGTGTCTCGACCACGGATTTCAAAGAAGCTGCCACTGCAAGAGTATGTGCTCATGAAATCTTTCAGATGTCAAGCTCTAGACGGTGGATGCGAAGCCTCTCTTCCACCAGCACTTTGGTACCGAAGAAAGGAACCGAGAAACAGATCTCCAGTGAGGGCAGGCGGTGAAGGAACACCAGTCCTGTCAGGAAGAGCGGTGTAAGAACTTGCTCAGAACCGAACGACGAGAGCTGCAATTCCTTTCTGGATGTTGTGAGAGTGCCGCTGCGTACACCAATAATAGCACCAAATCGATGACTGCACTTCTGGATTCTACAAGCCAGGCCACCAAAAGGGAGTTTCCTGGACATGTGCTGCACGCTCCCTTTCAACCTCAGAGTCTATCTATCGCTTCCGAATGGCAACATGGGAAGCGAAGTGTTGAAACACCTTACCACAGAGTTCATCTCGGCAGTCTTCTTATGGCCTTTCAGCATGTACGCTCTGTTCAGACGAACGACAGCCCGAACCCGCTTGCTATGAATTTCCACAATGAAAAGGGCCAGGTTTTCCGCATTAATTTCACAACATGCGGCTGTTGGAAGATTCCACGTCGGCTTCATAATCGACACTTATCAAGGCCCATGCGACAACAATCCTGCAGTCCATTCAAATGATCCGTCTATCGCCTCGCACAACAAATCAGTGCGGGCGCCGTTTCTAAGCAGAAGCGTACAGAGTGGGAGCTGCTCTTTTCAAAGCCTCTGATCGAAGCTTATCGGCCAGAGTGATCGGACGTCTGAATGAAGCAGATTTGGATCCCAGCCTCAAGCTCCATCAGTTGGTCCGTATGTCTGCGAAACATCTGTGGGAGACAGTTGCAATTTCCATCCTCAGAAAACATCGTCTGTTCCTTGACGTAACTGTGCTTCTGAAAAGGCAGGTCATAAGAACATCCACACCAGAAGGATGTCTCTTCATATTCCCCTTCACAAGACACGCCAGTCACAGCGGCTTTCCGTTAGCCATGGCAAAGAACGGTGGTGAAGCTTTCGCTGTGCCGTGACTCCAAACTACAAGCATACTTGCACTGTCGTCCTAGCTTTCTGTGCGTTCTAGGCTGATGAGAACTTCCGGGGCACGGACGTGAAGACTCTTTACCACCGGTTGTTTGATACTGAAAGAGGACATGACAAACTGATCTGCACTCATGTCAGACTGCCAATTAGTCTGACTTCTGTCCAGAGGAACGGGGCTAAGATCTTGCTCGAACCATAAATGTATGACTCCAGTTACAGGCAAGAACTGCAATTTCTTTCAGTGCATTCTTAGAGTGCCCACTGACTTGGCCATATGCAGCAATCTTTGCGGCCAGTAAGCGAGTGCACTTCTCGATGAAAGACATCTAGCGTGGAAAAGTGGGTGTTCTTGGTCTGTGGTGCACTCTATAGCGTTTCTAGCTCCTTAATGGCAAAAGGAGAACTGAGGAAATGAAGCCCCATACCACATTGTTAATCGCATCATTATCTTAAGAATGTGTTTTCAGGATATACGCTCTCTTGCAAAAACCTGCTGCCCTAACCCACTTCGTACGAATATTCACAATGAAACTCCCAAGTCTCCGCTTACTTTCACACTTTCTAGTCGTTGGAAGATTCCAAGTTGGCTTGCAAACATCAGTTATCACGTCACTTCGTAGAACAATGCTGCAGCCCATTCACAAGATCCGTAATTCAGTTGCCAAGTGAACGAGGGCACTTTGCGAGTAAAGCAATCTTGGAAGGAAAAATGGGTTTTCTTTGCCTCTGTTGTTCTACATAGCATTCCAATCTCCTTCATGACAAAAGGAGAACTGAAGACATGAAGCACCAGACCACATTGTTCATCGCTGCACGATTCTAAGAATTTGTTTTCAGGATCTCCGTTCCCTTCTGAAAATCTACTGCCCGAACCCGCTTCGTACGAATTTTCGCAGTGAAACTGCCAGGTTGCCACTTACTATCTAGCCTTGATAAGTGTTGATTATGAAGCCGACGTGGAATCTTCCAACAGCCGCATGTTGTGAAATCAGTGCGGAAAACCTGGCCATTTTTATTGTGGAAATTCGTAGAAAGCGGGTTCGGGCAGTCGTTCCTCTGAACAGAGCGTACATGCTGAAAGGCCATAAGAAGACTGCCGAGATGAACTCTGTGGTAAGGTGTTTCAACACTTCGCTTCCCATGTTGCCATTCGGAAGCGATAGATAGACTCTGAGGTTAAAAGGGAGCGTGCAGCAAATGCCCAGGAAACTCCCTTTTGGTGGCCTGGCTTGTAGAATCCAGAAGTGCAGTCATCGATTTGGTGCTATTATTGGTGTACGCTGTGAAGTTCGGCGAAACTCTCACAACGTACAGAAAGGAATTGCAGCTCTCGTCGTTCGGTTCTGAGCAAGTTTTACACCGCTCTTCCTGACAGGACTGGTGTACCTTCACCGCCTGCCCTCACTGGAGATCTGTTTCTCGGGTCCTTTCTTCGGTACCAAAGTGCTGGTGGAAGAGAGGCTTCGCATCCACCGTCTAGAGCTTGACATCCTTCGTCTTGAGCTTGCCATCTGAAAGAATTCAGCAGCATGTACTCTTCCAGTGGCAGCATGTCTGCAATGTGTGGTCGAGTCAAATAACAGCTTTCATATGCGGTCTTTTGGCAAACGCCAAAGAAAAAGCCACTCTGTGTGTGTCTGTGCGTGAGTGTGTGTGGTGCTGAAGGGTCATTTTAAAGAAAATTGTTTGGTGTGGATGTATTTGTAATCTGTGTCCTCAGAAGCGCCGGTCCATAAACGAACAGTGTTTTCTCATGCATATGGTAACTGAAACTGTCTCTGGGATGTGTCAGCGGGCTTCCGAGCCACTGATGGAGCCTTGAGGCTGGAATGCAAGTATGCTTCATTCAGAAGTTAGAGCACTCTGACGCATGATTTTGGAGGCATAGCCTTTGTCAGAATTGCTTCCATTCTGGAAGCCTCTGCCTAGTAACGGTGCTCAGTAGACATCATTTATGCTGACTGATAGACAGATACATTGACTGGGCTGCAGCATTGTTCTATGCAGTGACATGGGAACTGTGGACTCTGAAGCAATCTTGGTCTCCTACCACAAAGAGAAAGTGTGAAATTGGAAAGCTGGCAGATCCATTGGGAAATTTCGTACGAAGCGGGTTCGGGCAGCAGCATTTTGGAAGAGAGCGTCTATGCTGAAGACACATTCTTAGAATGCGGCGATTAACCCGGTGGTATGGTGCTTTATGTGTTCGGGTCTTCTTCTGCCATTACGGAGCTAGAAAGACTTTAAAGTGCGAGAAGGTGTACAGCGCATGCAAAGGAAACCGTTTTGGAACGCTTGATTTCTCTAGTCCAGAAGTGTATTCGATCATTTGGTGCAAGTTTTGCTGTATGCTGTAAAGAAAGTCGGCAGTGTAAGAAAGCAGAGAAATTGGAGTTCTTGCCTGTACCTGGAGTCAAGCATTTAGGATGTGAGCAAGAACTGAGCCCCGTTCCTTGGGACCTGAGTCAGGCTCAATCCCAGTCTGACAAAACCGTAGATTTGTTCGGTCGTGTCCTTTGTCCGGCACCAAAGCGCTGGTTGGAAACAGTTTTGACATCCGTTCTCCTTAGCTTGCTATCTGCCTAGAATGCACAAAAGGGTGATAAGACAGTGGCAGTATGCTTGTGCTGTGTAGTAAGAGCAGAATAAAAGCTTTAGTCTGCCATCGTTTTTCGCCTTGGAACAAAGGAAGCCACATTGTGTGGCGTGTCGTAGGAAGGGTAATATGAAGGGAAATCCTTCTGGAGAGGATGTTCTTTAACCTGAATATTCAGAGGCACCGGCCGAAACGAACGGCCCATGTTTTCCAATGAGTATGGAAAGGGAAACCGTCTCCCACTGATGTTTCAGGGGGATACTGACCAACCGATGGAGCCTGAGGCTGGGATCCAAATTTGTTTAATGCAGACGTCAGATGACTCGGGCGAATAATGTTGGATCGGATCTCTGAAAAGAGCAGATTCCACTCTGTACGCTTCTCCTTAGAAACGGCTCTCCGTACTTCTTTTCTCTGCATAGCGATATACAGGGATTTTGAAAGGACTGCAGGATTGTTCGGAGATGAGCCTGGAGAAGTGTAGTTCAGGAAGCAAATGTGCAATCTACCCACAGCCACAGGCTGTGATATCCATACTGACAATATAGCCTTTTCATTGTGGAAATTCGTACGAAGCGGGTTCAGGCGGTTGCCATTTGGAAGAGAGCGTACGTGCTGCAAAGACATGATTAGACTGCCGGGATTTATTAGGTGGTAAGGTATTTCAATTCTTCTGGTCCCATTTTGCCATTAAGAAGAGATAGCTATCCTCTAAAGCTGAGAGAAAGCGAGCACCACTTGTACAGCAAGCTCCTTTGGGATTGCCTGGCTTGTATGATCCAGAAGTGCAGTCATTGTTGGATGCTGTGAAGTAAGGCGGCCCTCTAAGTAAGTACTGAGAGAAGTTGCAGTTCTCGTGGTTAAGGTCATAGTTACTTGTTTGGAACCACTTCTTACTCTGTTGTGTGTGACATGGTGGGTGTTCCGTCCCAGACTGACAGATCTGTAAAGCTGTTTCTCATGTGCCCTTTTGCCGTACCAAAGTGGTGGTGGAAAAGTCTTTGGACATCCATCGTCTTGAGCTTGCCATCTGAAAGAATTCAGCAGCATGTACTCTTCCAGGGGCAGCATGTCTGCAATCTGTGGTCGAGTCAAATAACAGCTTTCATATGCGGTCTTTTGGCAAACGCCAAAGAAAAAGCCACTCTGTGTGTGTCTGTGCGTGAGTGTGTGTGGTGCTGAAGGGTCATTTTAAAGAAAATTGTTTGGTGTGGATGTATTTGTAATCTGTGTCCTCAGAAGCGCCGGTCCATAAACGAACAGTGTTTTCTCATGCATATGGTAACTGAAACTGTCTCTGGGATGTGTCAGCGGGCTTCCGAGCCACTGATGGAGCCTTGAGGCTGGAATGCAAGTATGCTTCATTCAGAAGTTAGAGCACTCTGACGCATGATTTTGGAGGCATAGCCTTTGTCAGAATTGCTTACCTTCTGGAAGCCTCTGCCTAGTAACGGTGCTCAGTAGACATCCTTTATGCTGACTGATAGACAGATACATTGACTGGGCTGCAGCATTGTTCTATGCAGTGACATGGGAACTGTGGACTCTGAAGCAATCTTGGTCTCCTACCACAAAGAGAAAGTGTGAAATTGGAAAGCTGGCAGATCCATTGGGAAATTTCGTACGAAGCGGGTTCGGGCAGCAGCATTTTGGAAGAGAGCGTCTATGCTGAAGACACATTCTTAGAATGCGGCGATTAACCTGGTGGTATGGTGCTTTATGTGTTCGGGTCTTCTTCTGCCATTACGGAGCTAGAAAGACTTTAAAGTGCGAGAAGGTGTACAGCGCATGCAAAGGAAACCGTTTTGGAACGCTTGATTTCTCTAGTCCAGAAGTGTATTCGATCATTTGGGGCAAGTTTTGCTGTATGCTGTAAAGAAAGTCGGCAGTGTAAGAAAGCAGAGAAATTGGAGTTCTTGCCTGTACCTGGAGTCAAGCATTTAGGATGTGAGCAAGAACTGAGCCCCGTTCCTTGGGACCTGAGTCAGGCTCAATCCCAGTCTGACAAAACCGTAGATTTGTTCGTTCGTGTCCTTTGTCCGGCACCAAAGCGCTGGTTGGAAACAGTTTTGACATCCGTTCTCCTTAGCTTGCTATCTGCCTAGAATGCACAAAAGGGTGATAAGACAGTGGCAGTATGCTTGTGCTGTGTAGTAAGAGCGGAATAAAAGCTTTAGTCTGCCATCGTTTTTCGCCTTGGAACAAAGGAAGCCACATTGTGTGGCGTGTCGTAGGAAGGGTAATATGAAGGGAAATCCTTCTGGAGAGGATGTTCTTTAACCTGAATATTCAGAGGCACCGGCCGAAACGAACGGACCATGTTTTCCAATGAGTATGGAAAGGGAAACCGTCTCCCACTGATGTTTCAGGGGGATACTGACCAACCGATGGAGCCTGAGGCTGGGATCCAAATTTGTTTAATGCAGACGTCAGATGACTCGGGCGAATAATGTTGGATCGGATCTCTGAAATGAGCAGATTCCACTCTGTCCGCTTCTCCTTAGAAACGGCTCTCCGTACTTCTTTTCTCTGCATAGCGATATACAGGGATTTTGAAAGGACTGCAGGATTGTTCGGAGATGAGCCTGGAGAAGTGTAGTTCAGGAAGCAAACGTGCAATCTACCCACAGCCACAGGCTGTGATATCCATACTGACAATATAGCCTTTTCATTGTGGAAATTCGTACGAAGCGGGTTCAGGCGGTTGCCTTTTGGAAGAGAGCGTACGTGCTGCAAAGACATGATTAGACTGCCGGGATTTATTAGGTGGTAAGGTATTTCAATACTTCTGGTCCCATTTTGCCATTAAGAAGAGATAGCTATCCTCTAAAGCTGAGAGAAAGCGAGCACCACTTGTACAGAAAGCTCCTTGGGATTGCCTGGCTTGTATGATCCAGAAGTGCAGTCATTGTTGGATGCTGTGAAGTAAGGCGGCCCTCTAAGTAAGTACTGAGAGAAGTTGCAGTTCTCGTGGTTCAGGTCATAGTTACTTGTTTGGAACCACTTCTTACTCTGTTGTGTGTGACATGGTGGTGTTCCGTCCCAGACTGACAGATCTGTAAAGCTGTTTCTCATGTGCCCTTTTGCCGTACCAAAGTGGTGGTGGAAAAGTCTTTGGACATCCATCGTCTTGAGCTTGCCATCTGAAAGAATTCAGCAGCATGTACTCTTCCAGGGGCAGCATGTCTGCAATATGTGGTCGAGTCAAATAACAGCTTTCATATGCGGTCTTTTGGCAAACGCCAAAGAAAAAGCCACTCTGTGTGTGTCTGTGCGTGAGTGTGTGTGGTGCTGAAGGGTCATTTTAAAGAAAATTGTTTGGTGTGGATGTATTTGTAATCTGTGTCCTCAGAAGCGCCGGTCCATAAACGAACAGTGTTTTCTCATGCATATGGTAACTGAAACTGTCTCTGGGATGTGTCAGCGGGCTTCCGAGCCACTGATGGAGCCTTGAGGCTGGAATGCAAGTATGCTTCATTCAGAAGTTAGAGCACTCTGACGCATGATTTTGGAGGCATAGCCTTTGTCAGAATTGCTTCCATTCTGGAAGCCTCTGCCTAGTAACGGTGCTCAGTAGACATCCTTTATGCTGACGGATAGACAGATACATTGACTGGGCTGCAGCATTGTTCTATGCAGTGACATGGGAACTGTGGACTCTGAAGCAATCTTGGTCTCCTACCACAAAGAGAAAGTGTGAAATTGGAAAGCTGGCAGATCCATTGGAAAATTTCGTACGAAGCGGGTTCGGGCAGCAGCATTTTGGAAGAGAGCGTCTATGCTGAAGACACATTCTTAGAATGCGGCGATTAACCCGGTGGTATGGTGCTTTAGGTGTTCGGGTCTTCTTGTGCCATTACGGAGCTAGAAAGACTTTAAAGTGCGAGAAGGTGTACAGCGCATGCAAAGGAAACCGTTTTGGAACGCTTGATTTCTCTAGTCCAGAAGTGTATTCGATCATTTGGTGCAAGTTTTGCTGTATGCTGTAAAGAAAGTCGGCACTGTAAGAAAGCAGAGAAATTGGAGTTCTTGCATGTACCTGGAGTCAAGCCTTTAGGATGTGAGCAAGAACTGAGCCCCGTTCCTTGGGACCTGAGTCAGGCTCAATCCCAGTCTGACAAAACCGTTCGGTCGTGTCCTTTGTCCGGCACCAAAGCGCTGGTTGGAAACAGTTTTGACATCCGTTCTCCTTAGCTTGCTATTTGCCTAGTATGCACAAAACGGTGATAAGACAGTGGCAGTATGCTTGTGCTGTGTAGTAAGAGCAGAATAAAAGCTTTAGTCTGCCATCGTTTTTCGCCTTGGAACAAAGGAAGCCACATTGTGTGGCGTGTCGTAGGAAGGGTAATATGAAGGGAAATCCTTCTGGAGAGGATGTTCTTTAACCTGAATATTCAGAGGCACCGTCCGAAACGAACGGACCATGTTTTCCAATGAGTATGGAAAGGGAAACCGTCTCCCACTGATGTTTCAGGGGGATACTGACCAACCGATGGAGCCTGAGGCTGCTATCCAAATTTGTTTAATGCAGACGTCAGATGACTCTGGCGAATAATGTTGGATCGGATCTCTCAAAAGAGCAGATTCCACTCTGTACGCTTCTCCTTAGAAACGGCTCTCCGTACTTCTTTTCTCTGCATAGCGATATACAGGGATTTTGAAAGGACTGCAGGATTGTTCGGAGATGAGCCTGGAGAAGTGTAGTTCTGGAAGCAAACGTGCAATCTACCCACAGCCACAGGCTGTGATATCCATACTGACAATATAGCCTTTTCATTGTGGAAATTCGTACAAAGCGGGTTCAGGCGGTTGCCATTTGGAAGAGAGCGTACGTGCTGCAAAGACATGATTAGACTGCCGGGATTTATTAGGTGGTAAGGTATTTCAATTCTTCTGGTCCCATTTTGCCATTAAGAAGAGATAGCTATCCTCTAAAGCTGAGAGAAAGCGAGCACCACTTGTACAGCAAGCTCCTTTGGGATTGCCTGGCTTGTATGATCCAGAAGTGCAGTCATTGTTGGATGCTGTGAAGTAAGGCGGCCCTCTGAGTAAGTACTGAGAGAAGTTGCAGTTCTCGTGGTTAAGGTCATAGTTACTTGTTTGGAATCACTTCTTACTCTGTTGTGTGTGACATGGTGGGTGTTCCGTCCCAGACTGACAGATCTGTAAAGCTGTTTCTCATGTGCCCTTTTGCCGTACCAAAGTGGTGGTGGAAAAGTCTTTGGACATCCATCGTCTTGAGCTTGCCATCTGAAAGAATTCAGCAGCATGTACTCTTCCAGGGGCAGCATGTCTGCAATCTGTGGTCGAGTCAAATAACAGCTTTCATATGCGGTCTTTTGGCAAACGCCAAAGAAAAAGCCACTCTGTGTGTGTCTGTGCGTGAGTGTGTGTGGTGCTGAAGGGTCATTTTAAAGAAAATTGTTTGGTGTGGATGTATTTGTAATCTGTGTCCTCAGAAGCGCCGGTCCATAACCGAACAGTGTTTTACCGTGCATGCGGTAACTGAAACTGTCTCTCAAGGCTGTGTCAGCGGGCCTCCGACCCACTGATGGAGCCTTGAGGCTGGAATCCAAATATGCTTCATTCAGAAGTTAGAGCACTCTGACGCATGATTTTGGAGGCATAGCCTTTGTCCGAATTGCTTCCATTCTGGAGCCTCTGCTTAGGAACGGTGCTCAGTAGACATCCTTTATGCTGACTGATAGATATATTGACTGGGCTGCAGCTTTGTTCTATGAAGTGACATGGGAACTGTGGACTCTGAAGCAATCTTGGTCTCCTCCAACAAAGAGAAAGTGTGAAATTGGAAAGCTGGCAGATCCACTGTGAAATTTCGTAGGAAGCGGGTTCGGGCAGCAGCATTGTGGAAGAGAGCGTATATGCTGAAGACACATTCTTAGAATGCGGCGATTAATCCTGTGGTGTTCTGCTTGATGTCTTGGGTCTTCTTTTGCTATTACGGAGATGGAAATACTTAATAGTGAGAGAAGATGTACAGCGCATGCAAAGGAAACCGTTTTGGAAAGCTTGATTTCTTTAGTCCAGAAGTGTATTCGATCATTTGGTGCAAGTTTTGCTGTATGCTCTAAAGAAAGTTGGCACTGAAAGAAAGCAGAGAAATTGTAGTTCTTGCCTCTACCTACCTGGAGTCAAGCATTTTGGATGTGAGCAAGAAATTGGCCCCGTTCCTAGGGACCCGAGTCACGCTCAATCCCAGTCTGACAAAACCCTAGATTTGTTTTGTCGTGTCCTTTGTCTGGCACCAAAACGCTCGATGGAAACAGTCTGCACATCCGTTCTCCTTAGCTTGCTAACTGCATAGAATGCACAAAAGGGTGGTAAGACAGTGGCAGTATGCTTGTGCTGTGCAGAAAGAGCAAAATAAAAGCTTTCCTCTACCATCTTTCTTTTCGATGGAACAAAGGAAGCCACTGTGTTTGGCGTGTCGTGGGAAGGCTAATATGAAGGGAAATCCTTCTGGAGGGGATGTTCTTTAGCCTGAATGTTCGAAAGCTCCGGGTCGAAAAGGAACGGACAATGTTTTCTGATGTGTATGGATAGTGAAACCGTCTCCCACAGATATTTCAGGGGGATACTGAATAACCGATGGAGCTTGAGGCTGGGATCCAAATCTGTTTAATGCACACGTCAGATGCCTCTGGCGAATAATGTTGGATCAGAGTCTCTGAAAAGAGCAGATTCCACTCTGTCCGCTTCTCCTTAGAAACGGCTCTCCGTCCTTCTCTTCTGTGCATAGCGATACACAGGTAGTTTGAAAGGACTGCAGGATTGTTCGGAGATGAGCCTGGAGAAGTGTAGTTCAGGAGGCAGATGTGGAATCTTCCAACAGCCACAGGCTGTTTCATCGATACTGACAGTTTAGCCTTTTGATTGCGGAAATTCGTACGAAGCGGGTTCAGGCGGTGGCCTTTTGGAAGAGAGCGTACGTGCAGAAAAGACATCATTAGACTGCCGGGATTTATTAGGTGGTAAGGTGTTTCAATACTTCTGGTCCCATTTTGCCATTAGGAAGAGATAGGTACACTCTAAATTTGAGAGAAAGCGAGCACCACTTGTACAGCAAGCTCCTTTTGGATTGCCAGGCTTGTATAATCCAGAAGTGCGCTCATCGCTATGGTGCTGTAATTGGTGGATGCTGTGAAGTAAGGCGGCCCTCGAAGTATGTACTGAGAGAAGTTGCAGTTCTCACGAGTCAGTTCATACATACTTGTTTTGAACAACATCTTACTGGGCTGTGTGTGACATGGTGGGTGTTCCATCCCTGACTGACAGATCTGTACATCTGTTTCTCATGTGCCCCTTTGCCATAGCAAAGTAGTGGGGGAAATGTGTTTTGACATCCATCGTCTTGAGCTTGGCATCTGAAAGAATTCATCAGCATGTACTCTTCCAGTGGCAGCATGTCTCCAATCCGTGGGCGAGTCAAATAACAGCTTTCATGGACAGTCTTTTTGCAAAGGGAAAAAGAAAGCCACTCTGTGTGTGTCTGTGTGTGTGTGTGTGTACTGCTGAAGGGTGATTTTAAAGAAAATTGTTTGGTGTGGATGTATTTGTAATCTGTGTCCTCATAAGCGCCGGTCCATAAACGAACAGTGTTTTACCGTGCATGCGGTAACTGAAACTGTCTCTCAAGGCTGCGTCAGCGGGCCTCCGACCCACTGATGGAGCCTTGAGGCTGGAATCCAAATATGCTTCATTCAGAAGTGAGAGCACTCTGACGCATGATTTTGGAGGCATAGCCTTTGTCCGAATTGCTTCCATTCTGGAGCCTCTGCTTAGGAACGGTGCTCAGTAGACATCCTTTATGCTGACTGATAGACAGATATATTGACTGGGCTGCAGCATTGTTCTAAGAAGTGACATGGGAACTGTGGACTCTGAAGCAATCTTGGTCTCCTCCAACAAAGAGAAAGTGTGAAATTGGAAAGCTGGCAGATCCACTGTGAAATTTCGTAGCAAGCGGGTTCGGGCAGCAGCATTGTGGAAGAGAGCGTATATGCTGAAGACACATTCTTAGAATGCGGCGATTAATCCTGTGGTATTCTGCTTGATGTCTTGGGTCTTCTTTTGTCACTACGGAGATGGAAATACTTAATAGTGAGAGAAGATGTAGAGCGCATGCAAAGGAAACCGTTTGGGAAAGCTTGATTTCTTTAGTCCAGAAGTGTATTCGATCATTTGGTGCAAGTTTTGCTGTATGCTCTAAAGAAAGTTGGCACTGAAAGAAAGCAGAGAAATTGTAGTTCTTGCCTCTACCTGGAGTCAAGCATTTTGGATGTGAGCAAGAAATTGGCCCCGTTCCTAGGGACCCGAGTCACGCTCAATCCCAGGCTGACAAAACCCTAGATTTGTTTTGTCGTGTCCTTTGTCTGGCACCAAAACGCTCGATGGAAACAGTCTGCACATCCGTTCTCCTTAGCTTGCTAACTGCCTAGAATGCACAAAAGGGTGGTAAGACAGTGGCAGTATGCTTGTGCTTTGCAGAAAGAGCAAAATAAAAGCTTTCCTCTACCATCTTTCTTTTCGATGGAACAAAGGAAGCCACTGTGTTTGGCGTGTCGTGGGAAGGCTTATATGAAGGGAAATCCTTCTGGAGGGGATGTTCTTTAACCTGAATATTCGAAAGCTCCGGGTCGAAAACGAAAGGACAATGTTTTCTAATGTGTATGGATAGTGAAACCGTCTCCCACAGATATTTCAGGGGGATATTGAATAACCGATGGAGCTTGAGGTTGGGATCCAAATTTGTTTAATGCAGACGTCAGATGCCTCTGGCGAATAATGTTGGATCAGAGTCTCTGAAAAGAGCATATTCCACTCTGTCCGCTTCTCCATAGAAACGGCTCTCCGTCCTTCTGTGCATAGCGATATACAGGTATTTAGAAAGGACTGCAGGATTGTTCGGAGATGAGCCTGGAGAAGTGTAGTTCAGGAAGCAAATGTGGAATCTTCCAACAGCCACAGGCTGTTTCATCGATACTGACAGTTTAGCCTTTTGATTGCGGAAATTCGTACGAAGCGGGTTCAGGCGGTGGCCATTTGGAAGAGAGCATACGTGCTGAAAAGACATCATTAGACTGCCGGTATTTATTAGGTGGTAAGCTGTTTCAATACTTCTGGTCCCATTTTGCCATTAGGAAGAGATAGGTACACTCTAAAGTTGAGAGAAAGCGAGCACCACTTGTACAGCAAGCTCCTTTTGGATTGCCTGGCTTGTATAATCCAGAAGTGCGCTCATCGCTATGGTGCTGTAATTGGTGGATGCTGTGAAGTACGGCGGCCCTCGAAGTATGTACTGAGAGAAGTTGCAGTTCTCCCGAGTCAGTTCATACATACTTGTTTTGAACAACATCTTACTGGGCTGTGTGTGACATGGTGGGTGTTCCATCCCTGACTGACAGATCTGTACATCTGTTTCTCATGTGCCCCTTTGCCGTAGCAAAGTAGTGGGGGAAATGTGTTTTGACATCCATCGTCCTGAGCTTGGCATCTGAAAGAATTCATCAGCATGTACTCTTCCAGTGGCAGCATGTCTCCAATCCGTGTGCGAGTCAAATAACAGCTTTCATGGACGGTCTTTTTGCAAAGGGAAAAAGAAAGCCACTCTGTGTGTGTCTGTGTGTGTGTGTGTGTACTGCTGACGGGTGATTTTAAAGAAAATTGTTTGGTGTGGATGTATTTGTAATCTGTGTCCTCAGAAGCGCCGGTCCATACGAACAGTGTTTTACCGTGCATGCGGTAACTGAAACTGTCTCTCAAGGCTGTGTCAGCGGGCCTCCGACCCACTGATGGAGCCTTGAGGCTGGAATCAAAATATGCTTCATTCAGAAGTGAGAGCACTCTGACGCATGATTTTGGAGGCATAGCCTTTGTCCGAATTGCTTCCATTCTGGAGCCTCTGCTTAGGAACCGTGCTCAGTAGACATCCTTTATGCTGACTGATAGACAGATATATTGACTGGGCTGCAGCATTGTTCTATGAAGTGACATGGGAACTGTGGACTCTGAAGCAATCTTGGTCTCCTCCAACAAAGAGAAAGTGTGAAATTGGAAAGCTGGCAGATCCACTGTGAGATTTCGTAGGAAGCGGGTTCGGGCAGCAGCATTGTGGAAGAGAGCGTATATGCTGAAGACACATTCTTAGAATGCGGCGATTAACCCTGTGGTATTCTGCTTGATGTCTTGGGTCTTCTTTTGCCACTACGGAGATGGAAATAATAGTGAGAGAAGATGTACAGCGCATGCAAAGGAAACCCTTTGGGAAAGCTTGATTTCTTTAGTCCAGAAGTGTATTCGATCATTTGGTGCAAGTTTTGCTGTATGCTCTAAAGAAAGTTGGCACTGAAAGAAAGCAGAGAAATTGTAGTTCTTGCTTCTACCTGGAGTCAAGCATTTTGGATGTGAGCAAGAACTTGGCCCCGTTCCTAGGGACCTGAGTCACGCTCAATCCCAGTCTGACAAAACCCTAGATTTGTTTTGTCGTGTCCTTTGTCTGGCACCAAAACACTCGTTGGAAACAGTGTGCACATCCGTTCTCCTTAGCTTGCTAACTGCCTAGAATGCACAAAAGGGTGGTAAGACAGTGGCAGTATGCTTGTGCTGTGCAGAAAGAGCAAAATAAAAGCTTTCCTCTACCATCTTTCTTTTCGATGGAACAAAGGAAGCCACTGTGTTTGGCGTGTCGTGGGAAGGCTAATATGCAGGGAAATCCTTCTGGAGGGGATGTACTTTAACCTGATTGTTCGAAAGCTCCGGGTCGAAAACGAACGGACAATGTTTTCAGATGTGTATGGATAGTGAAACCGTCTCCCACAGATATTTCAGGGGGATACTGAATAACCGATGGAGCTTGAGGCTGGGATCCAAATCTGTTTAATGCCCACGTCAGATGCCTCTGGCGAATAATGTTGGATCAGAGTCTCTGAAAAGAGCAGATTCCACTCTGTCCGCTTCTCCTTAGAAACGGCTCTCCGTCCTTCTCTTCTGTGCATAGCGATATACAGGTAGTTTGAAAGGACTTCAGGATTGTTCGGAGATGAGCCTGGAGAAGTGTAGTTCAGGAGGCAAATGTGGAATCTTCCAACAGCCACAGGCTGTTTCATCGATACTGACAGTTTAGCCTTTTGATTGCGGAAATTCGTACGAAGCGGGTTCAGGTGGTGGCCATTTGGAAGAGAGCGTACATGCTGAAAAGACATCATTAGACTGCCGGCATTTATTAGGTGGTAAGGTGTTTCAATACTTCTGGTCCCATTTTGCCATGAGGAAGAGATAGGTACACTCTTCAGTTGAGAGAAAGCGAGCACCACTTGTACAGCAAGCTCCTTTTGGATTGCCTGGCTTGTATAATCCAGAAGTGCGCTCATCGCTATGGTGCTGTAATTGGTGGATGCTGTGAAGTAAGGCGGCCCTCTAAGTATGTACTGAGAGAAGTTGCAGTTCTCCCGAGTCAGTTCATACATACTTGTTTTGAACAACATCTTACTGGGCTGTGTGTGACATGGTGGGTGTTCCATCCCTGACTGACAGATCTGTACATCTGTTTCTCATGTGCCCCTTTGCCGTACCAAAGCAGTGGGGGAAATGTGTTTTGACATCCATCGTCCTGAGCTTGGCATCTGAAAGAATTCATCAGCATGTACTCTTCCAGTGGCAGCATGTCTCCAATCCGTGGGCGAGTCAAATAACAGCTTTCATGGACGGTCTTTTTGCGAAGGGAAAAAGAAAGCCACTCTGTGTGTGTCTGTGTGTGTGTGTGTGTACTGCTGAAGGGTGATTTTAAAGAAAATTGTTTGGTGTGCATGTATTTGTAATCTCTGTCCTCAGAAGCGCCGGTCCATAAACGAACAGTGTTTTATCGTGCATGCGGTAAGTGAAACTGTCTCTCAAGGCTGTGTCAGCGGGCCTCCGACCCACTGTTGGAGCCTTGAGGCTTGAATCCAAATATGCTTCATTCAGAAGTGAGAGCACTCTGACGCATGATTTTGGAGGCATAGCCTTTGTCCGAATTGCTTCAATTCTGGAGCCTCTGCTTAGGAACGGTGCTCAGTAGACATCCTTTATGCTGACTGATAGACAGATATATTGACGGGGCTGCAGCATTGTTCTATGAAGTGACATGGGAACTGTGGACTCTGAAGCAATCTTGGTCTCCTCCAACAAAGAGAAAGTGTGAAATTGGAAAGCTGTCAGATCCACTGTGAAATTTCGTAGGAAGCGGGTTCGGGCAGCAGCATTGTGGAAGAGAGCGTATATGCTGAAGACACATTCTTAGAATGCGGCGATTAACCCTGTGGTATTCTGCTTGATGTCTTGGGTCTTCTTTTGCCACTACGGAGATGGAAATACTTAATAGTGAGAGAAGATGTACAGCGCATGCAAAGGAAACCCTTTGGGAAAGCTTGATTTCTTTAGTCCAGAAGTGTATTTGATCATGTGGTGCAAGTTTTGCTGTATGCTCTAAAGAAAGTTGGCACTGAAAGAAAGCAGAGAAATTGTAGTTCTTGCCTCTACCTGGAGTCAAGCATTTTGGATGTGAGCAAGAACTTGGCCCCGTTCCTAGGGACCTGAGTCACGCTCAATCCCAGTCTGACAAAACCCTAGATTTGTTTTGTCGTGTCCTTTGTCTGGCACCAAAACGCTCGTTAGAAACAGTGTGCACATCCGTTCTCCTTAGCTTGCTAACTGCCTAGAATGCACAAAAGGGTGGTAAGACAGTGGCAGTATGCTTGTGCTGTGCAGAAAGAGCAAAATAAAACCTTTCCTCTACCATCTTTCTTTTCGATGGAACAAAGGAAGCCACTGTGTTTGGCGTGTCGTGGGAAGGCTAATATGAAGGGAAATCCTTCTGGAGGGGATGTACTTTAACCTGATTGTTCGAAAGCTCCGGGTCGAAAACGAACGGACAATGTTTTCAGATGTGTATGGATAGTGAAACCGTCTCCCACAGATATTTCAGGGTATACTGAATAACTGATGGAGCTTGAGGCTGGGATCCAAATCTGTTTAATGCACACGTCAGATGCCTCTGGCGAATAATGTTGGATCAGAGTCTCTGAAAAGAGCAGATTCCACTCTGTCCTCTTCTCCTTAGAAACGGCTCTCCGTCCTTCTCTTCTGTGCATAGCGATACACAGGTAGTTTGAAAGGACTGCAGGATTGTTCGGAGATGAGCCTGGAGAAGTGTAGTTCAGGAGGCAGATGTGGAATCTTCCAACAGCCACAGGCTGTTTCATCGATACTGAAAGTTCAGCCTTTTGATTGCGGAAATTCGTACGAAGCGGGTTCAGGCGGTGGCCTTTTGGAAGAGAGCGTACGTGCTGAAAAGACATCATTAGACTGCCGGGATTTATTAGGTGGTAACGTGTTTCAAAACTTCTGGTCCCATTTTGCCATGACGAAGAGATAGGTACACTCTAAAGTTGAGAGAAAGCGAGCACCACTTGTACAGCAAGCTCATTTTGGATTGCCTGGCTTGTATAATCCACAAGTGCGCTCATCGCTATGGTGCTGTAATTGGTGGATGCTGTGAAGTAAGGCGGCCCTCTAAGTATGTACTGAGAGAAGTTGCAGTTCTCGTGAGTCAGGTCATAGATACTTGTTTCGAACAACATCTTACGGTGCTGTGAGTGACATGGTGGTTGTTCCGTCCCAGACCGACAGATCTGTACATCTGTTTCTCATGTGCCCTTTGGCCGTACCAAAGTAGTGGGGGAAATGTGTTTTGACATCCATCGTCGTGAGCTTGGCATCTGAAAGAATTCATCATCATGTACTCTTCCAGAGGCCGCATGTCTCCAATCCGTGGGCGAGTCAAATAACAGCTTTCATGGACGGTCTTTTTGCAAAGGGAAAAAGACAGCCACTCTGTGTGTGTCTGTGTGTGTGTGTGTGTACTGCTGAAGGGTGATTTTAAAGAAAATTGTTTGGTGTGGATGTATTTGTAATCTGTGTCCTCAGAAGCCCGGTCCATTAACAAACAGTGTTTTATCGTGCATGCGGTAACTGAAACTTTCTCTCAAGGCTGTGTCAGCGGGCCTTCGACCCACTGATGGAGCCTTGAGGCTGGAATCCAAATATGCTTCATTCAGAAGTGAGAGCACTCTGACGCATGATTTTGGAGGCATAGCCTTTGTCCGAATTGCTTCCATTCTGGAAGCCTCTGCTTAGTAACTGTGCTCTGTAGACATCCTTTATGCTGACTGATAGACAGATATATTGACTGGGCTGCAGCATTGTTCTATGAAGTGACATGGGAACTGTGGACTCTGAAGCAATCTTGGTCTCCTCCAACAAATAGAAAGTGTGAAATTGGAAAGCTGGCAGATCCACTGTGAAATTTCGTAGGAAGCGGGTTCGGGCAGCAGCATTGTGGAAGAGAGCTTATATGCTGAAGACACATTCTTAGAATGCGGCGATTAACCCTGTGGTATTCTGCTTGATGTCTTGGGTCTTCTTTTGCCACTACGGAGATGGAAATACTTAATAGTGAGAGAAGATGTACAGCGCATGCAAAGGAAACCCTTTGGGAAAGCTTGAGTTCTTTAGTCCAGAAGTGTATTCGATCATTTGGTGCAAGTTTTGCTGTATGCTCTAAAGAAAGTTGGCACTGAAAGAAAGCAGAGAAATTGTAGTTCTTGCCTCTCCCTGGAGTCAAGCATTTTGGATGTGAGCAAGAACTTGGCCCCGTTCCTAGGGACCTGAGTCACGCTCAATCCCAGTCTGACAAAACCCTAGATTTGTTTTGTCGTGTCCTTGTCTGGCACCAAAACGCTGGTTGGAAACAGTCTGCACATCCGTTCTCCTTAGCTTGCTAACTGCCTAGAATGCAAAAAAGGGGGGTAAGACAGTGGCAGTATGCTTGTGCTGTGCAGAAAGAGCAAAATAAAAGCTTTCCTCTACCATCTTTCTTTTCGATGGAACAAAGGAAGCCACTGTGTTTGGCGTGTCGTGGGAAGGCTAATATGAAGGGAAATCCTTCTGGAGGGGATGTACTTTAACCTGAATGTTCGAAAGCTCCGGGTCGAAAAGGAACGGACAATGTTTTCTGATGTGTATGGATAGTGAAACCGTCTCCCACAGATATTTCAGGGGGATACTGAATAACCGATGGAGCTTGAGGCTGGGATCCAAATCTGTTTAATGCACACGTCAGATGCCACTGGCGAATAATGTTGGATCAGAGTCTCTGAAAAGAGCAGATTCCACTCTGTCCGCTTCTCCTTAGAAACGGCTCTCCGTCCTTCTCTTCTGTGCATAGCGATACACAGGTAGTTTGAAAGGACTGCAGGATTGTTCGGAGATGAGCGTGGAGAAGTGTAGTTCAGGAGGCAGATGTGGAATCTTCCAACAGCCACAGGCTGTTTCATCGATACTGACAGTTTAGCCTTTTGATTGCGGAAATTCGTACGAAGCGGGTTCAGGCGGTGGCCATTTGGAAGAGAGCGTACGTGCTGAAAAGACATCTTTAGACTGCCGGTATTTATTAGGTGGTAAGCTGTTTCAATACTTCTGGTCCCATTTTGCCATTAGGAAGAGATAGGTACACTCTAAAGTTGAGAGAAAGCGAGCACCACTTGTACAGCAAGCTCCTTTTGGATTGCCTGGCTTGTATAAACCAGAAGTGCGCTCATCGCTATGGTGCTGTAATTGGTGGATGCTGTGAAGTAAGGCGGCCCTCTAAGTATGTACTGAGAGAAGTTGCAGTTCTCCCGAGTCAGGTCATACATACTTCTTTTGAAAAACATCTTACTGGGCTGTGTGTGACATGGTGGGTGATCCATCCCTGACTGTCAGATCTGTACATCTGTTTCTCATGTGCCCCTTTGCCGTAGCAAAGTAGTGGGGGAAATGTGTTTTGACATCCATCGTCTTGAGCTTGGCATCTGAAAGATTTCATCAGCATGTACCCTTCCAGTGGCAGCATGTCTCCAATTCGTGGGCGAGTCAAATAACAGCTTTCATGGACGGTCTTTTTGCAAAGGGAAAAAGAAAGCCACTCTGTGTGTGTCTGTGTGTGTGTGTGTGTACTGCTGAAGGGTGATTTTAAAGAAAATTGTTTGGTGTGGATGTATTTGTAATCTGTGTCCTCAGAAGCGCCGGTCCATAAACGAACAGTGTTTTACCGTGCATGCGGTAAGTGAAACTGTCTCTCAAGGCTGTGTCAGCGGGCCTCCGACCCACTGTTGGAGCCTTGAGGCTGGAATCCAAATATGCTTCATTCAGAAGTGAGAGCACTCTGACGCATGATTTTGGAGTCATAGCCTTTGTCCGAATTGCTTCCATTCTGGAGCCTCTGCTTAGGAACGGTGCTCAGTAGACATCCTTTATGCTGACTGATAGACAGATATATGGATTGGCTGGCAGCATTGTTCTGGCGAAGTGACATGTGGGAACTGTGGACTCTGAAGCAATCTTGGTCTCCAACAAAGAGAAAGTGTGGAAATTGGAAAGCTGGCAGATCCACTTCGTGAAATTTCAGGAAGCGGGTTCGGCAGCAGCATTGTGGAAGAGCCGAGGCGCTGAAGACACATTCTTAGAATGCGGCGATTAACCCGGTGGTATGGTGCTTTATGTCTGGGTCTTGCCACTACGGGAGATGGAAAATATTTAATAGTGAGAGAAGATGGCCACATGCAAAGGAAACCGCTTTGGAACGCTTGATTTCTCTAGTCCAGAAGTGTATTCGATCATTTGGGGCAAGTTTTGCTGTATGCTGTAAAGAAAGTCGGCAGTGTAAGAAAGCAGAGAAATTGGAGTTCTTGCCTGTACCTGGAGTCAAGCATTTAGGATGTGAGCAAGAACTGAGCCCCGTTCCTTGGGACCTGAGTCAGGCTCAATCCCAGTCTGACAAAACCGTAGAGTTGTTCGGTCGTGTCCTTTGTCCGGCACCAAAGCGCTGGTTGGAAACAGTCTGCACAGACCGCTCTCCTTAGCTTGTTAACGGCTCAGGAATTTTAACAAAAGGGTGGTAAGACAGCAGGGAAAGTAGCGTTTCTGCTGTGCAGAGAGAGCAAAATAAAAGCTTTCCTCTCACCATCTTTCTTTTCGATGGAACAAATGAAGCCACTGTGTTTCGCGTGTCGTGGGAAGGCGAATATGAAGGGAAATCCTTCTGGAGGTGATGTTCTTTAACCTGAATATTCGAAAGCTCCGGGTCGAAAACGAAAGGACAATGTTTTCTAATGTGTATGGATAGGAAACCGTCTCCCACAGTTATTTCAGGGGGATACTGAATAACCGATGGAGCTTGAGGCTGGGATCCAAATTTGTTTAATGAAGACGTCAGATGCCTCTGGCGAATAATGTTGGATCAGAGTCTCTGAAAAGAGCAGATTCCACTCTGTCCGCTTCTCCTTGGAAACGACTATCCGTCCTTCTCTTCTGTGCATAGCGATATACAGGTATTTTGAAAAGACTGCAGGATTTTTCAGATATGAGCCTGGAGAAGTGTAGTTCAGGAGGCAAATGTGGAATCTTCCAACAGCCACAGGCTGTTTCATCGATACTGACCGTTTAGTCTTTTGAATGCGGAAATTCGTACGAAGCGGGTTCAGGCGGTGGCCTTTTGGAAGAGAGCGTACGTGCTGAAAAGACATCATTAGACTGCCGGGATTTATTAGGTGGTAAGGTGTTTCAATACTTCTGGTCCCATTTTGCCATTAGGAAGAGATAGGTACACTCTAAAGTTGAGAGAAATTGAGCACCACTTCTACAGCAAGCTCCTTTTGGATTGCCTGGCTTGTATAATCTAGAAATGCGCTCATCGCTATGGTGCTGCAATTGGTGGATGCTGTGAAGTAAGGCGGCCCTCTAAGTATGTACTGAGAGAAGTTGCAGTTCTCGTGATTCAGGTCATAGATACTTGTTTGAAGAACTTCTTACTGGGCTGTTTGTGACATGGTGGGTGATCCTTCCCAGACTGACAGATCTGTACACCTGTTTCTCATGTGCCCTTTTGCCGTAGCAAAGTAGTGGGGGAAATGTGTTTTGACATCCATCGTCTTGAGCTTGGCATCTGAAAGAATTCATCAGCATGTACTCTTCCAGTGGCAGCATGTCTCCAATCCGTGGGCGAGTCAAATAACAGCTTTCATGGATGGTCTTTTTGCAAAGGGAAAAAGAAAGCCATTCTGTGTGTGTCTATTTGTGTGTGTGTGTACTGCTGACGGGTGATTTTAAAGAAAATTGTTTGGTGTGGATGTATTTGTAATCTGTGTCCTCAGAAGCGCCGGTCCATAAACGAACAGTGTTTTGTCGTGCATGCGGTAACTGAAACTGTCTCTCAAGGCTGTGTCAGCGGGCCTCCGACCCACTGATGGAGCCTTGAGGCTGGAATCCAAATATGCTTCATTCAGAAGTGAGAGCACTCTGACGCATGGTTTTGGAGGCATAGCCTTTGTCCGAATTGCTTCCATTCTGGAGCCTCTCTTAGGAACGGTGCTCAGTAGACATCCTTTATGCTGACTGATAGACAGATATATTGACTGGGCTGCAGCATTGTTCTATGAAGTGACAAGGGAACTGTGGACTCTGAAGCAATCTTGGTCTCCTCCAACAAAGAGAAAGTGTGAAATTGGAAAGCTGGCAGATCCACTGTGAAATTTCGTAGGAAGCGGGTTCGGGCAGCAGCATTGTGGAAGAGAGCGTATATGCTGAAGACACATTCTTAGAATGCGGCGATTAACCCTGTGGTATTCTGCTTGATGTCTTGGGTCTTCTTTTGCCACTACGGAGATGGAAATACTTAATAGTGAGAGAAGATGTACAGCGCATGCAAAGGAAACCGTTTGGGAAAGCTAGATTTCTTTAGTCCAGAAGTGTATTCGATCATTTGGTGCAAGTTTTGCTGTATGCTGTAAAGAAAGTCGGCACTGTAAGAAAGCAGAGAAATTGGAGTTCTTGCCTGTACCTGGAGTCAAGCCTTTAGGATGTGAGCAAGAACTGAGACCCGTTCCTTGGGACCTGAGTCAGGCTCAATCCCAGTCTGACAAAACCGTAGATTTGTTCGGTCGTGTCCTTTGTCTGGCACCAAAGCGCTGGTTGGAAACAGTTTTGACATCCGTTCTCCTTAGCTTGCTCTCTGCCTAGAATGCACAAAAGGGTGATAAGACAGTGGCAGTATGCTTGTGCTGTGTAGTAAGAGCGGAATAAAAGCTTTAGTCTGCCATCGTTTTTCGCCTTGGAACAAAGGAAGCCACATTGTGTGGCGTGTCGTAGGAAGGGTAATATGAAGGGAAATCCTTCTGGAGAGGATGTTCTTTAACCTGAATATTCAGAGGCACCGGCCGAAACGAACGGCCCATGTTTTCCAATGAGTATGGAAAGGGAAACCGTCTCCCACTGATGTTTCAGGGGGATACTGACCAACCGATGGAGCCTGAGGCTGCGATCCAAATTTGTTTAATGCAGACGTCAGATGACTCGGGCGAATAATGTTGGATCGGATCTCTGAAATGAGCAGATTCCACTCTGTCCGCTTCTCCTTAGAAACGGCTCTCCGTACTTCTTTTCTCTGCATAGCGATATACAGGGATTTTGAAAGGACTGCAGGATTGTTCGGAGATGAGCCTTGAGAAGTGTAGTTCAGGAAGCAAACGTGCAATCTACCCACAGCCACAGGCTGTGATATCCATACTGACAATATAGCCTTTTCATTGTGGAAATTCGTACGAAGCGGGTTCGGGCGGTTGCCTTTTGGAAGAGAGCGTACGTGCTGCAAAGACATGATTAGACTGCCGGGATTTATTAGGTGGTAAGGTATTTCAATACTTCTGGTCCCATTTTGCCATTAAGAAGAGATAGCTATCCTCTAAAGCTGAGAGAAAGCGAGCACCACTTGTACAGCAAGCTCCTTTTGGATTGCCTGGCTTGTATAATCCAGAAGTGCGCTCATCGCCATGGTGCTGTAATTGGTGGATGCTGTGAAGTAAGGCGTCCCTCTAAGTATGTACTGAGAGAAGTTGCAGTTCTCCCGAGTCAGGTCATTGATACTTGTTTTGAACAACATCTTACTGGGCTGTGTGTGACATGGTGGGTGTTCCATCCCTGACTGACAGATCTGTACATCTGTTTCTCATGTGCCCCTTTGCCGTAGCAAAGTAGTGGGGGAAATGTGTATTGACATCCATCGTCTTGAGCTTGGCATCTGAAAGAATTCATCAGCATGTACTCTTCAGTGGCAGCATGTCTCCAATCCGTGGGCGAGTCAAATAACAGCTTTCATGGACGGTCTTTTTGCAAAGGGAAAGAAAAAGCCACTCTGTGTGTGTCTGTGTGTGTGTGTGTGTGTACTGCTGACGGGTGATTTTAAAGAAAATTGTTTGGTGTGGATGTATTTGTAATCTGTGTCCTCAGAAGCGACGGTCCATAAACGAACAGTGTTTTCTCATGCATATGGTAACTGAAACTGTCTCTGGGATGTGTCAGCGGGCTTCCGAGCCACTGATGGAGCCTTGAGGCTGGAATGCAAGTATGCTTCATTCAGAAGTTAGAGCACTCTGCCGCATGATTTTGGAGGCATAGCCTTTGTCAGAATTGCTTCCATTCTGGAAGCCTCTGCCTAGTAACGGTGCTCAGTAGACATCCTTTATGCTGACGGATAGACAGATACATTCACTGGGCTGCAGCATTGTTCTCTGCAGTGACATGGGAACTGTGGACTCTGAAGCAATCTTGGTCTCCTACCACAAAGAGAAAGTGTGAAATTGGAAAGCTGGCAGATCCATTTGGAAATTTCGTACGAAGCGGGTTCGGGCAGCAGCATTTTGGAAGAGAGCGTCTATGCTGAAGACACATTCTTAGAATGCGGCGATTAACCCGGTGGTATGGTGCTTTATGTGTTCGGGTCTTCTTCTGCCATTACGGAGCTAGAAAGACTTTACAGTGCGAGAAGGTGTACAGCGCATGCAAAGGAAACCGTTTTGGAACGCTTGATTTCTCTAGTCCAGAAGTGTATTCGATCATTTGGTGCAAGTTTTGCTGTATGCTGTAAATAAAGTCGGCACTGTAAGAAAGCAGAGAAATTGGAGTTCTTGCCTGTACCTGGAGTCAAGCATTTAGGATGTGAGCAAGAACTGAGCCCCGTTCCTTGGGACCTGAGTCACGCTCAATCCCAGTCTGACAAAACCCTCGATTTGTTTTGTCGTGTCCTTTGTCTGGCACCAGAACGCTGGTTGGAAACAGTCTGCACATCCGTTCTCAGAAGCTTGCTAACTGCCTAGAATGCACAAAAGGGTGGTAAGACAGTGGCAGTATGATTGTGCTGTGCAGAAAGAGCAAAATATAAGCTTTCCTCTACCATCTTTCTTTTCCATGGAACAAAGGAAGCCACTGTGTTTGGCGTGTCGTGGGAAGGCTAATATGAAGGGAAATCCTTCTGGAGGGGATGTTCTTTAACCTGAATGTTCGAAAGCTCCGGGTCGAAAACGAACGGACAATCTTTTCTAATGTGTATGGATAGTGAAACCGTCTCCCACAGATATTTCAGGGGGATACTGAATAACCGATGGAGCTTGAGGCTGGGATCAAAATCTGTTTAATGCACACGTCAGATGCCTCTGGCGAATAATGTTGGATCAGAGTCTCTGAAA
>NW_024350314.1:0-499 GCF_902729225.1 Pteropus medius | reverse complement strand
TCCCGCCTCTCCGCCCCTCTGCATGCTGGGAGTGCCTTCGGCAGCTTCTCTTTACTGCGCTTTGCAGATGTTGCGATTTTTACAAATGGAAGGCAAGGCCCTGCACCAGCAGAAAGGTCACGGCTCGCTTTGTTTAAGCGATCTGGAACCGAACTGGCAGCACCTCCGAGCCGTGCCTGTGCACACATCAGTATCGTCATCAGCCTGAGCGTTCTGACCTGTGAGACTGTGCGAGGTAGTACCACCTGATGTCCGAACGAGCTCCTCGGAAGGGCTGTGTTTTCCTGAGCATGTTCCATCCCTCCGAGGTGGACCAGAGGCAGTGGTTTATGAGACAGGAACGGGGTGAGGTCAAGTTTCCCAGCTGGTGACAATGCTCCCGATTAATTATCATAACGAGTCTTCTGTTGTCCCGTCTGACAGTCGGTTCCAGCCCCAGTCGAGGGGACCGACTGGTGGGCTGGGGCAAGGCCAGCACATGCCATCATGGGCCCAGCTG
>NW_024350313.1:0-2199 GCF_902729225.1 Pteropus medius | reverse complement strand
ACATATGCACACACAGATACACATACACATATATGACCCCAATGCACACACAAGATGCATGCACAGATGCACACAATGCATACACGCATATTCATGCACACATACACATGCATACACACACATGCAGACACCATGCACATGGATGTGCACGCATGCACACAGACACACATGTGAACACACAAATGTGCACTGCACACAGATGTACACATGCGCACATGCGCATGCGCATATGCGCACACACAGACACACACATGCATACATACGTGTGTACATATGTGTGTGCACGCAGATGTACACATGTCTGCATACGCACACACATGTGTGTGCGCGCACAGGCATACACATGTCTACATACGTGTGCACATGTGTGTGCGCACACAGAATGCACACATACTTGCATGCATGTGGATGCACACATGCACACACATTTGCACACACATGCATAAGCGCACGCACACACCCCTGAGCCTCTAGGAAGTCACAACCAGGAAGAGAGCCGGGGCGTAACCCCGAGTACGCAGGTGAGGACCCGTGGTGCAGCGGGAGCAGCTTCACGCCGCAGGTGAGCGCAGAGGAAGACACCGCGCCGTGGGGAATGGCAGAGAGGGCGTGTGGCCCTGGGGACGGGAAGGCATGATCCCATGCACTGGGTGCCCAGGCCCCCCAGCCTGGGGCCCAACCAGGAAAGCCGGGCCTGACAGTGCACGTCCCCTCCGGCGACAGACCATCCCGAGACCACGGCCCCTCAGACTGCTGCCCGCGGCGCTGCCCAGCCTCCCTGGCTCCGGAACCTTCTCTCCTCCTCGTCTACTCATGCCCCAGCGCAGGACACAGTCATCCGGGGAGCAGAGGCCAAGCCTCTCGTGCCTCTGGACACTGATCTCAGACGCGAGGACCGCGTCCCGCCGTCTGCGACGTGCAATGTGCCCGTCACCTCATGCTGCCACCTGGCACACGGCTCCTCGAGCGCACGGGCCGCGGCGCAGCTCTGCACCTGGGCCTCACGCTGGCTGGCTTTCAACTCGGCCGTTTCTTTCAAACAGCCCACTTTTCCTGAGAAACGGGGTCTGCCCCCGGCTGTCACCTCTGCGGGCGTCGTCAACATGGAGCAAAGTGCGTCAGCAGAGTGAAAATGATTGTCGCTTTCCTCCGGGATGACTTTAAGGAACAGCAGTGAAAACAGCTGAAACCAGTTGAACACACCAGGCCCTGCGCCCAAAGAACACTCTAGAGCCTCCTTCCTTCTCCTGGATTCCCAAGCTCCAGTCTGCGCACGAAAGGCTGCTGCTCTACGTCGCCCCGTGAAAGACACGGGCCCCAAACCCGTGAGCCTCACGCTCCTAGAAGGATGGGGATCCCTGTGCAGAGCTCACATCCAAATTCACGGATCGTAGACCCAGACCCAGGTGCCCGGGCGTCGGAACAAAGATTGTCACGTGCCCCTGTGACGTTTTCAGGGAAATCTCGATGACAGACCTCTGACTGTACCTGCCGTGGACACACACGTCCCCTCGAACCCTCGAGGAAAGGGGCAGAAAGACGCACGCCACACAGAAACGGCACATGGCTCCACGACGGGACTGACGCAGGACACTGGTCGGTGCCGCTCGTCACGCCTCCCAGTGCGTCCCCGGTACGAGCCGCCAGCTGTGCCCACAGAGGGACGCTGGCGGCCGGGCGTGGGTGACCACACACACTCCGAAGACGGCCACTGGAAGCCTGAGTCCCACCATCTCCCAGTTTCCAGGTGACACTGGCGTCTCCAGACAGATCAGCCACCTACAGCAGGGGGCTGCACCTTCTCCGTGACGGGCTGAGCCCAGTGTCCTGGACACTGTGCTGGACAGCGGCATCCACCTGCCCTGCACAGGGGGATGTGTGACGGGGAAGCTACCATCGGGGACACTCAGAGGGAGCTGTGTGACAGGGAAGCCACCATCGGGGACACTGCCCCCTCACGCTGCACAGGGGAACATGTGACAGGACGCCACCATCGGGGTCACTTACTCCTCACGCTGCACAGGGGGTTATGCTTCCTTCAGTTTGCGTCTTTAGAGCTGACTGATGAGGAGCTGAGGCGAAGCCACCAGTGTCACCAAGGTGGAGCCCAGGAGCCCTGACTCCGTCCCTCCCACAGAAGAGCAGTGGCAGGTGGCCTGTGCGGGGAAGGTCCACGGTGACGCCTGGAGGGAGAAGAGC
>NW_024350312.1:0-394 GCF_902729225.1 Pteropus medius | reverse complement strand
CCATCCCAGGCAGAAAGGTGAGGGAGAGGGAGGTGTCTGCTTCCGTCCTGAAGTCTGATTTCCACTGCGGAAAGCGGGAAGGAGCCGTGCTTGAGGAAAGAGCCCCGGGGCCTCTGGGATGAAAAGAGATCATGCTGAATTGTGGCTCTGGAAAGCCCGGTGTCCACACTGCGGGGAGGTGGAGGTGCTAGCAGCGGCCTGTCTTCTGTGCTAGACCAGGGTTCCACGCAGGTTTCCTTCGAAAATCAACCATATACATATAAATGCATATAGATGAATATATATATGCATTTATATGTATATGGTAGCTTTGGCGAAAAGCTCTCTGGTGACGTCCATTTTGAGCCAGAATCGCAGACTTCCGAGAAAAGGCTCACTTGCGGCAAATGCACAG
>NW_024350311.1:0-5900 GCF_902729225.1 Pteropus medius | reverse complement strand
CAAAGTGCGGCCAGCATTTGTCCGGCAAGGATCCCGCGGGGACGCTCTGCCCACTGACCGTCCCCCGCGCGCCGCCCCCGCGCGTGTGCTCTCGGGCGTCTGTTTCCTCCATGTCTGTCATTGGGGAGCAGCCCTCAATTTTCGGTCATCGACCTGTAGAGAAGAGTTTCTAGACCCTCTGAAAAGTGGCATGTCCTTTGACTGAATGACGTGTACCGCGCTTTAGCGTTCATGGTTAGACTGCACATTTTCTGTTTTCTAGCAGCTTGAAATTTTGAACTCAGGAAACAATGAGGCTTCGAGAGCTCAGAGCGGTAGCCCTCATTTCCCTCTGTTACCTCTCATCTTTCTTTTTAACTTGCTCAGTTCTCTAGAACAGGGATCCCCAAATCCTGAGCCACAGACGGTCCGTGGCCTGTCAGACGAGACACACAGCAGGAGGGGAGCAGCGGGCCAGGGAAGGTCCATCTGCGTCCACAGCCGCTCCCCAGTGCCGTGTCACCGCCTCAGCTCCGCCTGGGATCACCAGGTGTTACATTCTCAGAGGAGCACCGGTCCCTGGTGCCACAAAGGTCGGGACCGCCGCCCTAGAGGAGTTGAAAACGCCAGCATTTAAAGTACATCCATGTCTGTGCAAGGATTTTCCTTTTTAGAAGCCCGCTGAGCGGCACCCGGCGGGTTGCAGAGTCCAGGGAGGGCGGGCAGAGCATTTCTGTAGCAGCTTCTTTGTTGGGAAGTTGACAGAGGACATCGTCCAGTTTTCTCCAGGCTTTTTTTTTTTATTTTTAGTTTTTTCTCTTTTCCTTTCTTAAGGTTCACTGCACAACAGTCTGCACTCACATGGGTTTGTTGAGATCCCCGTGTTTCAGGCAAGGACGTGAGAAGCGTCTGGGTCGCAGGGAGACTGGGACTGGCCGCTTGTCTGCCCGGCGCTCTGGGACCCCAGCCAGTTTCCTTCCTTTCACTCAGTGCGCGTGCGCCAGTGAGCCTGCGCTCAGGCCCTCACGCTGTGCCTCTCAGCGCCCCTTCTGTGTGCGGGTGCGGGTGCGGGGGGCGGGTGTGGGGGGCAGGGGGTGGGAGGTCGGAGGAATGCCACACACGGCTCCTGGGACACTGCGTGGCTGGCGCAATGTGGAAGTGCCCTGAATCCCACTGCAGCTGTGGCTCAGGTGCTGTGTCTTCCCGGCGCCTGTGCAGGACCTTTACTGACGGGTCAGTGTCTGAGCTGTGCCCGCAGGCGAGGCCAGCGCAACGCCCTCCTCTGGCCGGACCTGACAGTTTACTTGATCCTAATTGATAATGTGCCTGATCTCCTGGAACTTTTACTGGGCTTTGCCTGCATAATCTAGTGCTCTCTGAGAATAATGCTCATTTTTAGTGCTCACACAGTGTGCAGGACAGTGGATGACTCGGTAGGGTTTCTTTCTGTCTATTTCTGGGTGGAGTGAAATGTGAGATTAGTAGCAGTTAAAAGACAGGTGGGAGAAGGGGCAGCCTCTTCACAGGCTGCGGCACCTCCTTGAGCAGTAGAGCGAAGTCCAGCATTTGGGGTTCCGCTGAACTCTCGGGCTCCAGACCCGAATCTCATCGAGGAGGACTCAGTTTCAGGGAGACACAGAGAGAAACGCAACAGAATTTTAGGTATCATGTAGCCGGTGACTGTGGCGGATTGAGAACTTGCTGCGTTGCATGCAGTTTCCTAAATGGTTTCCACGTTATCTAACTGAACTCTGAGGAATCAGTGGGAGTTGGTGGTTCTGAGGGAAGGCGTGTTGGTGTTTGGGGCTGTGTCTCTGTTGTGGGGTGTCCTGTGCTCTGCGGGGTGTCCAGCCCTGGCCCCTACCAGCCAGGTGCCGGCACCACAGTCCCTCCCAGTCACAGCAGACATGTCCCCAGACATTGACACATGTCCCCATGTGTGGGGAGGGGGCAGCCCAATTGGGAGCCTGTGGCCCAAAGTAGAAAAGGGCAGGGGACACAGGCTGGCGATGCTGCCAGCAGCCTGTGCTCTGTGGCCCAGCAAAGCACGCGGTGACTTACGGAGGCTGAGGTCAGATCTGTAAGACCGGACTTTCTTCAAGCGTCCCCAGTGGGGCTGCAGTGTGTCCTTCAGTCATCAGTCTGGTTTGCTCTTTCATGACATTTGGGAACCGAATAAACTGAAACAAACGAAAGAGGCACAGCAAGCCGCTGTCATCTGCCCTGCGTGTCGGACGCCTCCCCGGACGCGGCCGAGTTCATCCCCTTTGGGAGGCACATCACCGAAGGACAAGCGAGCAGCTCTGCCTCCGAGCGCTCTTCTGGTTCCCGATGCACCTGGAGGCTCCGTCTCAGCCCGGGTGACAGCAGAGGCCGGGCCGGGGACCAGCAGCAGCGCCGCGCAGGCAGCGCCACCTGGCGGGCGCGGGCGGCGGGGCGGGGGACGAGACCCTCCGCCTGCAGCGGCGCCCGTCTTCCCCGGGACCCCGTCCTCCCGCGTGTCGTCGGCCCGCGGGGAGCAACCACGTTGGCTTGGGGGACCTGTGCTGGCGGGCTGTCCCGCTCCTCAGTGAGGGGACCCCAGACGGCGCAAGACAGACTGCGCCCACGGGCCCCCTGCCCGGACTTGCCGTGGCCCCTTGCCCGTAGCCGGGGCGAGGCGTAGAAGAGGGCCGAGGGCTCGGCACTCCCCGGACTTGGAGACATGGCGCGAACCGGCAGGGCAGAAGGGGATGTCAGGGACCAGCCCGGTCCCTCAGGCTCAAGTCCCCAGAGCTCACAGAGCGGCGTCCTGGGAGGCGAGCGCCCCCGCTGCCGCCTGGAGCCCAGCGTCCGCGGGAAGGAGGGCCGCCCGCCCACCCGCCGCTCCGCCCGCAGCCCCCAGCCCCGCTGCTCGCGGAGCCTCGTGGAATGTGGGGCCAGCGGGGTCTATGTCCCAGAGCACAGCAGAGCCTCTCTGTGGTCTCCCAGGGTGCTGAGCTCAGGTATCTGCAAAAGGCTCTTGATAAATAAGTGACTGTCAGTCATTACCTGTCACACCTTATTGCTTGAAAATGGGGGCGGGGGAAAGAGAGAGGAGCGATGCCGGGGCGCCTGCTGCACCGTCAGGGCCCCTGCCGGTCTGCCCCGCCCGAGCCTGGGGCGCTGTGGGGATGCCCGACGCCTGCGGTTACCGCTCGGGCTTTCCTGAGTGCGAGGTTTAGCCACCGGCTCGCGAAAGGACCGAGACCCAGGGCTGCTCAGCGAAGCGACGGGACCCAGAGCAGCGTGATGGGAAGATGAGTGCGCAGAGCAGGAGCCCAGACTATGCATCAACAGGAGAGTGCAGAAACGTTCTTTGGTCTGTCCACCGCCGTAAACTCGCGGGCTTTGAGACTGTGCAGCTCGCCATGGCACACTGCAGTTACCTGCCGATGTTTCGTCCCACCTGGCACCCTGTCTCATTCTCGGATTTATCTCCGGAAGCACACAATACCGAAACATGCATTGGTCATAGGCGACTTTAGAGGACGAGGGGATTACCTGGGGTTGTGAGTAGGAGTAACTCTGCAGGTGATGGAAAGGGTTAGCCGACATCCAGGCCGTGACGCCAGTGATCGGGTGGTCCGGTGGGGCACTGCCGGAATAGTTCGAGAGAAGGGCGAAAGTGCGTTGTCAACGGAAGCACAGAGCTGCCACTTTGCAGGGGACAGGGAGACTAAGATCTGGGGGTGGGAAGCAGAATTAGCTTCAGATAGCCAGCCGCGCTTGAAGTCACCTAGGGATGTTCTAGCTAACGGCGTGGCCAGGCTGCGGTTGGTGAGACGGACAATCGGAGAGCTGCCAGCATGTGGTGGCCCCAAATGAGAGGGGACCCAGGACGTGAGAAGGAGCTGGGGACCGCCCCTGGACCGGCGATCCAGGAAGGCCAGGACAGGCGCCAGCCCAGTGTCAGCAGACACAGTGTGATGACGGCGCGTGCTCCAATACACATGCACGTGGTGGGAGGAGGCTGAGTCTTCATGCCTGTCACTGGAGTGCGCGCTCGGCTTGCTCTGGAAGGTCTTTTCTTTCTCCACTTGTCTCCTTCCCATCTCCCCTGCCCCTTTTCTCCATCCCAGTGAAAAATCTCAAATGTCCGAATGGTCGTCAGGCCAGTTCAGGGACCCGGAAAGGTCTGGAGTGAAGCCTGGGACACAGTCGGGCTCCAGGTGGCGAGAGCTGGAGGCTGTTTTCTTGAGTGCTGGCCGCCCAGAGGGCACAGGCCCGCAGGGAGCAGCGCCCTCTCCTGGAAGCGCGGAGCCCGCAGGCCACCTGGTGTTCCACGGGCTGAGGAGCCAGAGCGCTGTTCGTTCTGCCAGCAGGAGAGCAGGAGCCGTGGACGATACTACCCGGTGCAACAGCATTTCATGACTTCTTCTTAGAAAAGCATCAAAAATAAGACAGATGGACGAGTCGTGGCAGTGCATCCCCTCTGGCCTCTGCATCAGGTTCTCACGATGTCCTGTGTGCCCCCGGCACCTGCTGCGAGTGCCTTGGGGCTTGACGGCCAGTGGATGCAGGAAAGTCATCCAGAGCAAGTCCACTGGTCCAGGACAGTGGCTCGGTGCTGGCTCATGCCGCACTCTTAGTGCCTGGCTGAAGTTAATCTTGTGATCTTGATACCATGTTACCAGAAACGGAGAAATACCACGTGACAGAATTCAGTTTGCGTCTTCAATGCGATAGAATTTGGTAGGGACACAGATTTACAGTGGAGCAATTTTCAGAGGGAAGTGTTTGATGTCAGTCACTTTCCTCAGCTTTTCGCTTACGTAAGTCACGCGTGAAGCAGTGCTGTTTACTGGGCACGTTGCTGGCATCATCTCATGTAAGTTTCCCAACACCTTTTACAGACAGGAACGTTTTCTGTTACACAGGTGAGAAACGTGTGAAGAGAAATATAACACAGTTGGTAAATTGCAGAATAAAAGGTAAACGTAAACTTGACCTGTACATTTGAGCATTACTCTATACGTTCTTTATAGAAAAACTGGTAGAATGATTAAGAGATTAAGGTAAGCCAAGGGAAAAACTCATCTACATCTTCTGTCAGAAAGAATCAGTTATTTTTTAGATTCTTATTTTATTCATGTTTTCTATACATAGATTATGTAAATTGGGGAAGAACATACATACCGTTTTGTAATTTTTAACTTAACATTTGTATTGTAAATACATTTCCATGTTTCTTTTTTTCTAATGCATTATTTATAACATTCAATTTCTGCCTCAAGCGTGATTCAGATAATCTGTAGGATCTCCACCTTTCTCTGATACGTGCAGTGTTTGAAGGAATGCCGCAGGGGGATCTTTGCATGCGTCTTTTCACAGCGTCTGTTCCCGGGGTGGGTTGGAGACCCGGGTAGGTGCGCAGCACATTCATGTTTGAAAGGGTGAGCGCACTTTTAGTACTTTCGGTAATTATTGCATTCATGAACTTTGTCCCAATTCGTACTAATCATTTTCAGTAACCTAACATATTTACTAGGTGTCAAGGCTGTGCCAGGAGCTGTCCAAGGTGCTACCTCCAGTTACGTGCACAGAATATTTTGCTCTTCTAAAAGTTTGCATTTTAAACTATCTCAAAATTATGGGAAACTTGAAAGAAGAAATTTATCTCAAGATTCTGTCATTGTCATGGTTGCAAATATTTGTTTATCCAAGTATTTTTGTTTATTCTGGAAGAGGGGAGGGGGCAGACTCTTATTGAAACCATAAAAATGCCTAAGTTGTCATGAAAACTGATGGGACTTGGTAAAGAAACTTTGTTTGCTACTTGATCATTGTGATGAGTAGCTGAGCTGACAAGGCCAGTCAGCGTGTGCTGTATTTTCTCCAGAATGCTCGCTCGTGCCACCAGGGCTGCAATCTACCTGAAGGTTTGATTGTTAAGAGGTGCG
>NW_024350310.1:0-1341 GCF_902729225.1 Pteropus medius | reverse complement strand
GCTCGTTTCAGGCAACATAATGTTCTCCGGGTTCATCCACGTTGTCGCAAATGTCAGGACTTCCTTACGTTTGCAATGGCTGAATAATATTCTATTCTACATATATACCACCACTTCTTTATGCATTTATCTGTTGATGGATGCTTAGGTTGTTTCCATGTCTTGGCTACTGTGAATAGTGCTGCCGTGAACGTAGAAGTGCGGACATCTCTGGGAGATACTGATTTCGCCTCCTTTGGATATGTCCCCAAGAATACGATTGCCGGATCATCATGTAGTTTTCTTTTAAATTTTTTAGAGAACTTTAATATGTTTTCTGGAGTGACTCTACCTGTTCACATCCTTCCCAACACTGAGTAAGGTTTCCCTTTCATCCACATCCTTGCCAACATTTGTTACCTCTGTTTATTTTAGTGTTTGATAAAAGCCATCCTAAAAGGTGTGAGGTGATATCCCATTGTGGTTTTGATTAGCATGTTCCTGATAATCAGTGATGTTGAGAATCTTTTCATATACGTATTCGTCATTTGTATGTCTTCTATGGGAAAATGTCTCTTCCAGTCCTTTGCCTGTTTTTAAGTGGATTATTTGCTGTTTTGCGATGGAGAAATATGGGTTTCTCACATATATTGGATATTATTTTTTTTTTAGCAGATATGTGGGTGGCAAATGTAGGCTGCCTTTTCAGGTTATTGATTGATTCCTTTACTGGGAGAAGCTCATTAGTTTGATGTAGCCTGATATGTTTACTTTAGTTTCTGTCCCCATGCTTCTGGTGTTTTGTCTAAGCAATCAATCATTGCCAAGGTCAATGACAAGGAGCTTTTTCCTTAGGGGTTCTTACAGGAGTTTAATGGTTTCAGGACTCACATTCAAGGTGTTAATCCATTGCAGGTTAATTTTTGTGAGTGGTGCAAAATAGAAGTCCCGTTTCATTCTTCTGCATGTAGATAATCCATTTTACCAACAGCATTTTGCAAGGAGATTATCGTTTCCCCACTGCACCTTCTTGGCACTCTTGTAAATATTAGTAGAATGTCGTATGTGTGAGTTTATGTCCGGACTCTCGATGATGTGTGACTAGTGTATGTGCCTGTTGTTTATGCCAGTATCTTGTTGCTTTCATTTCTATAGCTGTGTATTGTAGTCTTGGAGAGTAGATTATTCACTTTCTTGGTTGAATTTATCCTTCAGTATTCCACTTTGTTTGATGCTATTGTAAATGAGATTCTTTTCTGTGTTTCTTTTTGGACACTTCATTGTCACTGTATAAAAACACATCTGATTTCTGTATGTTGATTTGTTTTCATCCTTTCCCTCTATAGAATTCATTTATTGGTT
>NW_024350309.1:0-697 GCF_902729225.1 Pteropus medius | reverse complement strand
AATGCTGGTAGAGACCGGGGATGTGAGATCAGGTAGGGAAGGAGCCAGGTAGGGTACAATGTGGTACGTCAAACTATGTCTCACAGAGATAGAGCTCCCACCTGGCTCAGTTCCATAGGGAGCTCTAGGGTCAGTGTGGTGATGCCTCAGAGTGTCCATATTAAGGGCGATGGAACTAGAACATGTATACCTTTGTACCCAACAGTCTCAGGTTAAGAGTCTCCCTATGAGACCTAAATTCTCAGGCTTCTCAGGTGCTTCTGTGAGTAGGCAAAACGGATTCTGGCAGTCTGAGGCCACAAAGTGACACAGAGGCCATTTGTTGTGTTCACAAAGTTGATGGACATCGACATGTCTACTACAAGTGACCTCAAGTAATCCCCTTAGGTCTGTGAGACCCATCTGGAAAATGGAGATAATGTACCTTCTTCACAGGAGTGGCACACGGTTAAATGAGATGACACGTAAATGTAAGTCACTTGGACTATTGCTTAGGCATCGTCCACATTCACTAAATAATATCACGATTATGCTGAACAATGGCACAAACTCAAATTCTGGGTCTGTTGCCTGTTAGGGTGGACCTAGAATGGGGATGGCAGATGTGAGCTCCTTCCCTTCTCCTGCGCCCACGAAGGACGTGGTTAGTCAGTCGTGGTTTCCCACCCCTGAGCCAGCACGTGGCCTCTGCATCCTC
>NW_024350308.1:0-491 GCF_902729225.1 Pteropus medius | reverse complement strand
TATAATGAAATAAAATATCCAATAGTAATAGCAACAGAAAGCTTAAAATAGAAATAATCCTAACAAGAATATGCAAGAAAACTAAAAAATGCCATAGAAGAGATTAAAAAGAACGTATGCGTAAATACAAAGACATACCCTATTTTGGCAAAATAAAACTCAATATATGCCAATTTCCCCTACTTATTTATAAATTTAATTCAATTATATATATATAGATGTATATATATATATAGATGTATACATCTATATACATATATATATATACACATCTATACTTATTTATAAATTTAATTCAATTATATATATAGATGTATATATATATAGATGTATACATACATATATTCAATTATATATATATTCAATGTATATATATGTATATATATAGATGTATACATATATATATTCAATTATATATATATTCAATTATATATATAGATGTATATATATATATATACATGTATATATATATGTATATAGATGTATACATC
>NW_024350307.1:0-12730 GCF_902729225.1 Pteropus medius | reverse complement strand
GATGCTATCCTCTTTATAATCACTAAGTAATCGGAGCGTGTGTCAATGTCATTGATTTCTACGATCGTTTACCCAATGATTTTGCATTCAAAGAAACCTTTTTCCTCAATAAATTATTATCAAGCAGGCTAAAAATATGGATAATTTTAACGGGAATTTTCTTGTCCATCTGTTAGATGGCATGATTTCCTCATAATGGTTTACATTTTCTGCACTTGTCATGAATCCTTCAGCTTAGATATGTTATAGGTTGGGGGGTTGCTTGTGGGTTTGTTTAGATTTTAAGCCTTTTATGTGTTTATCGGCCCTCTTGGGGCTAGGTGAGGGCTTGTTGGGAATGACATCTGAACGTCCTCTATCCACGATTGTTCGACGACTCAGACGTGCCCGGAAGAGAGCTCAACCGCGAAAGCCTGAGAAGGATGATGTGACCCACTTAATCCAGTCAATACAGGGGAGTCATTCTCCTGGCTCCACCCCAACACACACAATTACTTCCAGTAGTAATCACAAGAGATTGCTCTGAGGGTATCGTCTGACTTGAAATGCAAGATTATTCTTTTTTTCCTTTTGTCATGAACATGGGTTTGTTTCCTGATCTATTCTTTTCCATTGACAGAGTGTCAATCCCTGTTTTAGTTGTTAAATCGATAGCCTGGATGTTCATATATCGTAGGGAAAACCGCTATCATGGTTATTCCCTAACGTGTTCTCTTCCGTGTACTGAATAATCTGCTCACTCATGGCAAACTTCTGTTGGCCTTCATGACTATGTTTGCACTGAATGCATAGACTTATTTGTTATTTCATACCTCATTCTTACAGGAGTATATAACGTCTTCTTTTGCGTGTTGAAGTTGTATCTATTCTTTTCGCAAATTATCTCATGACTGACTTGCTTCTTCTATAGAGACGAGCGGTTAAGGCAGCGGTCCGATTGCCACATGTAAGTAACTTATATTGCATCGGAAATATGAAATGAAATTCGACAGGTTCACTCTACAGGACACCAAGCCATGTGCTTCCATTAGTCCCTACCCATTCTGTAAAACTCCATGCTGTATCTCTGGGCAATACCAACAGGCGTCACATTTGAATGATAACAATATCGTTGCTCTGTACCAGAGACTTTCAAGGTCCTGTGGCTTGAGGATTGTTACTACCCACAGTCCTGTTTTCTACAAGGAAATAGCCCATATCAGGGAATTGGCCTTTTCCAGAAGTAGCAGTTTAAGTGCCATGGCCCAGGATTTATCTAGAGATGGAGAAAGAGAAATAAAACCCCACCTGAGACCGAGTTCCCTTGCGAATCTCTCTGAGTGATCAGATCTGAAAGCCAGCATCGCTGACCACTGCCCAGTTAACCTGTTGAAACACAAGAACACCATTAGGAAATTTTGGTAACTGCTCCCACAGGAGAAGTTTCAGTGCGGAGAATTTGCTATAGCCTATGAAGCGTGCTGAGGCCAAAAGAGCTGAATGTCCAGGGAACAGAGAAGCAGACCAGCAGACGGTCCCCAGACATAGGTAATATCTACTTTCTCTCCAGCAGCATCTCCCTTACTATTCTGAGGCCTGATGACCAAGTAACCCAAGTGCTTGTTGCCAGGCCTTGGCTCATATAAACAGTTGTGATGACTCGGCTCTGACGGTCATTGTGAGGCACGATGACAGGTCTAGCTGCCTAAGCAATCAGGCCCTGGGACTCAGGCAAATAGTGGGAGGGGGAGGGAGGGAACTGCTCCTCTCTCTACTTGCGTTCCTTCTAGATCATTTGCCGCTCCTGCAGGAACCGAAGCTGCTCAGTGATCTGGGATAGAAAACATGCACATACACCAAGACAACGTGGCATGCAATTTCTTCTGCCATCAACAAACCGATTGAGCTGGGCAACTCCAACCCTGATGTTTAATGTCAGGTTTAAGTCTGTCATTTGTCCAAATTAGTAAAAATACAACGCATACAGAAGGCATTAGGGACAAGGGCAAAAGGGACAGGTGATCCGATTTCCCGTCACATTCCTGTGGGCTTTAGGGCAAATGCCATCAACTCTGATCCTCTTTACAAAGCAGGGAGCACAACAGCAACTCCACTCTTAGGGATTTCTGAAGATCAGATGAGACAAGACAGTTTTCCCCTCTCATGTGCGTTGTGGTTCACAGTGGTATGTTACATTCGGTGGATTTTGGTCTGAAAATATTAAATGGAAACTTTCGTAAATAAGCAATTCACATATGTGATACCTGTCTCCTCTCTTCTGGCAACTCTTGCTTACTCACCGTATTCAGCACCAAACCAGAATTTACCCAGGTGCTGGCGATCAGTGTTCAGATCTTTCCTTTGAGTATGCTCACAAAGTTCTGAGAGCCAATGTGCGTCGTCTCGCTTCCTCTTGGTGCTTCAGTTATCGGGCCATGGGACTTACAGAAAGGCAGTGTGATAAGCTGAATGGGAACTATTTTGCTCCTTCTTTGCTCTCTAATCCAGACCAACTTGATTCCTGTAGGAAATGCAGCAGCTCAGAATGTCTCCACGGTCTGAGTAACATTCAAATACACCTTGTCATGGTATTTACCAGATGAATTTACTAGATAAACCCCAACCTAGATGGGAAATAGCTATGAGGAGAACTAGCATTTGCCCACATTAGTAACATGCTGCTGTACACAGAAGTGGTAGGAGCAGAAGCTCAAGAGACAAGCTGCTTGAATTCCCGTCCAGGTTCTGTGTGAACTCGAGCAAGTCTTTTGACCTATCGGATCCACATGTTCACCCTTTGTTAAGTGGGGATGAGAGCTACACTTCCTCCCTTAGGTGTTTGTGAGGTTGTTGGCTATGCAACTGCTTGTACTCAATCATGTATGTACATTCGATCGTATCCCTGAAAGATTTGCCAACATCTGCTGTTGAGAACCTCAGCTGGAATGAATCAGCATGCACCATGTTCTCAAAGAGCTGGGCCAACAATTCTTGCAGACATGCATTAGCTCAGTTCCAGTTCTCACTGGATCCGGATATGCTGAAGTCTGCCTGGGACACAGATTGCTGTAAGTCTGTGCCTCTAGGCTGGAAGCACTGCTGCTGGCGGTACTTATGGTTTTCAGAAAGTCGTTACCCCAACTGAGGTACAAGGTAATAAGGTTCCATATCCTACGCATGTACCAAATTTCGGCCTCTGTCTACAGTGCCTTTGTGATGGCTGCTGCCTATGCATCTGTGGCAACAGAGTTCCTGATCCTAAGGGCGATGAGGGAAAACACTCGTTGTACCCCGTGGCACAACAAAGCCATTCCAATATGACTTCAGCCCAGAATCCATAAACCTAGTGAAGCACTCATTGCCGTCGATGAGCCCCTTGAGTCTGATGATAATAATTTGCGATTCTCTGGAAGAAGAATTGTTTTAATATGATCAGGGAATTGGGGACCCCCGAAGTATGTCTAGTATCTATCGAAAACAAGCAGCAAACTGATCTGGATAATGAGGGAAGAAATAAAAAATAATAAAAAAAATACTGAAAGACAGGTTCAGAGTTTGATCCAGTGGGAAATCCTTTTCGTAGGAAAACAGATAAGATGTGGTAAGTTTTGTCCTGACAAACCAATCCTTAGTTGAAAATATAGCAAGTGAAAATGCATCTAATACACCTAAACTACTAAACATCATAGCTTAGCCTAGCCAACCTGAAATAGGCCCGGAGCGATAACATTTGGGCTGTATCTGCAGTAACTACGAACCTCTTCTTCTCAACGGAAACAACAGACACAGCTGAGTGTTTTGTAGACATGACGGGACGCAGAAACCCGACACGCAATATCCAAGAAGACCTGCAATGCAAAGGATACTACGTATCGGCAGTTGACGGAAGTCTTCGTTGAGATGTTGGGGAGCCGAGGCTCTCTATCATGGCCCAGCACCACGAGAGAATACCAAAACTCATATCGCTAACCAGGAAAAGAGGAAAATTCAAAAATCGAGGTACAGTTTCCACAGAATGTGTATCATTTTCGCAACATCGAGAGGTTAAAATTCGTTAAGTTGAACCATCTTACGTTGGGGAGCCTTCTGTACCATAAAACGAAAAAAAGATGTCGGTTGGCAACTTTTCCTCTGAGTTTGGGATCAATTTATCATCCGCTAAAACCCACCACCTGGTCATCCCTCGTTACGTATTCGGTACTGGGGCTCAAAGTCCCGTTGCGCCTGTATTTGGGGATCCTGCTAACTATAAACAAACTACTCCTTATAATCTGGGGGCAGTTACCAAACATAAAATAGAGAGTACATTAGTATGATTAGCCACAAGTCCTGAAGTTGTTCATCCCTCTCCGGCGATTCTTGACTTAATGGGAAGAACTTTGTTATCAAACGACTGAAAAGTAAAGGGAGATTTTACAGGGTATCGGCACCATCGTGCATGATGGAGCGTACACAAAACTTTCTAAACAGCATGAAACTCAAGGATCTGCACAACCGATTGAATTTCAGGCAGTTGTCTCAGCCCTGCATTACCTTGCCAACAAGTCTTCGAATCTGAAAATTATGACAGATCCTTTGACCACTGCCAAAGAACTGGCCATCTGATACAACCAATGGCAGCTTCAAAAAGTCCACATCCAAGGTTGCCTTCAACAAGGTAACGTTCTCTGGAAATTTTTGGCCTCCTAGACGCAAAAAACATAAATCAGGTATGCAAGGCTGGTTCAACATTTGAAGATTGATTAATGCGATCAATCACATCAAGGATAAATGGTGGAAATAGAAAACCCGATCCCAGACAGGAGAGGCCCAGGAAGAGCATTGGCTCGGTTAGTGGAGACACTTGGGATTTCATCGGATTTCTAGGAGAAATGACAGGAGAAAAAGGGGCCACCACTAAGCCCTGCAATTTCTGCTCTTTCCTGCTGCAACAGGTGGGAGAGTCTCAGAGGTCATTGCCGGGGGACAATCGCCAGCTAAGCACACCCAAGCGCTGCGATGACATCAATGTTGATGCCGTCTGTATCATTTGTTTCTTCCCGAAAACCGAATGCCTTGAGACAATGCTTGGGAACAGCATTTGGACTGTTGGTCCACAGAGCCAACACTTTCATTGCCGCTGGAATCAGGGCTCTATTCCACACAACACGTGGACCTGACACATACTCTGGAAACTGTGCCAGGATGCAAAGACACAATTTTGAAAGGGGAAGAGTCATCCTCCAGACATAACAGCCCACCATGCAGCCCCAAGGAGACCCAGATTAACAGAATGTGGTATGCAGAGTGTGCTCTCCTCTCAGTTACCTGCATGTGTTTCCTGCACACCCTGATTTATTCTCCAGCATTTAGGTTTTACAACTTTGAAGCCTATGGAAGAGTTGAGGTAATACTACAAAGAACACCTATATACCCTTTGCCTACACTGAGCAATTGTTTCAACATTCCTATTTTTGATCCCATCACACAAACTAATTCTCTTTCTCTTTCTCCCTCTCTCTCTCTCTCTGTCCCTCCCTCCCTCCCTCACTCCCGACTCTCTCTCTCTTTCGGGTGACTTACACAGGCATACATTATTACAGTTACATTTCTGTCATTCGAAAAATCCCCCAATGGTCCTAATATTGATACGGGACATCACGTTTAAAATTCTGCAACTTACAGCGGGAAATGATACGGGACATCTCTTGCAGAGTTCCTCGTTTATGGTTTTCTTTTTTCTTTAGTAAACCTGATTAAGTTTTCTTCCCTCCTTTCTGTGGGACAAAGGCCCTATCCACCAAATCCACATAATGACCCTGAAACTGTTCACTCATCTCCTCTGGCTTTAGATAAGGATCATCGGACCACCATGAGGGAATGGCCCTAGTCAAAGCAGGGTCCTTAGGGTCTGAGAACGGAGAGGAATTCAGGCCAAAGTTTTTTTATTCTTTCAGAAATATATCAACCCAGCCTATTCTCCTTTCCTCATTTCTTTGGTAAAACAATAGTAGAAAGTCATTCCTAGATGATTTAGATAACAACATTGTATCTTCTTTTCCTTCTCAAGTGACTGGGGCAGCACTTCAGCAGAAACCCAAGATACCCGGCATGAGTGAGGCAAAAAGGGATACAGCTGCGTGAAACCTCAATAGACAGGGACGATGACCCTTCTCAGCAGGAAGCAGATACAGAAGAACAGACCTCCCATCCCTCAACATCGCTACTAAGAAGAAGCGGGTTCATGGCTCTTAGAAAAGAGTTAAGCAGGAAAGATAGATCGGGGCTCTAGGGTCTGCCTGCAAAGACACCGAGGTCGTCCTGTTGGAAGAAGGGTCTGCCCATGCCCGCCCACAATTAAGCAAGCGAGAAGGCATTTTGGGGCTAAAGGTAACGCATAGCAGTAAACAAGAAGGCAGAAAATTGGGTAGGGCTTTTAGCCAATCAATCGCACCGTGCAATGAAGACCTCAGCGACCTTCAACTCACCTGAAACCCATTATACCTTGATCATAAGGCGACGCGTATGCCCAGAAGTTCATTAAGTCCACTATAACAGGATGAATTCTGGGAAGGAACATGCGCAGAAAGCAAATGATGAATCACGGAGTCCTGCCAGTCTTAATTGTCAATCAAGAATGCTCAGTGCTCTCAAAAAGTGCCCACCTAGAGCAAATAGAGAACAAAACCCTGAAAGCTTGGTCACCAGGCCTTTTGAGCCAGGCCTCTCTTGCTCAGGTGCGCTTCCACGTCTGAAAGTGTACTTTCCATTCTAACGAAACTTGTCTTCTCTACAGTATTTCGTTATCTCGCTCTATCCATTGTTCCAGACATCAAGAATGGGATGACGTGCCGGGAGAGGATCCCGTTCTCCGGTAACAGTGTCATCCTTTGTACCTCGTTCCTAATCAACGATTATAAAATACACTTAGTGTCATGGTCTTCATAATCTAATATCATCTAGAAGGCATCCAAACTTGGGTGTTTTTTCTCCTTACACAATAGCGATGTTTGTGAAAAGTTTATTCCAATTTTAATTTGTCTTCCATTCCTTGATTTTGACATTGGAGTTAAAGATGAAAGAGTCTCACGATTTCTCCATGGTAATCAACGGATGATGTCCTCTTTATAATCACCAAGTAATCGGAGCGTGTGTCAGAGTCATTGTTTTCTACGATCGTTTACCCAATGATTTTACATCCAAAGAAACCTTTTTCCTCAATAAATTATTATCAAGCAGGCTAAAAATATGGATAATTTTAACATGAATTTTCTTGTCCATCTGTTAGTTGGCATGATTTCCTCATAATGGTTTACATTTTCTGCACTTGCCAGGAATCCTTCAGCTTAGATACGTTATAGGTTGGGGGGTTGTTTGTGGGTTTGTTTAAATTTTAAGCCTTTTATGTGTTTATTGGCCCTCTTGGGGTAGGCGAGGGTTTGTTGGGAATGAAATCGGAACGTACTCTATCCACGATTGTTCGACGACACAGACGTGCCCGGAAGAGATCTCAAGTGCGAAAGCCTGAGAAGGATGATGTGACCCACTTAATCCAGTCGCCACAGGGGCGTCTTTCTCCTGGCTCCTCCCCAACACACACAATTGCTTCCAGTAGTAATCACAAGACATTGCTCTGAGGGCGTCGTCCGACTTGAAATGCCAAGATTATTCTTTTTTTCCTTTTTTCATGAACATGGGTCTGTTTCCTGATCTATTCTTTTCCATTGACAGAGTGTCAATACCTGTTTTAGTTGTTAAATCGATAGCCTAGATGTTCATATATCGTAGGGAAAGACCGCTATCATGGTTATTCCCAAACGTGTTCTCTTCCGCGTACTGAATAATCTGCACAATCATGGCAAACTTCTGTTGGCGATCATGACTATGTTTGCACTGAATGCAAAGACGTATTTGTTATTTCATATCTCATTCTTACAGGAGGATATAACGTCTTCTTTTGCGTGTTGAAGGTGTATCTATTCTTTTCGCAAATTATCTCATGACTGGCTTGCCTCTTCTATGGAGACGTGCACTTAAGGCAGCGGTCCGATTGCCACATTTAAGTAAGTTTTATTGCATCAGAAATATGAAATGAAATTCGACAGGTTCACTCTACAGGACACCAAGCCATGTGCTTCCATTAGTCCCTACCCATTCTGTAAAACTCCATGCCGTATCTCTGGGCAATACCAACAGGCATCACGTTTCAATGATAACAATATCGCTGTTCTATACCAGAGACTTTCAAGGTCATGTGGCTTGAGGATTGTTACTACCCACAGTCCTGTTTTCTACAAGCAAATAGCCCCTATCAGGGAATTGGCCTTTTTCCAGAAGTAGCAGTTTAAGTGCCATGGCCCAGGGTTTATCTAGAGATGGAGAGAGAGAAATAAAACCCCATCTGAGACCGAGTTCCCTTGCGAATCTCTCTGAGTGATCAGATCTGAAAGCCAGCATCGCTGACCACGGCCCAGTTAACCTGTTGAAACACAAGCACACCGTTAGGACATTTTGGTAACTGCTCCCACGGGAAAAGTTTTCAGTACGGAGATTTTGCTAAAGCCTATGACGAGTGCTGAGGCCAAGAGAGCTGAATGTCCAGGGAACAGAGAAGCAGAGCAGCAGACGGTCCCCAGACATAGGCAATATCTACTTTCTCTCCAGCAGCATCTCCCTTAGTATTCTCAGGCCTGATGACGAAGTAACCCAAGTGCTTGTTGCCAGGCCTTGGCTCATATCAAAAGTTGTGGTGACTCGGCTCTGAAGGTCATTGTGAGGCGTGATGACACGTCTAGCTGCCTAACCAATCAGGCCCTGGGACTCAGGCAAATAGTGGGAGGGGGAGGGAGGGAACTGCTCCTCTTCTACTTGCGTTCCCTTCTAGATCATTTGCCGCTCCTGCAGGAACCGAAGCTGCTCAGTTGTCTGGGATAGAAAACATGCACATACACCAAGACAATGTGGCATTCATTTTCTTCTGCCATCAACAAACCGATTGAGCTGAGCAACTCCAATCCTGATGTGTAATGTCAGCTTTAAGACTGTCATTTTCCAAATTAGATAAAATACAACGCATACAGAAGGCATTAGGGACAAGGGCAAAAGGGACAGCTGATCCGATTTCCCGTCACGTTCCTGTGGGATTTCGGGCAAATGCCATCAAATCTGATCCTCTTTACAAAGCAGGGAACACAAGAGCAACTCCACTCTTAGGGGTTTCTGAAGATCAGAGGAGATGAGACAGTTTTCCCCACTCATGTGCGGTGTGGCTCACAGCGGTATGTTACATTCGGTGGACTGTTGTCTGAAAATATTAAATGGAAACTTTCATAAATAAGCAATTCACATATGTAATACCTGTCTCCCCTCTTCTGGAAACTCTTGCTTACTCACCGTATTCATCCCCAAACCAGAATTAACCCAGGTGCTGGCGATCAGTGTTCAGATCTTTCCTTTGAGTATGCTCACAAAGTTCTGAGAGCCAATGTGCGTCGCCTCGTTTCCTCTTGGTGCTTCAGTTATCGGGCCATGGGACTTACAGAAAGGCAGTGTGATAAGCTGAGTGGGAACTATTTTGCTCCTTCTTTGCTCTCTAATCCAGACCAACTTGATTCCTGTAGGAAATGCAGCAGCTCAGAATGTCTCCACGGTCTGAGTAGATTCAAATACACCTTGTCATGGTATTTACCAGTTGAATTGACTAGATAAACCCCAACCTAAATTGCAATAGGTATGAGGAGAACTAGCATTTGCCCACATTCGTAACATGCTGCTGTACACAGAAGTGGTAATAGCAGAAGCTCGAGAGACAAGCTGCTTGTATTCCAGTCCAGGTTCTGTGTGACCTCGGGCAAGTCTTTTGACCTATCGGATCCACATGTTCACACTTTGTTAATTGGGGATGAAAGCTACACTTCCTCCCTTAGGTGTTTGTGAGGTTGTTGGCTATGCAACTGCTTGTACTCAATCATGTCTGTACATTCGATCGTATCCCTGAAAGATTTGCCAACATCTGCTGTTGAGAACCTCAGCTGGAATGAATCAGCTTGAACCATGTTCTCAGAGAGCTGGGCCAAAAATCCTTGCAGACATGCATTAGCTCAGTTCCAGTTCTCACTAGAGCCGGATATGCTGAAGTCTGCCTGGGACACAGATTGTTGTAAGTCTGTGCCTCTAGGCTGGAAGCACTGCTGCTGGCGGTACTTATGGTTTTCAGAAAGTCGTTACGCCAACTGAGGTACAAGGTAATAAGGTTCCATATCCTACGCATGTACCAAATTTCGGCCTCTGTCTACAGTGCCTTTGTGATGGCTGCTGCCTATGCATCTGTGGCAACAGAGTTCCTGATCCTAAGGGCGATGAGGGAAAACACTCGTTGTACCCCGCGGCACAACAAAGCCATTCCAACATGACTTCAGCCCAGAATCCATAAACCTAGTGAAGCACTCATTGCCGTCGATGAGCCCCTTGAGTCTGATGATAATTTGCGATTCTCTGGAAGAAGAATTGTTTTAATATGATCAGGGAAGTGGGGACCCCCGAAGTATGTCTAGTATGTATCGAAAACAAACAGCAAACTGATCTGGATAATGAGGGAAGAAATAAAAAATAATAAAATAAATACTGAAAGACAGGTTCAGAGTTTGATCCAGTGGGAAATCCTATTCGTAGGAAAACAGATAGGATGTGGTAAGTTTTATCCTGACAAACCAATCCTTAGTTGAAAATATAGCAAGTGAAAATTCATCTAATACACCTAAACTACTAAACATCATAGCTTAGCGTAGCCAACCTGAAATAGGCCCGGAGCGCTTACATTTGGGCTGTATCTGCAGTAACTGTGAACCTCTTCTTCTCAACGGAAACAGCAGACACAGCTGAGTGTTTTGTAGACATGACGGGACGCAGAAACCCGACACGCGATGTCCAAAAACCCTGCAATGCAAAGGATACTACGTATCGGCAGTTGACGGTCGTCTTCGTTGAGATGTTGGGGAGCCGAGGCTCTCTATCATGGCCCAGCACCACGAGAGAATACCATAACTCATATCGCTAGCCAGGAAAAGAGGAAAATTCAAAAATCGAGGTACAGTTTCCACAGAATGTGTATCATTTTCGCAACATCGCGAGGTTAAAAGTCGTTATGTTGAACCATCTTACGTGGGGGAGCCTTCTGTACCATAAAACGAAAAAAAGATGTCGGTTGGCAATTTTGCCTCTGAGTTTGGGATCAATTTAGCATCCGCTAAAACCCACCACCTGGTAACCCCCGTTAGCTATTCGGTACTGGGGCTCAAAGTCCCGTTGCGCCTGTACTTTGGGGATCCTGCTAACTATAAACAAACTAGTCCTTATAATCTGGGGGCAGTTACCAAACATAAAATAGAGAGTACATTAGTATGATTAGCCACAAGTCCTGAAGTTGTTCATCCCCCTCTGGCGATTCTTGACTTAATGGGAAGAACTTTGTTATCAAGCGACTGAAAAGTAAAGGGAAATTTTACAGGTTATCGGCACCATCGTGCATGATGGAGCTTACACAAAACTTTCTAAAAAGCATGATACTCAATGATCTGCACAACTGATTGAATTTCAGGCAGTTGTCTCGGCCCTGCATTTCCTTGCCAACAAGTCCTCGAATCTGAAAATTGTGACAGATCCTTTGACCATTGCCAAAGAACTGGCCATCTGATACAACCAATGGCAGCTTCAAAAAGTCCACATCCAAGGATGCTTTCAACAAGGTAACGTTCTCTGGAAATTTTTGGCCTCCTAGACGCAAAAAACATAAATCAGGTATGCAAGGCTGGTTCAACATTTGAAGATTGATTAATGCGATCAATCACATCAAGGATAAATGGTGGAAATAGAAAACCCGATCCCAGACTGGAGAGGCCCAGGAAGAGCATTGGCTCGGTTAGTGGAGACACTTGGGATTTCATCGGATTTCTAGGAGAAATGACAGCAGAAAAAAGGGCCACCACTAAGCCCTGCAATTTCTGCTCTTTCCTGCTGCAACAGGTGGGAGAGGCTCAGTGGGCTTTGCCGGGGGACAATCGTCAGCTAAGCACACCCAAGCGCTGCGATGACATCTATGTTGATGCCGTCTGTGTCATTTGTTTCTTCCAGAAAACCGAATGCCTTGAGACAATGCTTGGGAACAGCATTTGGACTGTTGGTCCACAGAGCCAACGCTTTCATTGCCGCTGGAATCAGGGCTCTATTCCACACAACACGTGGACCTGACACCTACTCTGGAAACTGTGCTAGGATGCAAACACAGAATTTTGAAAGGGGAAGAGTCATCCTCGAGACATAACAGCCCACCATGCAGCCCCAAGGAGACCCAGATTAACAGTATGTGGTATGCAGAGTGTGCTCTCCTCTCAGTTACCTGCATGTGTTCCTGCACACCCTGATTTATTCCCCAGCATTTAGGTTTTACAACTTTGAAGCCTATGGAAGAGTTGAGGTAATACTACAAAGAACACCTATATACCCTTTGCCTACACTGAGCAATTGTTTCAACTTTCCTATTTTTGATCCCATCACACAAACTAATTCTCTTTCTCTTTCTCTCTCTCGCTCTCTCTCTATTTCTGTCTCTCTCCCTTCCTCGCCCCTCCCCCCTCCCTCCCTCCCTCACTCTCTCGGACTCTCTCTCTCTTTCGGGTGTACTTACACAGGCATACATTATTACAGTTACATTTCTGTCATTCGAAAAATCCCCGAATGATCCTAATATTGATACGGGACATCACGTTTAAAATTC
>NW_024350306.1:0-667 GCF_902729225.1 Pteropus medius | reverse complement strand
TGGTGAACACCTGCCCTCCAATCCTGTCCCTCCTCTGTTCCTGCCTGTGACCTGTACCAGCTCAGGTTGTGTCATTCTCTGGCACCTATAACTAACAGCAGACAATGAAATCAAACAATAACCCTTTTCTTACTGGTCTCCCCATATACACACCATCAATTTGACCTCAGAAGTAAAAATAATTTCCCACACATGGTGGGTGTGGATGATGTGGGCTGGACAGGAGGGGCAGAGTCCAGCCTGTGTCCCCTCGGGATCCAGATGCCTCTGCAAGACCCCATAGATCCCCTCGTCCTGCCATTTTGCTGGTCATGCCCTGAGCTCAGAATCCTCAGGGGAGCTGGGTTTATGTCATTTTCCTCCAGTTATTTTTCCTCCCTGGTCCATCGTTGTGAATGGCATCGGATAAACCTCAGTTATTTTGGGCCTAGAGCCTGTGGTCTCAGCCCCTAGTATCATACAGCCATCACCCGAAAGTCCTGCTTTCCTTCGTGCCAGTGCGTGGAGTGTTTGCCAGTGAAATGAATCAGGACAAAGGACTTTTGAAAGAACAGGCCCTGGGGGCGCCAGAACCAGTAGTGGAGGAAGAACCCGAACGAGAGGGAGTCTCTTTATAGAAATGGTCTTTTTATATCAATCAGATACCAGACCAATTATGAAATCGACT
>NW_024350305.1:0-488 GCF_902729225.1 Pteropus medius | reverse complement strand
CTAACGTCTGCCCAGGGCTGATTCTGGGCAAATTCGAGGCTCTGGCGGCCAAGGGAAGGTGAAGGGGAGGGAGAGGGAGGCACTGGGTTTGCCTGGGGGTGACAGTGGACAGCAGCCCTGGCCTCGGTCACGCCGCGTCCTCTCAGGCGTGCGGTGACGGCCCTGGGCCTGCCCCCTGCAGTTTGGGGGTGACGGCCCTGGGCCTGCCCCCTGCGGTTTGGGGGTGACGGCCCTGGGCCTGCCCCCTGCGGTTTGGGGGTGACGGCCCTGGGCCTGCCCCCTGCGGCTTGGCTGATCAGGAAGAAAGGCTGAGAAGGGCTTCAGGAGGAGGGACGCGGCCGTGGCCTCGGCGGGGAGCGGGCGGCTCCCATCCCCCCTGCCGTTCGCTTCTCCCTTTAACGTCGCTCTCTGGGGACCTTCGCCCCACGCTGAGTTGGAAGAAACCCACCAGTCTGGCCTCAGCACAAACAGGCGGCCTCGGCGTGGGG
>NW_024350304.1:0-8917 GCF_902729225.1 Pteropus medius | reverse complement strand
CCCCAGTACCCGCAGATGACCGAGCATCGCCCACAGAGCCCCAAGGCCCCGGGAGGGCTGTGCATTGCCGCAAGTGAGCCTTTTCTCGGAAGTCTGCGATTCTGGCTCGAAATGGACGTCACCAGAGAGCTTTTTGCCAAAGCTACAATATACATATATATGCATATATATGTTCATCTATATGCATATATATGTATATGGTGGATTTTCGAAGGAAACCTGCGTGGACACCTGGTCTACCACAGAAGACAGGCTGCTCCTAGCACCTCCACCTCCCCACAGTGGGGACACCGGGCGTTCCAGAGCCACAATTCAGCATGATCTCTTTTCATCCCAGAGGCCCCGGGGCTCCTTCCTAAGGCCTCGGCTCCTTCCCGCTTTCCGCAGTGGAAATCAGACTTCAGGACGGAAGCAGACACCTCCCTCTCCCTCACCTTTCTGCCTGGGATGGTCGTAATGGTCCCCGTGGACGCATTCAAAAGGAAGAAATGAAAGGTTCAAAGAGCTGATCGCAAAGCTCCTAAGGCACGGAGGCCGAATTCAGACCCACAGCTGTCTGCAGTGTCTCCAAACTGAACTCTTTCCAGCGGGTGACGGCCGCCATGGACGCAGGGGCCAAAGCATCCCTGGGTACGCTGTCTGTGGTGGCCCTGAACCCTGCAAGAGCATACAGAGACGAATGAGACGTAGTTTGTACCTCTAGGAGCTCAAAGTGTCAGTGAGTGCTCCTCCAACTTCGGTACCCCAGTCTCCGCAGAAGACCGAGCATCGCCCACAGAGCCCCAAGGCCCCGGGAGGGCTGTGCATTTGCCGCCAGTGAGCCTTTTCTCGGAAGTCTGCGATTCTGGCTCAAAATGGACGTCACCAGAGAGCTTTTTGCCAAAGCTACCATATACATATATATATGCATATATATATGTATATGGTGGATTTTCGAAGGAAAACTGCGTGGACCCCTGGTCTACCATAGAAGACAGGCCGCTCCTAGCACCTCCACCTCCCCGCAGTGGGGACACCGGGGGTTCCAGAGCCACAATTCACCATGATCTCTTTTCATCTCAGAGGCCCCGGGACTCCTTCCTAAGGCCTCGGCTCCTTCCCGCTTTCCGCAGTGGAAATCAGACTCAGGACGGAAGCAGACACCTCCCTCGCCCTCACCTTTCTGCCTGGGATGGTCGTGATGGTCCCCGTGGACGCATTCAAAATGAAGAAATGAAAGGCTCAGAGAGCTGATCGCAAAGCTCCTAAGGCACGGAGGCCGAATTCAGACCACAGCTGTCTGCAGTGTCTCCCAACTGAACTCTTTCCAGCGGGTGACGGCCGCCATGGACGCAGGGGCCAAAGCATCCCTGGGTACGCTGTCTTTGGGTGGCCCTGAACCCTGCAAGAGCATACAGAGACGAATGAGACCTAGTTTGTACCTCCAGGAGCTCAAAGTGTCAGTGAGTGCTCCTCCAACTTCGGTACCCCAGTCTCCGCAGAAGACCGAGCATCGCCCACAGAGCCCCAAGGCCCCGGGAGGGCTGTGCATTTGCCGCAAGTGAGCCTTTTCTCGGACGTCTGCGATTCTGGCTCAAAATGGACGTCACCAGAGAGCTTTTTCCCAAAGCTACCATATACATATATATGCATATATATGTTCATCTATATGCATATATATGTATATGGTGGATTTTCGAAGGAAACCTGCGTGGACCCCTGGTCTACCACAGAAGACAGGCCGCTCCTAGCACCTCACCTCCCCGCAGTGTGGACACCGGGCGTTCCAGAGCCACAATTCAGCATGATCTCTTTTAATCCCAGAGGCCCCGGGGCTCCTTCCTAAGGCCTCGGCTCCTTCCCGCTTTCCGCAGTGGAAATCAGACTTCAGGACGGAAGCAGACACCTCCCTCTCCCTCACCTTTCTGCCTGGGATGGTCGCAATGGTCCCCGTGGACGCATTCCAAATGAAGAAATGAAAGGCTCAAAGAGCTGATCGCAAAGCTCCCAAGGCACGGAGGCCGAATTCAGACCCACAGCTGTCTGCAGTGTCTCCCAACTGAACTCTTTCCAGCGGGTGACGGCCGCCATGGACACAGGGGCCAAAGCATCCCTGGGTACGCTGTCTGTGGGTGGCCCTGAACCCTGCAAGAGCATACAGAGACGAATGAGACGTAGTTTGTACCTCTAGGAGCTCAAAGTGTCAGTGAGTGCTCCTCCAACTTCGGTACCCCAGTACCGCAGATGACCGAGCATCGCCCACAGAGCCCCAAGGCCCCGGGAGGGCTGTGCATTTGCCGCAAGTGAGCCTTTTCTCGGAAGTCTGCGATTCCGGCTCAAAATGGACGTCACCACAGAGCTTTTTGCCAAAGCTACCATATACATATATATGCATATATATGTTCATCTATATGCATATATATGTATATGGTGGATTTTCCAAGGAATCCTGCGTGGACCCCTGGTCTACCAGAGAAGACAGGCCGCTCCTAGCACCTCCACCTCCCCGCAGTGGGGACACCCGGCGTTCCAGAGCCACAATTCAGCATGATCTCTTTTCATCCCAGAGGCCCCGGGGCTCCTTCCTAAGGCCTCGGCTCCTTCCCGCTTTCCGCAGTGGAAATCAGACTTCAGGACGGAAGCAGACACCTCCTCTCCCTCACCTTTCTGCCTGGGATGGTCGTAATGGTCCCCGTGGATGCATTCAAAATGAAGAAATGAAAGGCTCAAAGAGCTGATCGCAAAGCTCCTAAAGCACGGACGCCGAATTCAGACCCACAGCTGTCTGCAGTGTCTCCCAACTGAACTCTTTCCAGCGGTTGACGGCCGCCATGGACGGAGCGGCCAAAGCATCCCTGGGTACGCTGTCTGTGGCTGGCCCTGAACCCTGCAGGAGCATACAGAGACGAATGAGACGTAGTTTGTACCTCTAGGAGCTCAAAGCGTCAGTGAGTCCTCCTCCAACTTCGGTACCCCAGTCTCCACAGAAGACCGAGCATCGCCCACAGAGCCCCAAGGCCCCGGGAGGGCTGTGCATTTGCCGCAAGTGAGCCTTTTCTCGGAAGTCTGCGATTCTGGCTCAAAATGGACGTCACCAGAGAGCTTTTTGCCAAAGCTACCATATACATATATATGCATATATATGTTCATCTATATGCATATATATGTATATGGTGGATTTTCGAAGGAAACCTGCGTGGACCCCTGATCTACCACAGAAGACAGGCCGCTCCTAGCACCTCCACCTCCCCGCAGTGTGGACACCGGGCGTTCCAGAGCCACAATTCCGCATGATCTCTTTTCATCCCAGAGGCCCCGGGCTCCTTCCTAAGGCCTCGGCTCCTTCCCGCTTTCCGCAGTGGAAATCAGACTTCAGGACGGAAGCAGACACCTCCCTCTCCCTCACCTTTCTGCCTGGGATGGTCGTAATGGTCCCCGTGGAAGCATTCAAAATGAAGAAATGAAAGGCTCAAAGAGCTGATCGCAAAGCTCCTAAGGCTCGGAGGCCGAATTCAGACCCACAGCTGTCTGCAGTGTCTCCCAACTGAACTCTTTCCAGCGGGTGACGGCCGCCATGGACGCAGGGGCCAAAGCATCCCTGGGTACGCTGTCTGTGGGTGGCCCTGAACCTGCAAGAGCATACTGAGACGAATGGGACGTAGTTTGTACCTCTAGGAGCTCAAAGTGTCAGTGAGTGCTCCTCCAACTTCGGTACCCCAGTCTCCGCAGAAGACCGAGCATCGCCCACAGAGCCCCAAGGCCCCGGGAGGGCTGTGCATTTGCCGCAAGTGAGCCTTTTCTCGGACGTCTGCGATTTTGGCTCAAAATGGACGTCACCAGAGAGCTTTTTGCCAAAGCTACCATATACATATATATGCATATATATGTTCATCTATATGCATATATATGTATATGGTGGATTTTCGAAGGAAACCTGCGTGGACCCCTGGTCTACCACAGAAGACAGGCCGCTCCTAGCACCTCCACCTTCCCGCAGTGGGGACACCGGGCGTTCCAGGGCCACAATTCCGCATGATCTCTGTTCATCCCAGAGGCCCGGGGCTCCTTCCTAAGGCCTCGGCTCCTTCCCGCTTTCCGCAGTGGAAATCAGACTTCAGGACGGAAGCAGACACCTCCCTCTCCCTCACCTTTCTGCCTGGGATGGTCGTAATGGTCCCCGTGGACACATTCAAAGGAAGAAATGAAAGGCTCAAAGAGCTGATCGCAAAGCTCCTAAGGCACGGAGGCCGAATTCAGACCCACATCTGTCTGCAGTGTCTCCCAACTGAACTCTTTCCAGCGGGTGACGGCCGCCATGGACGCAGGGGCCAAAGCATCCCTGGGTACGCTGTCTGTGGGTGTCCTTGAACCCTGCAAGAGCATACAGAGACGAATGAGACGTAGTTTGTACCTCTAGGAGCTCAAAGTGTCAGTGAGTGCTCCTCCAACTTCGGTACCCCTGTGTCCGCAGAAGACCGAGCATCGCCCACAGAGCCCCAAGGCCCCGGGAGGGCTGTGCATTTGCCGCAAGTGAGCCTTTTCTCGGAAGTCTGCGATTCTGGCTCAAAATGGACGTCACCAGACAGCTTTTTGCCAAAGCTACCATATACATATATATGCATATATATGTTCATCTATATGCATATATATGTACATGGTGGATTTTCGAAGGAAACCTGCGTGGACCCCTGGTCTCCCAGAGAAGACAGGCCGCTCCTATCACCTCCTCCTCCCCGCAGTGGGGACACCGGGCGTTCCAGAGCCACAATTCCGCATGATCTCTTTTCATCCCAGAGGCCCCGGGCTCCTTCCTAAGGCCTCGGCTCCTTCCCGCTTTCCGCAGTGGAAATCAGATTTCAGTACGGAAGCAGACACCTCCCTCTCCCTCACATTTCTGCCTGGGATGGTCGTAATGGTCCCCGTGGACGCATTCAAAAGGAAGAAATGAAAGGCTCAAAGAGCTGATCGCAAAGCTCCTAAGGCACGGTGGCCGAATTCAGACCCACAGCTGTCTGCAGTGTCTCCCAACTGAACTCTTTCCAGCGGGTGACGGCCGCCATGGACGCAGGGGCCAAAGCATCCCTGGGTACGCTGTCTGTGGGTGGCCCTGAACCTTGCAAGAGCATACAGAGACGAATGAGACGTAGTTTGCACCTCTAGGAGCTCAAAGTGTCAGTGAGTGCTCCTCCAACTTCGGTACCCCAGTCTCCGCAGAAGACCGAGCATCGCCCACAGAGCCCCAAGGCCCCGGGAGGGCTGTGCATTTGCCGCAAGTGAACCTTTTCTCGAAAGTCTGTGATTCTGGCTCAAAATGGACGTCACCAGACAGCTTTTTGCCAAAGCTACCATATACATATATATGCATATACATGTTCATCTATATGCATATATATGTATATGGTGGATTTTCGAAGGAAACCTGCGTGGACCCCTGGTCTACCAGAGAAGACAGGCCGCTCCTAGCACCTCCACCTCCCCGCAGTGGGGACACCGGACGTTCCAGAGCCACAATTCAGCATGATCTCTTTTCATCCCAGAGGCTCTGGGGCTCCTTCCTAAGGCCTCGCCTCCTTCCCGCTTTCCGCAGTGGAAATCAGACTTCAGGACGGAAGCAGACACCTCCCTCTCCCTCACCTTTCTGCCTGGGATGGTCGTAATGGTCCCCGTGGACGCATTCAAAATGAAGAAATGAAAGGCTCAAAGAGCTGATCGCAGAGCTCCTAAGGCACGGAGGCCGAATTCGGACACACAGCTGTCTGCAGTGTCTCCCAACTGAACTCTTTCCAGCGGGTGACGGCCGCCATGGACGCAGGGGCCAAAGCATCCCTGAGTACGCTGTCTGTGGGTGGCCCTGAACCCTGCAAGAGCATACGGAGACGAATGAGACGTAGTTTGTACCTCTAGGAGCTCAAAGTGTCAGTGAGTGCTCCTCCAACTTCGCTACCCCAGTACCCGCAGAGGACCGAGCATCGCCCACAGAGCCCCAAGGCCCCGGGAGGGCTGTGCATTTGCCGCAAGTGAGCCTTTTCTCGGAAGTCTGCGATTCTCGCTCGAAATGGACGTCACCAGAGAGCTTTTTGCCAAAGCTACCATATACATATATATACATATATATGTTCATCTATATGCATATATATGTATATGGTGGATTTTCAAAGGAAACCTGCGTGGACCCCTGCTCTACCACAGAAGACAGGCCGCTCCTCGCACCTCCACCTCCCCGCAGTGTGGACACCGGGCGTTCCAGAGCCACAATTCAGCATGATCTCTTTTCATCCCAGAGGCCCCGGGGCTCCTTCCTAGGCCTCGGCTCCTTCCCGCTTTCCGCAGTGGAAATCAGACTTCAGGACGGAAGCAGACACCTCCCTCGCCCTCACCTTTCTGCCTGGGATGGTCGTGATGGTCCCCTTGGACGCATTCAAAATGAAGAAATGAAAGGCTCAGAGAGCTGATCGCAAAGCTCCTAAGGCACGGAGGCCGAATTCAGACCCACAGCTGTCTGCAGTGTCTCCCAGCTGACCTCTTTCCAGCGGGTGACGGCCCCCATGGACGGAGGGGCCAAAGCATCCCTGGCTACGCTGTCTGTGGGTGGCCGTGAACCCTGCAAGAGGATACAGAGACGAATGAGACGTAGTTTGTACCTCTAGGAGCTCAAGTGTCAGTGAGTGCTCCTCCAACTTCGCTACCCCAGTACCCGCAGATGACCGAGCATCGCCCACAGAGCCCCAAGGCCCCGGGAGGGCTGTGCATTTGTCGCAAGTGAGCCTTTTCTCGGAAGTCTGCGATTCTGGCTCGAAATGGACGTCACCAGAGAGCTTTTGCCAAAGCTACCATATACATATATATGCATATATATGTTCATCTATATGCATATATATGTATATGGTGGATTTTCGAAGGAAACCTGCCTGGACCCCTGCTCTACCACAGGAGACAGGCCGCTCCTCGCACCTCCACCTCCCCGCAGTGTGGACACCGGGCGTTCCAGAGCCATAATTCAGCATGATCTCTTTTCATCCCAGAGGCCCCGGGGCTCCTTCCTAAGGCCTCGGCTCCTTCCCGCTTTCCGCAGTGGAAGTCAGACTTCAGGACGGAAGCAGACACCTCCCTCTCCCTCACCTTTCTGCCTGGGATGGTCGTAATGGTCCCCGTGGACGAATTCAAAATGAAGAAATGAAAGGCTCAAAAAGCTGATCGCAAAGCTCCTAAGGCACGGAGGCCGAATTCAGACCCACAGCTGGCTGCAGTGTCTCCCAAGTGAACTCTTTCCAGCGGGTGACGGCCGCCATGGACGGAGGGGCCAAAGCATCCCCGGGTACGCTGTCTGTGGGCGGCCCTGGACCCTGCAAGAGATGCAGAGACGAATGACACGTAGTTTGTACCTCTAGGAGCTCAAAGTGTCAGTGAGTGCTCCTCCAACTTCGCCACCCCAGTACCCGCAGATGACCGGGCATGGCCCACAGAGACCCAAGGCCCCGAGGGCTGTGACCTGTCGCTAGTGAAAGCCTTTTTCTCGAAGTCTGGGCGATTCTGGCTCAAAATGGACGCTACCAGAGAGGCTATTAAATATACATATATATGCATATATATATTCATCTATATGCATATATATGTATATGGTGGATTTTCGAAGGAAACCTGCCTGGACCCCTGCTCTACCACAGAAGACAGGCCGCTCCTCGCACCTCCACCTCCCGGCAGTGTGGACACCGGGCGTTCCAGAGCCACAATTCAGCATGATCTCTTTTCATCCCAGAGGCCCCGGGGCTCCTTCCTAAGGCCTCGGCTCCTTCCCGCTTTCCGCAGTGGAAATCAGACTTCAGGACGGAAGCAGACACCTCCCTCTCCCCCACCTTTCTGCCTGGGATGGTCGTAATGGTCCCCGTGGACGCATTCAAAATGAAGAAATGAAAGGCTCAAAGAGCTGATCGCAAAGCTCCTAAGGCACGGAGGCCGAATTCAGACCCACAGCTGTCTGCAGTGTCTCCCAACTGAACTCTTTCCAGCGGGTGACGACCGCCATGGAATGAGGGGCCAAAGCATCCCCGGGTACGCTGTCTGTGGGCGGCCCTGACCCCTGCAAGAGGATGCAGAGACGAATGACACGTAGTTTGTACCTCTAGGAGCTCAAAGTGTCAGTGAGTGCTCCTCCAACTTCGCCACCCCAGTACCCGCAGATGACCGGGCATGGCGCACAGAGTCCCAAGGCCCCGGGAGGGCTGTGAATTTGCCGCAAGTGAGCCTTTTCTCGGAAGTCTGCGATTCTGGCTCAAAATGGACGTCACCAGAGAGCTTTTCGCCAAAGCTACCATATACAAATATATGCATATATCTATATGCATATATATGTATATGGTGGATTTTCGAAGGAAACCTGCGTGGACCCCTGGTCTACCACAGAAGACAGGCCGCTGCCAGCACCTCCACCTCCCCGCAGTGTGGACACCGGGCGTTCCAGAGCCACAATTCAGCATGATCTCTTTTCATCCCGGAGGCCCCGGGGCTCCTTCCTCAGGCCTCGGCTCCTTCCCGCTTTCCGCAGTGGAAATCAGACTTCAGGACGGAAGCAGACACCTCCTCTCCCTCACCTTTCTGCCCGGGATGGTCGTAATGGTCCCCGTGGACGCATTCAAAATGAAGAAATGAAAGGCTCAAAGAGCTGATCGCAAAGCTCCTAAGGCACGGAGGCCGAATTCAGACCCACAGTTGTCTGCAGTGTCTCCCAGCTGACCTCTTTCCAGCGGGTGACGGCCCCCATGGACGGAGGGGCCAAAGCATCCCTGGCTACTCTGTCTGTGGGTGGCCGTGAACCCTGCAAGAGGATACAGAGACGAATGAGACGTAGTTTGTACCTCTAGGAGCTCAAAGTGTCACTGAGTGCTCCTCCAACTTCGCTACCCCAGTACCCGCAGATGACCGAGCATCGCCCACAGAGCCC
>NW_024350303.1:0-32324 GCF_902729225.1 Pteropus medius | reverse complement strand
TCTTCTAAATGTGGCTTGAATGAATCTGTTTTCTTCTCTCAACATGTTTGCTTTGTGACCAATGACGAACGGTGGATACAAAAGTCACTTTCAAACTGAAGCGATGACCTATATACAATTTCTTTGAAAATGGAAGAAAGGGTGATTTTTACATGTAAGTGTATAATAAGCACAAAAGTATATAATGGGGAAGAATAGGGAGTTTGAAGATTAAGAAGTCTTAATATTTAAGAAAATCCAGCATCAACTACTTAGTAAAAGTAAACTGTAAGGTGAATAATTGTTTCATATGTCATAAACTAAAGTTTATTCTTGACATGAAAATAACTACACAAAATTTCTCATCTTACTTAGATTGAAAATATGATGCAAGGCTACTATTCATTTCTTGGATGAGTCATTGTTCCACCCACGATGAGAATGAAACCTGCTGATACATCACAAAAAAATGGCAGATTTTCTTTTAAGCAAACAAAGTAAAAAGCAGCAGGAAAAAAAAATTCAGAGTTGCAGAATAAAACCCTGTAAGAATCCTCCTTGATGCTACTGAAAAGCAATTGAATTTGTGAATACCTGGCAAACAGCTCAAGGAAATATGCTGATGTGCTGATATGTTGACCTTTGAGCTTGTATTATAGAAAGAAGGAAAAAATACTCTTTAAATTTGAACTTGGATAAATCTTTCCTGCCCTATGTGGCTTCTTGCATGGGGATCTCCATATAAATTAATTGAAAAGGGGGTCTGAAATAAGTTCCAGTAAACTTAGCATAAACTTAAAAAGGGATATTTGGATGTGTTAAGTAGAAGATAGGATGTCAAGGGGGAAGAGTATTCATTTTTGAGAATCGTTATTAATTTAATATATGTTTAAATGTGATGGCCAAATGCAAACTAAGGATCTCAGTTAACAAGACATATTTGTTATTGTCATGATGACTGCAACCTAACTCAAGTAAGACATTTGTAGAAATAAAAAGCTTTTATGTCGAAAGTGATGAAACGCTCTAGAGCACAGTTGGGGCACATTTGCATTACCCCAGCAATCCTCAGTAGTTAAAAGTTATGCCTTTATGCATAATACATTCCTTTGATTCACATCTGCATTACCAATGGCTAATCTTTTTCCATTGTGCATCTTTCCACAAATGTATGCAATTCTCTAAGCATGCATTGAGTAGTGGTATTTCTGGGAAGGTTTTTCTTTCAATGTAGTTTTAATTGAAATATTTTTGGTATTTTTTAAAGCAATACTTTTTTATTATGTTCTTTACTGGAAATATGCTATCAAGGTGAAAACGGGACCTATCACACAGTTGGGATGCAGATTGTTACTCAGTCAGATGCATGTAGAAGGACAGACTCCTGCCCCCTAGGGAAGGTGACCATATCTGGCCATGCACACTCTTACTCGGTTGGTCATATGCAGTGACGATGCTGTGGACTCCATCCTTTAAATTAGGTCAACTCCTAGTGCACCGGGAACTGAAACACCGAAACACCGATCTTCTTCTTTTACTAACAATTTGACACAGAGGAAATAAGTTTTTTGGTTTTTTGCATCAAAATAAAAAATTATTAAAAATCAAAATTCTATTCCAGAGTTACCAATTTTCAGGCATGTCTTATAGCACAAGCATTAACACCACTTTCAGAGGGAATAAGTTTTAAAAGATCCTACACAGATCATATAAGTGTAAAATGGACATCAAATTGCTTTAAAAAGAGAAAAAAGTCTGCCTGTTAAGACTGCCTCTAAACTGAGAAAAATGTGGAAGTTGTGTAATTTCCCATATTTTTACTTTGGTGGTAGAGTTTAGGTAAATATGTAAGTGACTCAATATCATCTCTATTATTTTATTTGTTTATATATTAATAGGTGACAGTAATGAAACGAGTGTTTTGGTCTTGCTAGAGGATGAATTTTGAGGAATGGACGGACCGATATGAGACTGAGGAAGTGGGCAAGGGCCAAATAACAGAGGCCTTACGTTTGGTAGGGAGTAGCTTGAAATTTCCCTGTTAGCTATGAGATACAGGTAGGATGAGTTGGATGGCTGGTTAAGGATCTTAGGTAGAGAGTAATAAGTTCAAGTTTCTATGTTGGAAAGACTGCTCTGTCTACAGAATAGAGGGTGGGTTATGTGGGTATGAGGCAGGGAGTCAGGGCAGGAAAAAGCAAGAACTGTGTGCTGGTCAGTGCAGGAATCCTGGACAGATACCATGGAGGACTTGAGAAACGCCTTATTCCAGTTTCCTGGTATCACAGTCCATCTTTCCTCTCGTGATAGCTGGAGTGACTCTTCGGGAGTTCTTTCTTTAGACTTTTGAAAACAGTTCATTACTGGTATTCAAATTAAGGAAAAAGTTTTATAAAACCATTTTAAGCTCTTTATTGCAGTTTCGATTCATTTCAGCAGAGATTGTTTACTGAATTCCTACTGAGTGCCAGGTGCCAACCTGTGTCCTAAGAATGTAATAGTGACCAAGATTAACATGGTCCCTGGATCCCGTGGGTCCCTGGATCTGGTGGGTCCCTGTGGCCACCAAAAGGATAATTTAGAGGATGGAGTACAGAGAGGTACTCCTGGAGGTTGACTGAAATGCAGCAGGCATTATGGTAAGGGCAGTACACAGTCAGGTGAGCATTCGCATGGTTGGAGACGATGTATATTGAGATTACAAGAGACAGGAAAGGTTCTGGAGGAATTAAGATCTAAAATGGAGGCGGAGTAAGGATTAGTTAGGGATGATGGGAGGAGAAGGAAAGTTCAAGCAGAGGAAAGAACAGGTGGAGATTCAGAGATGAGGCTCACTGTGCTGTATGTATATTGTCATCCTAATATCCCAAATTCCTTTTTGGGTAGGATGCTGTGTAATTGTTGTGCCTTGTCCTGTTTCGGCCTCTTTAATGTTCAATGTACGCATCAGTTAGGGAGTGCAGCCAAGGCATTCTGAGTGGCCAAAACCAGCTACTTATGGCATGTAGTTCCTGCTCGTGGCAGGGAGGCTGGCGGGGCGGAGAAGGCGAGGAGGAGTATTTTAGCGGCAGGAAACTGGAGAACCCAGAGCATCTTTGGGTTTCTAATGCCAGAGACTCTTTTATCTAAGCAGGTGCTTGGCTTTTCCTTCTGAGGCCGCTGCCCCGTGGCCCCCCAAACTGCAGAAAGCAGAACATTGATAGCATAGCAAGACAGGTTTCCTAGTGCTCAGAATTCAGTGTCTTGACTTCATGTAACTATTAATACACCTTTTTTTTTTTTTTGGCCCCAAATAGAAGTTTCCCTTGAGATCCAACACTTTCTGTTATTCCTCCTCTTTTCCGCAGCAGAGCTGCCCTGCCTGCTATTTATCAGAGAGTCTGAAAGGGAAGTTTAATTTCCGAACTGTTCCAGGAGGCTCTTGGGGGTGTCGTTCACTGCACTGCTGACTTCTGGACCAGCACAGATTGAATTCCACGCATGCGTGCTTATCTGCCTTTGACAGCCCCTTGGAGTCTCGCCTGTCACAGTGCGACAGTGCGAGGCTGCCGCCATTCCCAGCCCCCTCACGTGGTGCCTGTTGGTCCCTCTCCTCTTCTCCTGCAGATGCTGCTTCACCTAGGGCTTTGTGCACTGTCAGCTCCCCACCCTTGCTGACTGCGGTCGTCATTAGCAAATGCCAAACCTAAAGAGTATGTGGGACAGTCTCCTGATAAGCACCACTGCTATGCCCTGAATAATAACACATTTTGAGTGTAGCCTGTGCCCGACGATCTCTTAGTCCTGCACCTAATCAGAAAAATGCCAAGTGCAAAATTAAACTAGGAAGAAATGATACGCCAACAAAACCTCTAATTACAGGGCAATGAGGCAAATACCTCTTCTTGACAAGAGAATCGAAACACTTTTTATAAAAAGCACAATCTTCATGTTTTGAAAGATATGAGATGTCCTGGAGAATCAGTGGCATTCTTTGCTAAATAAAATAAAGGACAGTTCTTTGACTTCAGAAGGTGAGAACCACAGTGTGAATAAGATGCAAGGTAATGAGCACAGTGACAGGTGGCCATCTCGAGGTAGAAAGCGTGCAGTGGACATAGTTGCCAGGACATCTGCGGTAATCACTACCCATAAGCTGGCTCATTTGTTGATCTGTAGCTTTTCCTTCCATCTTCCTACTTCCTTGTGGGTCAGCCACCGAAGATATAGAAATCGAGAAGAAAGAGTGAATATCCCAAAGATATATGCCCAGTGAGGAATTTCTCTCAAAAGAAAGGTAGTCCCCACATTAATAGTTTGGCCAACATATAGTTATAGGAGATATATACACAAATAGATAGACATAGAGCACATAGGAGTCAGGTAGGATGACAAGTCTCCTTTCAAAATGTGTGTGAAAGGGAGTAGATATGCGAGGCATGTAGCCATTCTTAAACTCAGGAGTAGATGACTCCTCACCGATCCCACGAAGTATATTTCTATAAAGAACAATATATTCCGAGTTCATATGAAAGCTGCTACTTGGGTCTGTTTTTACCCGCTATGGCAGATCTTGCCAAAGACCTTTCTTAGGAATCTGAGGAAGAACTCAGGAGGGTGTTTGACTTCTACATGATAAATTTTGCTCCTGCTGACAGCAAGAATAATTGCTGCACAAGATTTTTAACTCTATTTTCTTGCTCAATTTTTACAGTATAAACCATCTTGGACTACAAAGTTTTTCAGACCAAATCCTGCTCTGGACGGGGAAAGCAAATTCAATTCTCACGTCCAACCCCACAGCAGCATATTGAGTCCTTATGGAAAGGGTGCTTACTTTGAGTCGATTTTGGTATTTCAGATAATAAAAAATTATAGATTAATTTCTTTTTTTGTTGTTGTATTTTACCTGCTAACTCTTTTATTAAGTAGGTACAACTGCATTAGGTGACATTTTTATATTTTCAAGTGTTCTCAGATGTTTAGGTATTTGTATCTTTTCATCTTGCACTATCTACAGACCGTTGTGTATAATTTACTGTATTCTTTCTCCATTGGGAATTAACAGCCTCAAAGACAAGGAAATGATATTAGCATTTATGTACAGTATTCCATTATCTGATTTTCTTGATATGAACTGTTTCACCTGTTTGGGACCTATAAAAAAGGTCACTCCTGTTTTATTCTTCATAACATATGCAGTATGATTCTGAGTCCCCAGGAAATCTATTCTTCTGGGGTTCCCTCACGAGTAATTACCAGGGACTCTAGAAATGCAAACCCATTGGTGACATACTCCACTTCTTTTTTCATATCTTGTCTCTGATGGGAACTTACAGGTTCCCAGGCTCCCCTATTCCTGACCTCTGACAGAGGACTGCTGGTCTCTACTCCCTTCCAGATGACTCCTCTGAGGTCAATGATTTTCATTTCTACCTTGTGGCATGGTCTGGGAGAAGGCATCCTTATTTTATTTCTTTCAGAAGTACTGATTTAGAAGCTTGTGAGGACCGCAGAGAAGACCAACAGTGTGATGAAAAGCTATTTGTCAGAGCCAGGGATCTGCATTATTTCCTCCTGTAGCTAAAAAAGAAAGTGTAAAACTGAAAGCAGCAAGCAAATATGACAAACAGGGATTCATGAACACGGACAGTGGACAGTGGATTAGTGATTATGAGAGGGAAGGGTGGGGAGGTGGATATGGTAAAAGGGGTCAAATATTTGGAGATGGAAGGAACTTTAACTTTGGGTGGTGAACACACAATGCAATATATATGACATACTGTTCAACTGTACACTTGAAACTTATTTGATTTTACTAATGTCATCCCAATATTTTTTATGAAAAAAGAAAGAAACTCTCCTTACCAATGTTATAGTCTATCTCGGTTGGGCCACAGGTAAAAATCTTAATGTCAGGATGGAGTGACTCTGAAGCTGACCAAATCTCTCACTACTCACATTCTGCCACAGGACAAACCATGTCCTGAATAATTGGCAAAGAAAACACCCACCACCCTTTTCCTCTGGTCCAACAATGAAATCCCAAATAGGCAGAGGGGATGTTTACTAGATCTGAACCATTTGTTCCTAATCATGATCTATTTTTTCTAATAATGAAAGGCAAATGTGTTTTGAAGATAAATACCAATTATCATTAATTTTACTACACTGCATGTTGAACAAATAATGAAGTTAAGAGTTTTATTGACTTCTTCAAGATCTTTTTTAAAGTCATCAAAAAAAGAGGATGAAAATATTTTTCAGATTATCACTCTTAATAATCATAGTTCAAACTTTGAATATTGCTCTTCAGTTTCTACTATTAATTTTAAATTCAAGACAAAATTAAGAATATCTAAAACATGTTGGATTTATTCTCAAAACTTAAATGACAAGTCGACTCGATTTAGAAATAGAAGAATCAATTTAGAAATAGCTATGAAATAAATGTTTATGTCAATTAAGTTCCAGATGTTGGTGGTCTTAGTGATGAGCAGCTTACAAAAATGGCCCCGATTCTTCACACTTCTCTAAGTCTACATCCTTCCATCAAGAGGTGAAGTGCACTTGTCTATCCCTTGAATCTTATCTCACACTGAGACTTCCTTTTGTTGATAGAATGCAGCAGAACTGACAGTATACCTGTTCTGAGCCTAGGCTGCAAAAGACATTGGTACTTTTGCTCTTTTTCTTGCAACTCTGCTACCACCATAGGAATAAGCTCTGGATGACATTACTCATATGGTACCATCACCATCATTGTCCCAGCTACCAGCCACCCAATTATCAGACATGTGAATGTGGCTTTTCTCGACCAACCAGTCCCCAGATAACCTGCCAGGTGACCATATGCAGATCCCAGCTGAGATTAGCAGAGCTTAACCCATCACAAAGCATAATTATGTGACGAATAAACATGTGAACAATAAAAATAATTATTGTTTTAAGTCACCCTTCTTTGTCAGTTACACAGCAAAGGAAAACTGATATAGAATTTGGTTCTTGAAATGGTGAATTACCATAATAAAAACATAGAACTGGGGAGCTGGTTGAAGCTAGAAAGATGGAGAAGAAATTTTTAGCAATGTTTGGAACGTGGTGAAGAAATTGATCTTGGAGGCTAGAAAATTAATAATCAAAATTATATAGTTAAAAAATAATTGGCAAAACAATTGTGTACAGTAAATAAGAAGATAGAACATATACCTCATGTCCTCTGGATTTGGCTTAAAAAATCTCAAGGAAGAATATTGAACATGCCAACTGGTTGATACTAACAACATATGATAAGGCATGGGAAGAAAAAATAGACTAAAAAAGGAACTGGTAAGTTTGCAAGTGGAATTTAGAGAGGGTCAAGTGGGAGCTGCAAAACATATTTTAAGTTATTGTGATTCTTCTAGATCAGGTACAGATTAACACCAGTCCTAAAACAAGCCTGTCATTAAACTTTATAGAACAAGTGTAAAAATGGTGACATATTGAGCCATATGTGTAACAGACCAAAGAAAAACTACTTACAATATAAAGAAAATACATGATTAGTATTTGGAAAGAAATTTCCTTACAGATTTCTGCCTTTCAAAAGCTGAGATTATTTATATACTGTCCAGCTTCACTATCTACTACTAAAGAAAAACTTTTACTACATTGATCAGAAAGTAAAGCAAAAGATGAGAGTTCAGTCATTGAAAGGGATAACTGAAATGAGAAAGTAGGGGAAGAACATGGAAAAACTGTGAAATTACTGTATGTGGTTTTTGCAACTCAAATCCACTTTGGTGGCTTAAAGGATATACAGTTATCTAGAAAGCTTTCATTCATGAATGGATACTCTCTCAAATACCACCAAGTAAAGAGGAAAAATAAATCCTCATTTGAAAATATAACTAACTATAAAGAAATATATGATCTGTTAAAAATAAAGAAGGTGCAGGAAATAACAAAGTCTTTCTTTCTAATTTCTATCCATGGAAACTACACTGGATGGCACTGTGTAAACAGGTGTTCAGTGTATGAAGAAATAAGCTCATTCTAATTCAGTTAGATCTACATTTTATAAACACATGCATATTTCACATGCAGTGCTCTCAAACTGTGAAGAGGAAAACTAAATGCATATTACCTCCAAGGACATCATCAGTGTTGTCATAATGTGAGTTAACATTGGGATAAGCTCAGTAGCATCTTCATGACAATATAGCACCGTTGTCTTTGATATTGGTGAATGTCTGACACGTGTTTGAGTCCCCAGTTTTCATTCCAAGATTTTTATTCTAGTTTAATTTTCCAATTTCCTTTAAAAAACCTTAAACAAGCCTTATCATCCTCACTTCCGTCAAATTTCACCAGAGTCTGCAATGGGAACTAATTTGTAAAATACCCAAAATAATATTAGCCCAGGCCCACCAAGGATGTAAGTGACATAGCAGAGACTCACACTGTCAACTCCCTGACTTCAAAGAGAGTTTTATTTTTCTCAAGCTTCGTTACCTCTCTGTATCATACAGGCCTCCAACACATAAGTGAGAACGTATGTAATGATTTTCTCATTACAAGAAGTGCTTGAGTATTAGACCAGTGGAATGGAATTCAGCCATGGGAAAGATTAGAATTGCAATTAGAGAGAAGCTTTGGCCACTAACTATCTCTGTTACTCATTATTGCCTTAATTTTGAGTATACCTAGCAATGCAGTTTCTTTATGCTTTGCAAGTAAAGATTGCCATATATTCAGCTGGTAAACTAAATTATAATTTTCTGCTATCATATATACAATAGATAATGTCCTGATGTTATGATAGAAATGAAATATTTAATATGGTGGGGTCTTTAATCTATTGTGGCAGAAAAGGAAATATGGTATTAAATTTAATTGGATTCAATTCAATTTGAAACTTATTTATAGAGTGCTTGCAAGAACCAGACCCAGCTCTAGGTTTTTTTGGCTACAACACCGTGCACAGGTTATATTCATTGCCTGTCACAAGTTAACATACTTATAGTTTTGAGCTTTAGAGCTGGGACTGCTTTAATCAGTGCTGCCTCTGTAGCATTTAACAGGGTCCTATAGGCTTTTATGAACGATGTGTGAGGTTTAAATCAAACACACACACACAGTCACATACAATTACACCTTTTACCATTCACTGTGATTTATGATTTCTAATTTCTCCTTTCCTTTAAAGCGAAATCTTATTACTTGAGAAGAAGTGGTCAAGTAAGACACCTGGTCTGGTCCTCATGTCCTCTTCCAGAATATTTAGTCCTACAGATAAGATACTTACTATGACTGTGATCTCATAGCCTTTGGTCTCTTTGATATCAATGTGAGCAAATGTTTAGGGAGGTTTTTCTTCTCTAAATAGAACATTGACGAGTACAGGGTGCTGTGTTACATATATCTGGATAGTTGCTTACTATCTGTAGCTTATTATCTACAGGACCTGTGGTAAGTTACTTTAGCTGTGCCTGAGCTTTATTCCATCTTAGTAAAGGTGAGCTATAGAACCTATCTTCAAAATATCTGACAAAAGTTTCTATCCATGTCACATTACTGGCAAATACAGGTACTTAATGAATGCTCAGTGAAAAAAGACATGTCATAAGAGAGATCTCCGATAAAGGTGCTCAATAAAATGCTTATGGAATTTGAAAAGCAACAAAGGTTAATACACAGGAGAATATGGGGAGAAACAGAGGCAGAGAAAGAAAGTTTTTTCCTCCTTTGGGTACAAAACAAACGAAAAACCACGGCGATTTGGAGGTTTTTAGGTGCTTGATAATGAACATAGAGGGCCTCTAGGGCTCTGAAAAAGAGAAGTTTTATTATATTTATGAATAGAAGGGAAATTTGTGACTTTTATAGTATTCCATTTCTGAAATAGAAATCTGTAGCAAGTTCCTGTAAGTATATATTGGTATTTTACTTATCTTTTCTGAAATGTGTCTACTATGATTTATCATGTTATAGTCTACTCAGCTAAGCTTTCAAACACTGAAGTAAGAGATTAATAAATAGTAAGATCGAGCAGAAGAAATTCTTCTAGGGGGGCTCACATGAGTGATGCTCTAGGTCTCCAGTGTTGTTTATAGATAAATTGGCCATTCCTAGTTCCATTAAGTTTCAGAATGTATGCACGAAATCATTCACATTCAGGATTTATATAACTGCAAAAGAAAGTTGTACCAAAACATAGAAAATATGTTAAATTTAGTTTTAAAATTATATCTTAAATGAGCTTACTTTGTCCTTACATAATAATAAATGATTTTATGATAGCAATTATTGTTTAGCTTTTTATTATAATTAGTTATGCATACATTTTTGAGTGTGGAAATAAAACTAATTTAAACCTACAAGGTAATTTCCACATCTAGAACAGTTGGTTGTGCATAGAAGGTGCCCATTGCTTGTTGGCTCATTGCTATTTTATATGACTAAGGCAATAGTCGTGTCTTATTTTGCACTGATCACACAATGTTTGAGGACCTATATAATCTAAACCTATGGCTTTGTGACTTTTGGTCTATAGATTTAGGAAGATAAAGTTATTCTGAAATAGAGTTTTGTAATGTCAAAAGGCCACTGGATTAAAGAAATCTGGATTCAGGTGAGTCTTTTGGGCTTGTTCTTCCATTTCATTTTTATAAGTATGATTTCAAAAGAGCAAGGTCAGTGCCATTTATCTATTGTTTTTATTGTTTGTTTTTAATAATAAGCTGTAAAAATGGGTGTGTCTAGTTAAGCAGTCTATTTAAGTAATTTGACAATCTGTTCTCTTTTTATGTACTTTGTCTTGAACTAAGCAAATTTGTAGTGTTAGTTAGTTGTTTAGTGCTCTAAACAGAATGGGAGACAGCAGAGTCTCAAAATCTTCTTATTTAAAATCCATTTCTTTCCTTTGTGTAGAAGGAAGCTTTTACCACAAGCGGGTGGAGAGGATTATTCTCAAATGTGATTAGGGCATTTCAGAAGAAACTCAATCCTAAATTTTATTGTCAAATCATCTCTTGGTCTTTCAAACTTCATCTAAATAATTTCATTTTCTTTTGTTTGAACAAAGAATATGGCCTTTAAGTGATAGTCATCTCATAGCAAATTTTCCTTGTAAGAAAGTGTGATATAAAGACAACTCATTTTATAGAGCTGCACATTTGCTTTGAAGGCAACATGATTGGAATCATTCTTACTACTGTTTGCCTTAAAATCCTCCTCAAATTTAAATTTTCTTTGCAATGGAAAAGCCCATCAGGCTATTACATATTGAAGCTTATTCCTCTACATAGAAACTGAAGATGGTTAGGATGTAATGTACAGCATGATGACTATAGTTAATAATATTGTATTGCATAGTCAAAAGCTGCTCAGAGAATAGATCTTAAAAGTTCTCATCACAAGAAAAATAATTTCTAACTATATGTTGTGATAGATGTTAATTTGGCTTACCATGGTGATCATTTTACAATCTATACAGGTATCGAATCATTGAATTTTACACCTGAAAGTAACATAATGTTATATATCAAAAACAAACAAACAAACAAACAAAAAACAAAATTAAAGACAAATGAAATGAAAGAAGGTATAGGAAAGAGGATTTGATCGTAAGAGTTGAACTTGAAGTACTAGGGTAGATAATGAGAATAAAACAGGCTCAGTTAAGAATTGAGAAGTTTCCAATTTGTCCTTGCCTTCTGAAGTATTTTTATGTTCATTTGTTTTAATATATATGCTCCTTTTTTTCCCTCTTCTTGCTCTACCTCCCCAAAATGTTCAGCTATCACATAGAAAAAGCCCTTTATTTGTGTAGACAGACTATCACATCATTGGACTAAAATTCAATGTAAGCAATGAGTTCTAGAATGTGGAAGACACAGGGCAAACCACTGCCCTCCAGACTGGACAAACTGACAGGAGAATACAGGGAGTCAGGCTCACCAGAGCAGAGACTCGCTAGTGGAAACCACCACAAGAACCAGAGCCCCGGTAGGAAAACATGAACTGCAATTGGTGTGAATTCCTGGATGCTCAGTGTAGACAAGTCTGAGTTAAAAACTCTACAGAGATCTGGTCATAGAGAGGGGGGCCCATGATATTGTGAGTTTTATCTCCAGGAGCTACCAGGTTCCCACAGTAAATATCAGACGAAAACCTCTGCAGGCTTCCAACAGAGAGAGAAAAAACAAACCATTTTGAAACATGCCTGAGCACTCTGTTCTTAACATGGCCTGCCCTCAGGGGAAACTGGTTACCCAGAGCCTAACTTGCTGGGGTGTTATCAAAGCCTAACTGATGCAAGGAAAACCCAATCCCAGCCCAGTCCAGCCATCCTGTCACATATGATGCGGGTGAAAAATCTGAGAAACACTTTCGATGTTCACAGTCCAGGAGGCGTAGGCTCACCAGAAGGCTGAGACCTGATTCTAGGACTAACGAAGGCCTCCTCCCTCCTCCACCTCACCACCATATCACTAAAGGTCTGTTCACAGCAGTGCCTTTTAGCCAATACTTCAGGTTCAGCTATCAAGAAAAAAATTACAAGGCATACTATAAGGCAAAAAAACACAATTCAAAGAGACAGAGAAAGCATCAAAACCGGACATGGCAGGGATGTCAGAATGATCAATCTGGGAATTTAAAACAACTCTAACTAATATCTTAAGGGTTTTAATGAATAAAGTAGACAGCGTATAAGAAGAGATGGACAGTGTCAGCAGAGAGATGGAAATCCTAATAAAGAATCAAAAAAGAAGGACTATTCTAGATAAACAACATTATAACAAAAGTAAGAATGCCTTTGATGGGCTTTTTTAGAAGACTGAACATGGCTGAATCTCTGAGTTAGATTATATATCAACTAAATCCTTGAAAACTGAAAAGCAAAGAGAAAGGGAAAAAAAGGAAAAAACATAACAGCTTATCCATGATCTGTGGGACCACTAACATAGGTATAACATACACATAGTGGGAATAGCAGAAGGGAAGAGAGAAAGGAAGTACGAGAAGAAATATTTGAAGCAAAAATGACTGAGAATTCCCCCAATAGAATGTTAGATACAATACCACAGATCCAGGAAACTCGGAGAACACCGAGCTGGGTATATGCTAAAAAAAAAAAAAAAAAAAAAAAAAAAAAAAATGAAAAAAAAAACCAAAAGAAATTATACGTAGGCTTATCATTTCAAATTATAGAAAATTAAGGATAAAGAATAAAAGCTGACAGAAGTCGGAGGAAAGAAACACTTTTTTTATAAAAGAAAAAGATAAGAATTACAGCTGACGTCTCCTTAGAAAACTTGCAAGCTAGAAGAGAGTAACATGAAATAAAGTGTTGAGAGAAAAAAATCACTAACCTACATTTCTGCATTCTGTGAAATTATTATTCAAAAGTAAAGAAGAAAATAAAAAAGAAATTTGGCGTTTATTGTCAGTAGACCTGCCTTTGAAAAAGTTTTAAAGAAGTCTTTTAGAGAAAAGTGAAACAACATATATATATACAACTCAGATCTTTGTAAGAAAGAGAAAGCATTGAAGGACTACGTGAAGACAAAATTTTTTTAAGAAATTATTTTTCTTATTCTTAATCTAACATAACATTTTGTTTAATATAATATCCACATTGTATTGATTATGTATGCTTATATATATTATGTATATATACATGTTTATTTATGCTTATATGTAGTGAAATATATGACAAATGATACAAGGGATGTGGGAGGAATTCGGATTATTTTATTAAAATCAGTCATACTATCTATGAAGTGCTATAGTGTTATTTGAAAATGGACTTGGACTATCTATAAATGTGTATTACAAACTCTAGGGAACCACTAAAAATAATTTAAAAAATTTTTTTTAAATATAACCATGTCTTAAATTGAGAAAAATTAAAACCACAAAAGTCAGAAAAAGAGTAGAAACAAAAATAGAACCAAAAACAAGAGCAATGAAAAGAAAACAGTAAAAAACATGATAAATATTAATCCCAGGATATCAATAATCACTTTGAAAGTCGGTGGTCTAAATGCACCAATCAAAACACAAAAATTGTCACAGTGGATCAAAAAACAAAACAACTATATGCTGTCTACTCTGAGCCCACTTTTGTATAAAGGCACATACAGCTTAAAACTAAATGGATAGAGAAAAGTCTATATGCTAACATCTCCTTACTGAGAAATGGAAAATCTAAAACAAAATCAAAGAGAAAGACTCGGATTCAGATTTGAAGAAATTTTCACATTAGATTGGGAGAGAAAAGTTTATAGAATGTTATTCTAAAATTTAAAATTGTGAGAAAACGAAACTCATGTAGCATAAAGAAGTCCTTAGGAAATGTAAATGAAGTGAATTATAACTATCAAATTTGTCTTGAGAGGAACAGTTTAATGTAGGAAGTACACAGTAAGTTAAATCTAGTGCTGAGTTTGGCAGAGAGGAGGGGAGAGAACATTCCATATCGGAAGATTGTCATAATGGAAAGTTATATTGATTCTCATCATGAAGACAAATTGTCCTAATAAATGATGAGCCACTGCTGCTTTTTGAGCAGGTATGTGGCGTTTTCAACATGTTTTCCATAGAAAATAATTTGATGGGGTATATAAGACAGGCTGCGAAGAATGTTAGGAAGGAGGGGGATACAAGTAGGAAGAACAAATACAAGTAGGAAAGCTATTGCGCAGTTAGCCACCAGGCTGTTGGTAAACAGAAGAGTCAAAGGACAATCTTTAGCAACTACTTACATGTATAGATACAATTCCTGAAGTTCCCATGGATTGCAGCTTCAGTTCTCATTAAAATTTTCAATGAATATTGTCTTATGGGGATGACATAAGAAGTCAATTCTTTAAGGTTTTAAAATGCAATATATTTCCAAGGAAGATAACCCGGGAGTACAGATTTGCATGCCATTCACTGGGTGAAAGAAACACGTGATAGGTCTGGCAGTTGTTCACTAGGACTAATTATTTTCAACTGACTTTTCAAGACATGACAATACCTAAGAAGTCAATTTCATCTCACTAGATAAAGCTTCTGCATATATGTGTTTGATTGAAAGCTTTTGCTTACATATATTTACAGTCATCACTTTTAGAGAAGAATGATCAAACTGCCAAAATTGATTCTTAACCAAATGTTCGCACGAGGGTAGGCATATGTAATCACTAAGGCGTGTAGAACAACATGAAATGCTCAAGACAAGTTAAAGAAACCAGTTTGTTAACAGAAATAAATTCAAGGTTTATAAAGTGATCAAGAGCCTGGAAGCAGATTTATCTCTAAAATTAGAATCCATAAATGAAAATTCAGAGGTGAGCTGATAACAAGTTTTTTGTTTTTTTTTGAGATCTGAAACTGTTCTGTTAGTAGTTTTATGTTTTGTTAACTTTTTTGACCATCACTAATCACTCATCTTTTTCTCAGCAAATAATCTTTCTGAATAATAATGGTTTTCCAGAGAGAGGTGCTGTGCCAGGAATGAGGAGGCAGAAGATTTTAGCTGATTTAAAGTTCCCACTGAACTGAAACCTGCCTGTTCAGATTTGTGCTTCATTCTAAGATAATGAGAAAAAGTATCTGGGTGCTTCTTATGTTAAAATAATAAAATTAGTAAAACTGCACATTCACTCCTTCCTCCCTGTGGTTTTGAATAAGCTGCATCATCAGTGTGTTGATACATTGTCATTACTTCGCTTTTGACACTAATATGAGAGCTTTAGTGTCATGTTAGCTGCTTCTGGCTTTCTCATCAGTTCTTCATTGTATTGGTTTGTATGCCACTGGCAGGTTCATTGGTTTGAGTAGAAGTACTTTCACAGGAAAGAGTTCAGCTCCCTTGGGGTTTAAGGCAGGAAACAGCTCATGATCCTCATCCACAGAATTATCCCTTAATATTCTGAATATGAAAATCTCTGCTTCTGCTCGTTTCATCAGATTTGCATGCAGGGGATGGTGGTTCTTTATTTTTCTCTTTGCTCTCGTAGAAGCGCAAGTGGTTTGTCTCCTGTGTCATGGCTTTGTCTCCCCTCACTCCCAACTCCATCATGCATAACCGGACCACACGACCAGTGAGAGCTCTCATCCCAGACGGGGTCGTGATAGGGCAGAGAAGACTGTCTCAGACAAATCATAGCAATTCCCTATCCTTGTTTTGTATGGTAATAATATAAGCAAGAAGCAGAAGAATTTTCAAGATGATAGGCTGTTACTGCTCCAGAAATTTCTATGAGACATCCTTAAATTGTGTACTGTGCTTTCAAAGGCAAATAAATGTGTAGTATGTTTTAGAAACATGCCTTTAAAATGCAATTTTAATGTTTAATTTACTGCTTACAGAAGTATATTCCACTTATCTAGAGAATAGTCGCAAATAAAATGGCTTATTCTCCACTGGGAAGAATAAATGAAGACTAATATACACAGATAACTGTAAATAAATATTCTAAACAAATATGAGGAAAAGAAGGAAGACAATAGCGGGAATGTCCATTTTTGCTTATCCTGCTAGATAGAGTCTAGCAGAAGAGACATTACCTTATTCCTGTCTACAGCCTGGTGGAACGCAGCTCTGGAGCACATTCTCACGCCCGCTCTGCTCACATTTGAACTTGGAGATGGTAGGAAGAGAGCCTTTTCTCATTCACTTCTTTCCATTAGTCAAGGGCCTACTTCTGCCTCTGAAAGAAAGCTGTCTCTGAAACTGCAATACATTGCCTGGGTTTCATAATCAGCTGTGACTTCCCTAGCTAGTGCACTTCAGATTATGCTGGGACGATGTATTAAGTCAAACAATAATAATGTGAATACAAAAGTACTATAAGTAGTTAAAATTCGGCAGTGAAGAGAAAGGTTTGGCTCGAACATCTGTGATTAGTTGTACAGGCAACCTGACACCTATTTATTCATTCTGATATTTCTAAAAGATATTGCACTTTATTAAAACATTGAAAGAGATTAAAAGCTAACTGAATTTTAAAATAGGATGCAATTTAAGAGAGATTTTTGTGATAGTTATTATTTTGTTATTTTGACCCATCGTCCATCTAAAGAAATATTATGGAAATCTGTCTCATTTTAAGACAACTCTGAGTGGAATTATTGAAGATATACATGGAGATGATGCTGCCGATAAGGCTCTTTGTTAGTGCATTTTTTACATTCAGTTAGTGGTTATTTTCTGCAAATGCAAAAGATTGCTTAATTAATATAGATTACTCCAAATGTTAAATATATCTATACTTGTCACTGCATCTGAAAGTGTCGTTCCTTTCACTGACTAGTTCCCTAAAATGCGGCTTTAGAAATTAACCATTAAGACGAACACAACATGTCTGCTGTGGTTTGCTGTATCAGATTGCAATAGTAAAGCCAATTAAAAACAACTCAAAGAAAGGCAGTGTATGTTCAAGATACAGGGACTTTTGGAGTGGCTAAGTATCGACTAACATGAGAAGTAAAATGTAAGCATGGACTTTATTGGAACTCCTCTGGAGGGAGGTGGCCAATCTGGCATATTCCGGTCGTGTTGGAGTTAACACTCATAAATGAGGTTTGCAAAATGACACTTATCTTTTCCCCAGTCCAGGATTAAAGAAATTCATCATACGAATGCCACTTTTTCTGGATAATTTCTCCAATCTGGATTTTGGTTGTTTTCATTTTAAAGATTTTATTAAAATGTTAATACGTCGAACTATGGTCTTTCTCATCTTTAAGTGAGTTTTAATAATTTACCATGTTTTTAAGTCATGCTAATATTGTATTCTGGTTTTCTAATTGTGTAGGTTTATGAAACAATGAGTACGCCTCTTAACCTAAGGATATGAAAAAGTGGCGCTAGGTATACTTTAGGCAAGTATAAGAACAGATACCTAAATTCATTGTACTTTAACATTAATATTTCTTTGGCCCAGATGAAACATTTAGCTGTTCTCTTTTCAAGGTGATATACACGTGTTAATTATGGGATGTTGGATGCATCTGACAGTGCAATTCAATTTTATTTTGTATGATTAGAAACCATTCTTCCAAGCTGATAAGCCTAAAGAAGAAATAATGATAATTGTATTAATCTCTTCAGATCATTTTATTTTCTATTTTTGATAGAGAAATTTTACTCTCAATCTCTATTCTATTTAATATTACTTTTAACCTCAGCAGTAAACTGTCCAAAAACAAAAGATATTTATTTATGTATTAGGCTTATTTTTACCTATACAGTTACAAAATTGACATTCATTTAAAGACTGAGATTAAGAACATTGAGTCAGATAATAATTTGTCCTCCATATCTGGGAGTAATGGTATACTTTAAAAGTCATTAAAATAAATCTAATGCAAATGGAGAATATTTTCAACTAAATATTAAAAAATTCAAACTACATAGAAAATTTAGAATGCAATTTTATCTGAAAAATGAAACTAAACACTATAAACATGCTTTTCACTTACCTCACATATAAAAATTAAGCTATAAAAGTAGCTAAGTGATGATAATTAGAATAAATAAAGAATGGATCAAATGTTGATTCATTTACAATATAATTTTTATGGGTTGAGTTGTGTTCTACCAAAAAATATGTTGAAGTCTTAGCCCCCAGAATCTCAGAATGTGACCTTATGTTGCAAATAGGGTCATTGCAGATGTTATTAGCTAAGATGAGGCCATACTGGAGTAGGGTAAGCCCTAATTAAAGTCTTTATAAGAGGATAGGCCCAGACACAAATCAAGAATGCCATGCAATGACAGACGCAGAGATTGGAGCACCACTATGTCTTAAGAAAATGTATATGATTTCATTACCACATGTGAAAAAGATTAATATGATTTAGCCCTGGATACTTCACATATCTATCTTTGAAACATATAAACCATGGTCCACTTTAGTGCCTTTGCAGACATTCTTTGCTCTAATCATATCTCTATAGGAATATCAGCTCTTTAAAGAAGCCTGACCATTCTCATTAATATAGCATTTCTCATCTCTCACTATCCCCTTGTTTACTTATTTATTGTCTGTTTTCTCCACTGTTATACATTGAGTACAGAATTTTGTTTTTAGTATAATGTTGACCCTGGAACTTAGAGTAGTGTCTGTTAATTAGTTGCTTTTCATTAATTATTTGAGGATTTTTTAAAAATCTGTGCATAGATCATCTAAGTAGGGATTTCTCTCCTGAAATATTTCAAGTTGACCTGACAAGAAGTTAGTATGGAATACAAAGTTTGCAATTTAGAGCATTATAGAAGGTAGAAAACAAAATATGTAATTCTCACAATTCAACTGGGATGTGGAACATGTGACCTGATTCTGACAGAGAAAGAATTTTAAGACTATTCCTAGGGAATTTTTCTTAACTGATTAATTTTTTAATTCTAAGAATATATTATTTATTGCTTCTTCCTCTGCCCCTTTTTTTTCTGATCTGAATATTACTGTAGCAGCTCTCATCTTGGGAGCATGAGTGAAATGTTAAGAGAATTGCAGTCCTGACACTGTTTAATCTGCTGAACTAACTCCAAAACTTCCTACCAGTAGGCTTCTTATAATATGAGAAAAGTAATCCCATACTCGTTTAAGTTACTATGATATAGTTTTTGTTTACTTACCTTTAATATCAATCACAACTGACAAGGCAAGATTGATTCTTTGCTCAGGTCCTTCTTCCGTTTGAGCTACTAAACATGTCTCTAGAAAAATTAATTTCCATACTCAATTTTCTTAACCTTTATTTTCCTATGTCTCTTGTTAAATTCATAAATTATCTCTATCTTTCCACATCCAATGATCAATTTTCAGTATTTATCTTAACTTACATCTCAGCAGCCTTTAACAACCTTATTTCTTTCTTGCTGAAATGCATATTGATTTGGCTTTTTCATATCTTAATTTCTAATTAACCAGCTATTCTTTTATAGTGCCCTTTGCTGAATTCACTTACCAACTTCACAATATTGGAGAGCCCCAAAACTCGGCCTTCTGTTTTTTTTCTTTTTTATCTGTGGTCTCTCCCTTGGTAACCTCTTTGGCTCTCATGCCTTTAAATGCTATATAGGCTGATGATTGCAAATTTATATCGTCAGACCTTGCCCTTAGCCTCTAGGTCTCTAGGTTCACATAGCTGACTTCCTACTGGGCATCTTGACTTGCATGTCTCAATAGCTTTGTTACCGCTGGAGCCAGATCAGAGTTCAGTGTCACCCCGACGGCAGGGGGCAGGGAGAGGGATACGATGGCACAGAAGTGTGGTTAGCATTTTTCCTCAGTTCTTCCTCATCAACGCAGCAAAGTATCAGAGGTCAGTGAGATTTAGAAAAGATTAAAAGTATATTTTAGGAAGACAAAAAATACCCCAAGAAGGTACATGGTCCCAGTGAAGAGCTGTAACAGAGAACTGTAATCACAATAACCAACACAAAAGGCCACAAAAGGGCAAAAGGGACCCATAAGTAGGAATGTCTGCATTATATCTGTGCCGTGATGAGTAGTTCCAAAGGCATTCCTAGGTGATTGGCAAGTAGGTCATTTTGATTGACACCTGGATGCTATAAGATTCTTTGCCTAGTGCACATGTGCATACCAGAATTTTACTACCATTGGGGTGTTCTTTGGGGGTCTCTAGGCTGGACCCTATTCTTTTGTTCCCTTTGTTGCTCATGTCTGACTAGCTACCTGACAGCTTCTTCAAATTAGAGGAAATAATTTAATTTCACCTTTCACCCATGTCTCATTGTTTTGGTCTTTGATATGTCATAAAATGATGGTATTTTTACACAGCTGCACTAATCTAAAACTTGTCAGTCATAAGGGGTAAACTCTTCTTTTTCCCATGTTCATTTTTGTATCATTAATTTGGAATTATTTTTAAATTATGTCATGCCTCTACTTCTCATTATTTCTGTTATTGACATTTCAGTTCAAGCTATCACCTTTCATCTGAGCATCTCAAAATGACTTTTGAATCCATTCTTGCTTTCCACACCCCATTCCCTCCACAGAAGCCACAGATAAACCAGATTAAAAGATAAACCAGGGCATTTCTTTTTCTTTGCTCAAAATCCTCCAGTGAGAATTTACCATGATAGCCACATACTTTTACATGGCACAACATGCCTTGTATGGTCTACAATTTGCCTATTTTCTCAGTCATATCTGTTACCACTCTTAACCTCACACCACACCAGCCTTACAAACAAATTGGCTTGGTGTTCTAAGAATACTTAATTTTAAAAATACACACACACACAAACACACGCGTGCACGCGCACACACATACAGTTTTAAGACCATTCGCTTGTCCTCTCAACCTGAGACAATCATGCCACAAATTCTTTCCATCTGACATTTTAATTTAGTTTTCTACTTAAAAGTCAGCTTCTCAGAAAGGATTTTACGACTAACCTAATTGAAATAATAACGTCTGGGGACCTACTACTTGTGATTGGCATCTGAAGTAGGGTGGCAGCTCTTGTGGGACTGAGCCCTTATCCTATAGATTCTGACACTCTGGGTAGATAGTGTTAGAGTTGAGTTAAATTGTGGGACCCCCAGCTGGTGTCCCAAATTCCTTGTGGGGAAAGATCTCCACACATTTGGTGAGAGAATGTCAGAAACGATGTGTTCTGTGTGTTTTGTTTGAGTGGTAAAGGAGACACAGGAGAGGAGAATTACAGGAGGTGGAAAACTGTTTTTTCCTACTCAGAAATATGTTTTTTTCCCCCCCTCAATATACTATGTAATTGGAAAAATAAAATAGAGACAACTAAATTTTATTTGGATTCAAAGATAAGTATACGTGTTAAAGGAAAATGATGTTATTTATTGAAATAACAAAGTTAGGGACTTAAAAGTGTTTGAAAGGCCAGTTGGTAGATAATTTCTGGATGAAAACTCATAGCTCTAGTCTCTTTTCTTTGGTAAAAGTTCTCACAAAAGCACAAAGACTTGGATGATCTGTGTGCAGTTTGCTGTTTCTTATGTTTGTGTTTTAGAATTTGCAAATTCTTTTTACACACGTGATCTCTTAATAACTTGTAAGAAAGGTGGTTTCATCACCCTACCCTCATATTTGTCTGAAGAGCATCAGAAAGACAAATCTGATGAGTGGAGCATTCGTTCCTAGTTGCTCTGGAGTACAGTCCATGTGTTACCGGAGAGTGAGGATCCTCTCCCAATGCGTCATCCAGGTTCTTGATGTCTCGAACAAAGAACTGAGCAAGACACCGAAATACAGTAGAAAAGAAAAGCTTTATGAGAAGGGAAAGTACACTTCCAGACACCTGAGCTAGAGAAGCATGGCTCAAAAGGCCTGGTAACAAAGCCTTTGGGGTTTTTACCCCTATTTACTGTGGGTGGTTACTTTATTCTTAGAAGAATGGGCTTCCTTGATTGACAACTAAGATTGACAGGACTCAGTGATGCATCATTTGCTTTCTGTTCATGTTCGTTCCCAGAATTCAGTCTGTTATAATGGTATTAATGAACTTCCGGGTATATGCATCATATTATAATGATGGTATAATGGGGCTCAGATGAGTTGAAGGTAATTGGATCTTCATTGTGCAGGTGCCAGTGACTGGCTTAAACTGGTACCTAATTCTCTGCCTTCTTATTTCTTTGTATGAGTTAAAAAATATACCTTGGCTTGTTTAATTGTGGGCAGATTAGGGCAGACTCCTTCTAGGATAGAATGATCTCAGTGTCTTTGCAGGCAGACCCGAAACCCCCTGACTAACTTTGCTGCCTAACTATTTTCTAAGAGCCATGAACCCCTTATAATTAGTATGGATGCTGAGGGACGGAAGATCTCTTCTTCTGTATCTGCTTCCTGCTGAGGAGGGCTGTTGTACCTGCCTACTGGGGTTTCAGGGAGCTCTTTCTCTTTCTGCCTCAGTCAGGGTGGGGTCTTGGATTTCCTACTGAAGTGCCACCTCAGTCCCTAGACAAAGAAAAGAAGATAGAAGCTTGTTATTTAAATCATATATCTATTTCTATTATTGATTTGCCTATTAAGTGAGTAAAGGGAAACAGGTTTGATTAATATATTTCTTAAAGAGTGAAAAAGAAAACCTTTGGCCTAAAGTCTCCTCCCCTCTCAGATTCTAAGGGCCTTGTCTGGCCTAACTATTTTTGCTAACAATGGACCAATGACCCTTATCAATAGCCAGAGGATCCGAGTTACCAGTTTCAGGGCAATTATCAGGATTTGAAGGAGAGGGCCTTTTTCCCAAAGAAAGAAAGAAAACTTAACTAGATTTACTAAAAAGATTAAGAACTCTGCAAGAGATATCCCTTTTCATTTCTTGCTATAAGATTAAGAAGTTTACAAGTGATGTCCCCTATCGCATGCTGACAATGGCTACACACAGGACAATGCTCTGCATTCTATTTACTTCTCTAGATATTTCTGGTGCCTGAAACAAATTACTGTGAAAAAGCATTGATTACATAAATGAAATTGATAAGATGCTTTATTTCCCTGTTTTGTACTTAAGGAACTAGTCTGTAAAGGTTATTTGCACAGGCTGAAGAACAACGGTTGGACAGGGCTAGAACTGATATTTGGTTACCTCCAAATGCAAGCCCTTCATCTCAATTCTGTGTTGCTGCTTCTCAGAGTGTGTGTGGGGCAGGGTGGGGGTTGGGGGTGGTGATAAGAAGAGAAAATGGCTAACAAATCCCAAGAAAACAAAGTAAAGGTGATGTATTCAGTCCTTTCAAAATAACCCAAATGGTAATGTCTTCATTTGGTCTTAGCTGGAAAATCCAGTATGGCTTTCACAAACCAATTTCCTACACTACATTGGCAATCAAATACTTAGTTATAGCATGCTGTGAATCCAAATGAGCACATCTAAACTAAAATGGCATGCATTTTAACATTATTTCGCCCAACAAGTCTCTCTTCAGAATCAGAGTAAACCAGGATTTTCCTGAACGGAGAGCCTGCGTGAAAGTGATATTTTGGAAGCCTTTTTTAATTTTCTTTGTTAATGTAGATTTTGCAGTGCTTAAAATGCCCTGTGTTCTATACTGAAAGTAATATAAATTCACATCCATTCAATATAAATAATATTCAGGTTTATTACTCTTTTAAGAAAAAGAGAGTCTGCAGTTTCATGCCAGCAATCACATCTGCAATCACCAAGCAAATCTATTTCTCTGTACATCTCTATTGAAAGTGTGGAGATTTTTAGATTTTACTATCAGAACCATCTTATTGGAATTACAGTTTATCCACAAAGCCCTACCATTGACAGGTAGATAAGTACTGTACATACTGCAGAGCACAATTAGATATCAACGATTACGATTTCTGGACCATTTGTATACCAGCAATTTGTTTTCAGCACACACTGAATACCGGGAATTTGTTTTCAGCACGCAATGACAAAAAGATATTTTATGAGACTATAAGAAAAACATCAAACTAATTCCAGTTTATTCCATTTATTCCACATGCATAAATGTGCTCAGTTTAGTAAAGAATCTAGGGTCACTCCAAAAACACCAATGAGCTTTAAACAGGACTAATAAAGCAAATAGAGTTCAGATTTTAAAAGAAAGTAGAAAACACCAAAATATAACTAATTATGCCTACAACAGGTTTTTAAAGAATTTACTAATGTAAAATTTTCCACCCTTAACAATAATCCCCTAGATGGTGTTCACAGGTAAATTGAGGGGAAATGACTACAAATGTTAAGGGTGGAATATTTTCAAGTGAGCCAACTAGCTAAGTCAGCTACAGGGAAGAAATATCTTTAGATATCAGAAGTTGTCCTACTTGCTTGTGTGTGGTTTAGGAAGTGTATAGTACAAGATGTGTAGATGGCCAATGTCTGCTTCTGTAATCCATTTACTTGTTAATTAAGGGTGTTGTTCCGGGCAAAGTTATGCTAAAAGCCAACTTCCACTTCTGTAAGCTGCTGGCTCGTTCAGGATATAGTCTTGAGCTTTATCAGCTGCCTCCTCTGAAAGCTCGGGGCTGATCTCCTCTAGCCCTGCGTGGTAGAGTCAGTCGCCGGCAGGCAAATAAAAGCTCATAATTAATCTCGATTGGCTCCGTGGGTCTCAGAATCGTTTGCGCCATAAGAGTTATATTTCTACTAATTATCTCTTGTTCTGATTTGTTTCCTTTTTTTGTTTTTTATATAGCATTGGTTTTCTGCACTTGTGACTAATCTCTTAGCCTTGCACCAACACAAATCTGGACGCAGAACTTTTGTATTTAATTTTTCAGATCAATAATCAGTATGAGTCAGTTGATGCTTTGCAGAGTTCTATGAGAAGATTGGAGATAACAGTGAAGATTGTGCCCCAGGAACTCAGGACAGCAGAGCACAGATAATGCAACAAAGAAATTAGAACTGAATATGGGACGTAATTATTTTTAATGTCCTCTAATGACTTCAATATTTATAATTTTTCACTCTCCAGGATTATGTGTCTTTTAAAAAGAAGCAAACATGATCTACATGTTGTTTTGTATGCTGTACTCACTTTGATGAAAAAAAAGTCTGGCTTATCATGATTAATTAATTTTGTTCTTAGTGGTTGTAGGAAAAGTATATGGATATTTTCATATTTCTATAAAAATTCAATTTAAGATTCATACTCAAGTATCAAAAATTTCCTAAAGTATATATCAAAGTGAAATTTTATGAGCATTATGCTGCTTGAAAATTTTGTGATATTTAATGTATTTGTAGCATATGATAAAATTTAGTTTAATAAAAGAATTGGGCACCTTTTAGGTGTTTTTACTACTTCAAAATTAAATGTATAGCCATGTTTATCTTCTCTTATAAAACGATTAAGTACTTGGCATCACCATGATTTTTTATTGATGCAGGACAGGCCAAATTCTCCGGAGTTGGGGGAGACAAGCCCTGCACTCAGAGAAAAAGAGGGTCCTTTGGCGGAGAGTGTAGAAAGAATTCAACACACACGCCAAAGTTAGGGTCAAAAGGAGCGTTTATTAAAGAAGGAGAAAAGCAAACACTAGAGAAAGAAAAGACAAAAATCTAAGACAAAGAAAAAAGCCCATAGTGTCAGGGGATCAAGTTTATCTATCATTCTTCAGTTCCTGTGAGTTACAGTTTAAAGACTTTGTTTACCCATTTCCTTTGATATGGACATACAGTGAGGAAGGGGGAAGGTATGGAGCCTGAAAGTTCCCAGCTTTTAAGCTTTGGGGTCCCTATAGTTCTAGCCATAAGGAATGAAGGATTTTATTTGTGTTGCAAGGCCACTTAAAGACTCTGTTTTTCCAGTTTCCCCTTCACAGGTGTGGGGAATGGGTTGTTAGCCATCCCAGCAGAAATCTTCCTTTGTGCATCAGGTGTCCTCCTGGCCTGGCTGCAGGGCTGATCAGCATATTGCACTCTCTGAATGTAGCTTGATTTAACATTTTAATTCTCCTGCCTCCTACCTACATCAGCATCACTAAAGTTATTTTTCCACTGGAATATGAGACTAGATGGAGAGTGGGGTATTTTATCATAACCAGAAAGATGCACTACAAGTTTGAGAGACTTTAACCTGGACCATGTATTTTATGCAGTCAGTTACCATTTAGCCAAACCCTCTAATTCTTTGACTGTTTTGTTTCCTCGTTTGCCAGGGAAAATGGCAACCTGGGGTCAACCCTAAGAAAATATCCAGATACTTATGATGCTTTGCCCAAGATCTAGTATAATAACTTTAACTATCCACAGGTAATTACGAATTGTTTTCCTCTTCAAATTTAATGTACTCAAAGCAGAACTCATCATCTTTCCCCCCAAATTATTATTTTTTTTGTATTTCCTATTATAGTCACTGAATATAGTCACCTGAGAATCATACTATATTACTGCTCTTTTTTCCTATCTTCTAGTTGTCACCTTTGGGGCTGATCTGAGTTCAGTGTGGCCCCAGGTAGGGGGAGGGAGAGGGATAATGACGGCACAGTCATATAGTTGGCTTTTTTCCTCATTTTTTTTCTCAAACGTCTGCAATGAAGAATCACAGTTCCTTGAGATTTAATAGTTTTTTTTTTTTAAGTATATTTTAGAAAGACAAAGTATGCCCCAAGGAGGCACATCGGTCCAGCACTGCAACCAACACAAAGGGGCCAAAATGGCTACAAAAGGGCAGAAAGGCCACAAAAGGCCACCAAAATGAGAGAGGGCCCAGAAGGGCAGAGAGGGCCCAGAAGCGGGCAAGTCTGCCCTATATTTGAGTTGGGATGGGTGGATCCAAGGCTTTCCTAGGTGACTTGAAAGTGAGGTCATCTTGAGTGACACCTGATTGACACTAGGCAATAACTTTGCCTAGAGCGCATGTGCATACCCAGAATCCTACTACCATTAGGAAGTTCTTCGGGTGATCTCTAGGCTGGGCCCCTATTCCTTTGTTCTCCCTGGTCACTCGTGTCTGACTAGTTACCTAACACAGTTGATTCCCCAAAGAAAAATTATGTATTTCCAAATTTGAATGATCACCTTCCACATCCAATATGCAGCTGCTCCATATTAGTTCATGTCCTTATCATCTGTGATTTCTATTAATATGAAATGACATTAAATTGGTTTTCTTGCCTCCAGTCGTTTGGCTCTCGGTGCATTTCTAGGTGGCCGGGCTGGTCATGCTGCTGCCCTTGCCAAAACCCTTAAGTCTGAAGCCCGGATCCGTGCCGAGGGAATGCGCCCTCTGCTGCGTCCACACTCTCCTTTCCGTGACTCTCTCCTCCTCTGTTTCGGTGACACCAGACTTGCTTCTCACATATCAATCACTTTTCTTTCTGCTCACTCTTCCCATCCTGTTTTTAGGGTAAGCCATTCAAAACTTGGCTCAGATACCACTTTTCCTCGGCATCTTTACCTAATATCATTTTTCCTTTATCGCTCAGCTTCTTCTCTGCTCTTAAGCACCACAGGTGTAGTTGTAACCCTGCCTAGTAACTATGCGTATTTGTTTATCTTTTCCATCCGAGTGCAGATTCTTTAAGACATGGTTTTCTTTTATGTCCTCACATCTGCTGCCTAACCCAGTGTTTAGTATGTCATAAATGAGCACTTAGTACATGTTTATTACTCTCAATTATTTAATCAATGTTAAAAAATGAGCCTTATGTTATGCTAGATACTTTAAGTTTTAGAGAGATGAGTAAGATGTGGGGCGATGTGCTCCCTGCCTTGAAGAAGTATCTGATCTGATGGAGGTTGGGGAGTGGATCCATACAGTTTTAACACCATGTAGAATAAATGCACTATCATAAAATTTCGAACAAAATGTCAGGTAAGTTCATTGTAAGAGGGGATCATCACCATTTTGAGGAGACTAGAATTGTGTCCTGGAGAAATGCAAATGAGATAAGACTTCAAGGATAAGAGGCTCTTACCAAACACTGCTGAGAGAGATGGGGAGGCACATCATTGCAAGGTGATCGGGTGTGAAGGAACAGGGTATGTTTGATAAATAGTAAACCTTTGGCATAGAATACGATTTTATATTTAGCAAGAGAAAATGTTGGAAAGATAGGTTGAAAATGCAGAGCACTTTAAGTGATAGACTTGCATGTGCAAATGGGCTACTGTTCTTACTCAGAACTTTGGTGACTCTTGGAAGCTTTTAAAGTAGGTGTTTCTGCTTCTTTAGAAGAAGTCATCACTAAGCAGTAATGGAGAGCTGTGATGGATCAGGTTGGTAAAGAAGCAAAGATATTTGAGAAACAGAGAAATAGGTAGTCCAGGAAGGAAATCGAGGCAGAAAAATAAGTGGCTTTCTTGGCTGGCAGAAATGCACAGTGGTGTCAAGCAAATATAAGTCTGGAAAAGCATCAAAGAATCTGATGGTGAGTTTTGGATTTCAGTCATGGGGAACTGAGAGGTTCAAGAGAACTCTAGCACCTTGGAGGAAGTGGTCAGGGTATCAAGACAAAGCCTCTGGCAGGGTCAATAAAGTAGGTTTCCAGTTACTAGAAATTGAGTTTTAAGGAAAAAAAGAGTAAGATTCCAGATTTATTGGAAGGCAGCAGCACTCATTCATTCACGTACTGTTCATGACTGTTTCCACTACAGCTGCAGAGAAGTTAAGTAGCGGGAACGAGAAAGTATATATGTGGCATTCTCATTGCTTCATATTGCTGCTCGGCACTCTACAAATTGTGACAACAGTTATAACTTGGCAGCATTTCAAATGCCACATGTCACCATAACACATTTTATTTATTTTGTATACCAGTGAATACTCATAAAGTTAAAAAAGGAGAGTGGACTTCAAATGCTGCATTTTTAAGGCCCCGTGCAGTATGGATTATTCTGTACCAAATTAGATGGAAAATCATCGTTTAATATGCAATGACACCATACTTATGCTTAAAGAATATACACTGACATTAACAAATTAAGCACTCATCACAATGTTATCATCTCACAGACAAGCAATGTTCAGAAACACCAGAAAATTTAAAACAGTGCATCTTATCACTATAGAATTTCTTCATAAAAAATTAAAATGTGCTGCAACAAAAATAAGTTTCCAGTTGTTTTATTTATTAGCCAAACAATAAAAGGCACTTACCTATGGCAAGCGAGTTAATTCATATTTGGTTGCAGCAGCTGAGGAAAAGTGTTTAGAGAAAACAAACCTGCTTAAGATGGTTGCCTTCAGCAAGAACAGTTGCCCGGAGAGTTGCATTGGAAGCAACACCAATCATCAATTTGTCTTATTTTTTAAGGCAAATGAATTTGAGTTGTTTTTCTCGGCTCTTGATGAGTTTATAGATGTTACTGACACTCCTCAGTTTTTGTTTCTTTCATAAGTCAACACTGAGTTTTAAATGACTGAAGAATTAGCCTCTAAGAATGGTCTGCATGGAATGATGATGAAAGGTAAGGATTTTATTTTTAAGCTGAGAAAGTACTAATTCAGTACAACCTGCAGTGGAATCTACTGTATACAACTGATAGTGGTAAATATATATACGGACCGATCGAAAAGGCTTAATTGGGCAGATTTACAAAACTTACACAATTGTAAGTTATTTAAAGTTTATGGTTTTCCATTCCATTATTCATCAGCAGGTACTTTGAGGAAAAAATTCGAATCTATTATGCTTTATTGAATCAGCAGTGTCAATAGTGAGCTTCATTCCCTTTCATGGACCTAATCATCCTCTATTCTGTAAATTTTTATCTGAAATAGAAGCTGGCTATCCTGACTCGCCCTACCAAACAGCTGTTCAATGACTTCGCAGTGGTAGGTTCTCATTATGATATTTCGAGCCCAGAGTCTACACTGAAATTCTTCTGGAAGGGAATAACTGCCCCCACCACTGTTATCAGGTAGTATATAGCACTGAATTAACTTTTGCTGCAGACTTGATAATGGTTTGTAATAAGTTCAGCCTAAAATTAAAAGGCAAAATAGTACTTAAATGCGAAACTTACACTTTGATAAAGCCGTTTTGATAGCAATGAACACTGTTTGAATCACGAGTAATGTCAAACTACTTTATACACTTAATTTCTGTCAAAAGTTAAGAAGCAGGATCTTCAATCCGTCATAAATTTGCACCAGGTAGATTTTCCAAACTCGAACTACATCTCCAGGAGTGTATTTCAAAGCTCAATGTGAGTGCAAAGGAAATTTTCATGTTTTTAAATTCATTTAATTATGCAATTGAGAAGCTTCTACCTAGTTTTCCATTGGAAGTGACAATTGGCAGTGAAATGATATGCTTAAAGGCACATATCAAGAACAGAACCTAATAGAATTCTATAAATGCTTTTCAAGATATGAATATGTTCAATTAAAAGCATTTGGTTGTGGACTGATAGTATTTGGCAGCATATGTGTGAAAAGACATATATTTAAAGACGATGTATGTAAAATATCATTAAAAATTAGCATGAAAAGAACATTTACAATGGATTTTGATGAAAGAGAATACTCTCATTTAATCCCAATTAGGTGAAATGTTATCCTCTCCTCCAAAATGCTATTCTTCTCAGAAGTAGAACTTATTTACAAAAAATTATGCTCCATTATTATTATATTTTTAGATTCATCAATAGAAATTTGTGGAGAATTATTTTCCCTTCATCAATATAACTGCCTGTGTAATATTGTCTTTTGGACTGCAAAACCAAACAGATTTAATGCCTGGGCCTTGACAGAGCAAGTTTACCGAGCTCTGTGTTCGATGGCAGGATGCTAACAGTTCCAAAAGCAACGTGAATAGATGTGACCTATCTCAACAGGTGGAAAATATCAGGTAGATTTTGTTGTTGTTAATTCCTAACAGCCCTGAAGAAACTACAAAGTTCTCATGAAAATGTAATCAAAATGGAAGTTTTACTGACTTACTGACTCTTAACACTCCTACTTTGAAAGTGGGGACTTATTTTTTATAGTTACCTGCTTCTACCTTTTTGAATAAAGGATAATACAAAAACAATCACAGATCCCAGCACTGTGCCATGTTACTTTTATTTCAATTTAAAGAACTTGCGATATGTATAAATGACTTAAAGTTGTTCTCCTCTCACCTTCTAGCTCAAATGCAAATTTCAAAAGAGTAGGGACGTCATCTTTCTTGTCCAAACCTGTATTCTCAGCAACTACAACAATCCTTGCACCGAGTATCCCCAAAGTACATTCGTTGAAGAAATGAACAAACGGGTAAAATTATTAAAAATAAGTTAATAGAAAATCTTTGTATCACTATATTATAAAAATGCTCTCTAACTTTCTAACTCAGGTTGTTCCCTGACTGTGTTGAGCTGCGACTCTTAGATTGACAAACTATTTGTTTTGCATTGTTGTTGGGCTTTTGGATGATTGGTTAAAATTTGGATAATTTTTCCACAGTGACACTTTCCCAAGCCCCTATGTGATTTTCTTATTCCTTCTTTTCTTTCCCATCTTCCCCCTTCCTCTCCTCTTCTGGGACAGATACTGAATTTATCCTCTCTGAGGTAAAAGAATATGAATTAAAGCCCAGTGACTAAGACAGACCATTTATGATCAAATCTATTCTAAATCATGGTGATTAAATATGTTGCTGATAGAGATTTCAAATTAAAAAGACAAAAGTTTTAAATGGAACTAAATAATGCTGGAAAATAGTCTCTTTCTTGAAGGCATGTGAAGATCTATCTTAGCAGAAGAGACTTGGTCTAAATATAGACAAAAATAGGATTAAAATCTAGAAACATTCCAAATACCCACTAATCAAGAAGGGATAAACAAACTGCATTAAATTTATCTTAAGAAATATTACTCAGCAATAAAAAGGTGTGAACTATATTTTGTTGAGAATTTTTGCATCTAAGTAAATGAAAGATATTGATTTAGTTTTTCTCT
>NW_024350302.1:0-16382 GCF_902729225.1 Pteropus medius | reverse complement strand
ATCCATGTCATTGTGAATGTTAGGATTTCATTTTCTTTAATGGCTGTGTGATATTCCATTGTACACATGAACCATAATTTCTTTATCCAATCGTCTGTGGATGGGCATTTAGGTCGCTTCCATATGTTGGCTATTGTAAATTGTGCTGCAGGGCCAAAGACTCAGTTTAATTATAATTTAGTCAGAGTGTCCATGGCCAATAGTGGATTTTTGAGGGCAATAGGTGCTATTGCAAAAGAGAATTTAGACAAAGCAATAGTCCGCAATGATAAAGGTGAGGTATAGACGTCCTTTATTTTTATGTTTGAGAACTTCCTAAGATTTTAAGGTACCTTGTTAGAATGTAGTGGGATTCCTAGTTATTTCTGTCATTTGAGACATGGTATTGGTTGAGGATATGAAATTTTGCCAATTGATGCATTTCAGCTGAAGTTAACGTTAATTCAGAACCTATGTTGAAGAGATACAAAAGCCAATTAGTGCCTCTTTTTTTCTCTAAATTCTTTCATTACATTCTGGAGTTCCAGCTGGGTCAAATTGTACAGCTCTGTTTCAGTTTTTGTTCCCTTTCCATACCCAGGTTTCTCTCTGTCTCTGTCTCTCTCTCTCTCTCTGTCTCTCTCTCTCTCCTTTCTTTCTGCCTTCTACTTTCTTTATTTTTTATTTTATCACTAGATATACTTCAAGGGCACTTTTCTCTATCCTGGTCATATTTATAGATTTCTTCCTCCAGAGAACCTCAAATCAGGATCTTCAGAGTGAGAGACCTCCTCCATGATGACGGTTGCTTTGTAGGTTTTAGGTACCTTGTGCTTAATGGTTTTAAGCCCTTTGCTGTATCACCGAAGTGTCATGAGTACAATTCTAAAACCCTGAGGATCCAGATCTTTGTCGAGACAAAGACATGGGTAATAGCAACAGCAGACATAATTAAAAGTCCTGGGAGCTCTCTGTGCTGAGGAGTGCAGACCTCGGCATGACACATAGTAGCTGTGTTTCTTTCTCTCCTCTCCTGACATCTCCCATCCTCTCTCTTCCCTTTCCTTCTCCCACCCCAAATTTGGGCTCTCATTCCAAATTTGGCTTGAATATTGAGGCTAAAAATGCTACACATTCAAGAGGGTATAAAAAGTATTATCCTCATATGGATGTCTCTCTGTCTGGAGGAAGTCTAGCAGCCCATCTAACCTAGTCTGCAATGACATGAGAGGTCAAGGAAAATGGCTTTTTTTTAAAATTGTAGCTAGATTGTGGGCTCAGAGTGAGAGTTCATTCATATGCGAGGTTGGAAACTCTCACTGTCACCAAAAGAGGAAGGAGCCAGCCTTTTTAAAAATTGAGGTATAATTGACACATAACATTATAGTACTTTCAGGTATATGACATAATGATTTATATTTGATTATATTACAAAATGATCATCACAAGTCTAGATTAGATGTGCCACTGTACATAGTTACAAATTTTTTATTGTAATGAGAACTTTTAAAACTTATAGTTTTAGTAACTTTCAAATATGAAATATAATATTATTAGTTATAGTTACCACACTGTACATTACATGCCCATGGCTTTTTTATTTTATAACTGGAGAACCCCAGCTTTCTTATCAGATGGTCCAGATGTTGGGCAGAAGGGGAAGAAGGAGAGGTGTGGTTTAAAAATTGTTAGTAGCCAAATATCACACACACACAACAATGCAATCATACGCTTTATTACATAACTCTTATAGTATATATATAAATAGTCCAAATCAAGAGAATTAATTGCATTGCATTTGGAGAAAATAAAATACGATGATAGCTCATTAGTGTCCTATAATTAAAGAAACTAATAAAGAACTTTTTATTTTATTATGGGAGTAAGATATTTCTCACTTCTTTGCTTTCCTTCTCAGGAGGGGACTGAAAAGTTAATATGTTTATGGAGTTTTAGATCTCTAAATAACCTTGCTCCTCTAATTTCTCCAGCTCATTTTTTTCCAAAGTGTTCATGTAGTAACAGGTTAATGGAGCGAATGCAATGTGAAAAAAGATATCAAAAGAAAGTTTGTCATAACCGAGAAATACTACAGAAAAAGTATGGTCTTCAATTGTGAATATTTTATTTATGAATTACTTAAATCCAAAATATAGAAACACGGAAGGATACTTGTATACTTTTTTCCTTTATACCAAACCTCCTTTATTTTCCAAAAGGTGTCTCTGCTATGTGGAACCACAGAATATAACAAGTGTCTTGAAATTTCTCCTCCTGGGACTCTCAGATGATCCAGAACTGCAGCCTCTAATTTTTGGGCTCTTCCTGTCCATGTACCTGGTCACCATCCTGGAGAATCTGCTCATCATCCTGGCTGTCAGCTCTGACTCCCACCTCCACACTCCCATGTACTTCTTCCTCTCCATCCTGTCCATGGCTGATATTGGTTTTACTTCTACCACCATCCCCAAGATGATTTTGGACATCCAAACTCACAGCGGAGTCATCTCCTATGCTGGCTGTCTGATTCAATTGTCCTTTTATATTCCTTTTGGATATCTGGACAATGCACTTCTAACTGTGATGGCCTATGATCGGTTTATAGCTATTTTTTACCCTCTGCACTACCCGGTCATATTGAACCCCCGTCTCTGCAGCCTGCTGGTTCTCGTGTCCTTTTTGATCAGCCTTTTGGACTCTCAGCTGCACTGCTTGTTGATGTCACAACTTTCCTTTTGCACAAATGTGGAAATTCCTCATTTTTTCTGTGACCCTGCTCAACTCCTCAAGCTGGCCTGTAATGATACCTCCACCAATAACTTATTAATGTATGTTATTGTTGCCATCTTTGGTGGAGTTCCACTCTCAGGGATCATTTTCTCTTACTATAAAATTGTTTCCTCCATTCTAAGAGTCCCATCATCATGTGGGAAGTATAAATCCTTCGTCACCTGTGGTTCTCACCTGTCAGTTGTTTGCTTATTTTATGGAACAGGCATTGGAGTGTACCTCAGTTCAACTGTCTCATTTTCTTTGAAGGAAGGTGCAGTGGCCTCAGTGGTGTATATGATGGTCACCCCCATGCCGAACCCCTTCATCTACAGTCTGAGGAACAGGGACATCAAGAGAGCCCTGCAGAGTCTTCTCAACAGAACAGCCTAGTCTCAATACCCCCTTCCCCCAATACTATGGTCAGTAGACTAGAAATCACTGCAAAACCAAACATCTGGAATTGGCAAATATGCCTCTTTGGGCACACAATTGTTGTAGCTCATGGTTTTCATTCTTTTTGAACTATTACATCAGAAAGTTGCTTATTCTGGCACATATTTGATGGAATTAGGGGACTATTCTCTTATGCTATGTATATCAAGATCACTGCATAATTGAATTTATTTGCAACTATGGAATCTTATGTATTTGTCCCCTATTACCCAGGCATTTTGTAGAAATTTACAACTCTATTTGAATACATAGCTATATATGATTCCCAATTATTTTCACCATCCATGCCTATTTTCCCTCAAACTTTGGCTTTGTTTAAATCTATTGTTTCAGATTGTGTGAGAGAATGTGTGTCACTGGTTCTCCATCTCGGCTTCCTACTCGAAGCATCTGATGAGCTTTAAAATTCTTCATGTCCGAGTCCCATCACTATAGTATGCGATTTAATTGGACCAGAGAGTGAAAATATTATAAACGCATTAAACAGCATTCCAGGTTTAGTCTAATACGCAGACAAGATGAGGACTATTGTATTTTGTCAGATCTTTTATTCAAAGATGACTTGTATGTCTTGGGTTCTTTTCTGTCTATGATTAGGTCCTAAAGATCTGAAAGTGATCAGAGCTCATAAAGGAGAAGATACAAAAGAGTTTACATTAGTCACAGCCAATGCGGTTTTTTCCCTCATATTACTGGTAATACATTTTTTCCCCACATACCTTCTCTATCCATACTTTACAGCTATCCCTCTGTGCTGGATATTAAGCTATTGTTTTCTGCTGCAAACTTACCCTTTTATACTGTAAGTTGTGATGCTGTGGTGGGGGCTGGGAATCTTTAAACTGCTGCTCTGATTTTCCGCTTGGTTTCTCTTTAGGTTCTTTCAATAAGGGCCAGTAAAGGGCATACACTCTAACTTTCCCCTTACTCCTTAGACTATGAGTTTATCAATGTTTACTGCAGTTATGACACTGTGTTACCGTGTTTTTTTTTCATGCCTTCTATCTTTCAAAACCCATTTATCCACACCTATATGAAATTATCTTCATTAAATAACTAGTGTGGTTTCTTTTCTTCATTGAACCCTATCTGGTAAATCAAAAAATGGGGAATAAATTGGAAGAATGCAAAGTGACTCAGGATAAGAACGAGATTGTAATGCTATCTCTGGATCAAGGATGTACAACTGATTTTTAAAGTAGTGGTATGATATTTCCCGTGGCTGTGTGATTCTAACTGTCCCTGTAGATCGTCAAGTCACCCAAGTCATTATGAATAAATTTAACTCTATCTTCATTTTCTTTACTTAGGAGTAGTACAAAACCACATCCTCAGCAAAGAGGAAAGCTTTCCTTTCACTAGTAACCACTCCATTAGGATTCTAAGTTGTAATCATGCTTCTTTCTCTTCTGTCTTTGACCTCTGTCTCTCTTCTTCTACAAACCCAGGTACCTATGTATATATCCATCTTTCCTAGAAATGCTACATGTAGTTTCTGAGGTAGCATCCTGGAATTTCTGAAAAGCTGTCTTATAACTCATTTAATCTACTCTGCCTTTTACCACTAAGCTATATCACGTACCAACTTCACTCACAATGAACCTAGTATCTGGCTCAGTTTAATATTAGGTTTTTCCTTGTGCCCAAGCAGCCTAAAATTTCTCACACTTATACCTCCTTTTTTCAATTCTTTTCTATACTCCTGCCATGTGGTCATTTGGGCTCCTTAAAAATTTTCCCTGCCATTTAAGTACATACACATAATTATCATAATATTCCCATATCCTATTTAACTGGGTAAGTGGTCACGTTTTCTTCATATCAGTTATTGAGAAACCAGTCTCTGAGTTCCTCATACATAGAAATCTGACTCAAGAAGACTGTAGAGATTAAACACATAAGCCAGAACCGCACTTAAAAAAAGACTTCAAGAGTTAAAATACAAAGATTATAAAGAAAATATAAGAATGGAGTGAGATAAGCTCTTACTAGTTGAGCAGAATTCAGAAGACTCTAGAGTCACTTGTTGAATTAATTCCGAAATGGCTGTGGCTTCTCTTGGCAAAGACGAAAGGACTCCATTGATATAAGAGAAACCGTGGAGACTTCCTTTTCATGACGTGGTCAGAAACAGCATTGTGGGGTCTGCACAAATACCTAAACAGAGCACGTTCTTCCATGTGCCAGTTCTTTTCTAGTAAAGACTTTCTTATTTTGAGAAGGTGGTGATGTGAGAACGTTTGGGGACTATGCAGGAAAGCAGAGAGACATCTCTAGTGCCTTTTGTGCCTAGAGTCCAAATTATTGATGGAGATTGAGGCCTTTGCTGTGGACATCTTCTAAGATGTTTTCAATATCCCCTGCCTCCTGTCTACATGCCTTTGTATAAACCCATGTCCATGTGGATTGGGCCTTGTAACTTACATGCAGTGAATAAAATGTCAAAAAATATTGGGCAATAACCAGGTAGACATAACTGGTATACCACGCAGGACCTTGAGATTATCATGTTAAGTGAAATAAGTCTGAAAAAGTTTAGAATAATCTTATTTCACTTATATGTGGGATATAAGACAGAAATCAACAAATGCACAAGACAAACAAATAAAAACTCATAGACATAGACAACAGCTTAGTGGTTACCAGAGGGAAAGGGGAGACAGGAGGAGGTAGCAAAAGGTAAAGGGGGTGAAATATATAGTGACAGAAGAAAATTTAACTTTGGATGATGAACACACAATGCAATATACGTACGACAGATTATTGAATTGTACACTTGAACCTATATGATTTTATTAACCAATGTCACCTCAATAAATTTGATATTAAAATAATTTAAAAAAGTATTGGGATGTCACTCTGACATCAATGTGTAAGTAGAGTCAGACTGTCGGCTATCAGCCCTCTTCTACTCTCTCACCAGCTCACTCTGTTAGAAGAGAGCTGTGATGTTGTCAGCTGCCAAATGGAGAAGCTCAGGTGGTATGATGCTGAGGGATGCCTATGGCCAACTGCAAATGATGAACTGATTCCTGCCAAAGCCACGTTAGTGAACTTTGAAATTGGATCCTCTTCTAGTCAAGACGTGAAATGACTACAGTCCTACATTTAGAATACAGACATCGGCGAAACCCCCTATAGGATTTAAGAAAATTGTCAATTTGATATGTCAAAATAGATGGTCTACTGTAACAATATACATAAATTCTACGGGAAAAATTAGAACTTTGGCTGTCATTCAAAATGACAAAAATCATATATCTTTAACACATAAAATTTAAAAACCCCAAAACAGGACTATAGGGAAAAAATAGGAAGTTCTCCTAAGACGTAACAACCTTAAATAAGAACATAGAAATTATGGCATATTCTGGGTGTAGAAAACACAATTATCCCTACATGGAATAATGAATTCAGTGAATTTGCAAACATACAAGTTACACATTGTTTTTTGTAATAGAAAAAAAAAGTCTGAGTTTATAAAATCCCTGCAACTTGAAAACAGACATGAGGAATACAGGTGAGCTTCCTCCTGAGGAGAGGAAGGGCCAGGAATTTTGAAAGTACATTCCCTTTCATTTTTTGTCTTCTATTAATAACAGGAAGTCCTCAGAGCTTGGGATAGCATGGACCGATTTGGCTCATTGTGAGCTCTGTGCATTGAGCTCCTAAGGCCATGCAGGAAGAGATAATTGGGTTGTTTCTCCAGTTCTTCAGGTTCTACATTTTAGTCCAGAGGGCCTCACATCTGAGTCTTCTTCCTTAAGAATCACTGCTTCAGGAGGCCCACCACTAACTCCTCTTCACTGCCAGACCTGGGGAAGTAGCTTGAATCATCATCGCTTGCTTGCCAGGCAGGACAGGGACAGTGGTCACACTCCAGCAGAGATAGAACAGCCCGTTGAGGATTGTGGAGATGGAGGATGGAGAAGGGACTTTCAGGAGTATTGTTTTTTCACCATCATGACAAACAGGAGTGTTGGGTCAAACAGATGAGAGGGCACCGATATGGAAAGTTTCAGTTATTTTGTCCTTACAAGGGTAGGTTCTGAATGCCTAGAGGGAGACAACTGAGTCTAATTCCTTTCTGAACCCCCAGAGCATATACTTTGCTTGGCAGAGAACAAAAACAATCTCCATTAAATACTAAATAGACTCTTCCTTGGATCTCAGAAGCAGAGCACAGGCAACGTGACTTCCACATAGTGTTTTCCTTCCTGGACTGTCATTCCTTCCAGCAATGACTCATATGCCTGGACAGAAGATAGGACAGTGCATGTATCTATGTCTCAGATTTTCTAAGAAACCTATCATTTTCATATTTAATAGAATCTACAACATTTAAATATGAAGAAAAGGGTGAAAACATTTGGCAATGAAGGGAAATCCAACTCTGGTGAACACACAAAGCAATAAATATATAACTTTTTATTGAATGATACACTTGAAACTTATTTGATTTTGTTAATCAGTTTCATCCCAATATATTTAATAAAAAATTTAAAAATAAATAAATTCAATCCAAGGACAAAACAATTGTGAGATTTTCATAAAAATGAAAAAAAAATGAAAAAGGCAGGAAAAGAGAAAGGGAGGTAAATGTTATTGTTTAGACTGAGACACATTTTAGGATTTCCACTCATTCTATGGATGAATTACCAGGAATGAATGGGACATGATAGGCTTCTACCTCTTTGCCATACAATAGAATAAAATGTCATTAAACCTGTGTTGAGATTGTATTTATTGAACAAGCCCACTCTTCCAATATGATTGAAAAACCATGACTGAACATTTATTAAGGACAGATCTCTGTCGGTGCCACACGTGTTCCAGAGATGGATGTCATTTTCCCTATTTCTATATGAAACATCAGCACAGAGAAGTGGAGAGATTTACACACATTTCACATTGAGGTGGTGAGAGCTGTGTACTCAGAGAGACGTCTCCTGATTCCCATCCCAGGGCTCTGTCCCCTCCACCACAGCACAATCATTATTTCTTTCCAAATGTTCTTTAGACTCAGATGAGCAAATGGAGGCAGAATCACCAATTCCTTTCTTTGGGATTTGGCCAGTTCATCTGTGAATTAGCAGAAAGGACCAAGTGGCTTGCAGGGACCTTTACTGCATGACTATTGTACATCTTAGGGTTTTCTATGAATAGTAAAGAATTTTTCAGCCCATTTTGTATAACCTGAGATATGGAAACATCATTCTTTATACATAATGGGAATTTTCAAGTGGCTCTATCATGAAAAGTCTATTGCTAGTCAGATTACAAGGATCTTTCTGATTTTACACCTTGGCAGTCAGAGCATATAGGTGATTTTGTCTGACTTTTCTATTGGGAAAACAAGTACAGGTAATTGATTATAAAGTTGCACAGATATCAAGTTTTTATAACACACAATTATGTGTTTATATCTCTAGGAAATTCTCAAATGTACATCATTAAGAGGGGAATAATAATCTTCTTAGCTGTATCATTAAAAAAATAAAAAATAAAATAAAGATGATCCCTCAGGTAATATTATGCATCATTTAAAGTTTTGAATAGATGTATGACATTCACGCACAGCATTAAAACACATGCTGTAGTAAAAGAGAACTCAGAAAACAATATGTGCAGCATGAGAGTTTTTAGGTAAATATTCACGAGAATAGTTTGTGAATATATACATCAATAAGAATATTATAAAAACAATGAAAGGGAAATGCATCCACCAAATTCATGACAGCATTTGCCTTTAGACAACTAAAGTGAGTGAAAGAAGACCATAGGGTTAGCAAAAAAACCAAAAACCAAAAAAACCCCCATAACCTCATGTTTTATGAATAATAAATATGAGCTCTAAAGCAAGGATTATCAAATATTTATATTTTAATATGGGTAGTGGGTAAAAATGGTACTGATAATAATTGATAGAATTAGTACAACATTAATTAATTGCCTGGCAATTATTCTCTATCGTGGCTATAAGTTAGTATGCCCAAAAGACTTATGTGTAGAGATTCTAATTTAATTGGTTCTGGGCTATAACCAGTCCATGATTAAATTTGAAAAGATGGGTAGGTAATTTAATGATCAACTAGCATTGGTAACCACTGTTTAAGAATTTTATATTTATAATTGAATTTTATTTCTTACAGCAACCCTATAATGTCAGCTCAAATAATACAGGAACAAACTACCTGAGTGTTTGTGCTGTTAGTCTTTGTTCTTTTGTCTTTTGATTTTTCTGAAATCACATCATGTTTTGATCTGTCAAGACAAATGAAGTGGCCTTCAGGGAGCTGAATTTAGGAGAAATGTAATCCACGTATAAGGAAGAATTGACTTGAAAAGTACCTTAGCTGGCATAAAGAAGGCCAACTAAAAGTTTGAGACCTGACTTTGCACCTGAATTTCTCAACTGTCCATTAAGGGGTTAAGTTTGATGAGAAATCAACCCTTCACAAATGTTTATTAAATTTGAGACATATTTAAAAAGTTTTACCAAGCCACTACAAATAAAAGCAGAGCAATTTCAACCTGAGATATTTCTCTGAGACTGTATATTACTGATAGAAAACAAACTTTCCAAAGGAAAATTAAGTCCAGAGTACTCATGAAAGTTAATTATTATTTAATCATTGGTGTATCGTAATGAATATCATCTTTAGAATCAGTGATGCTGTATGATCTCATGCATTTAACAAGAACATATTTTTAAAAATGCGAAGTCCACCAAGGTCAAATATTTGTATATTTGAGTTATATTGAAGGGACTTTGACCGGTCAACCCACACATTTGAATGAACACTTATCTTCATACAAGATGGATTTCATAAAACCAAATAAAGATGAAAACTCTAAAAATAATTGCATCCAAAAATGCTATCTGATTATGAACATTTTATTTTAATTTAGAATGCAGTTAATGTGGTTTTAGCTTTTCTAGACTACATTCCAAATTAAGAGAATTTCCTATAGTGCATTTGGATAGAATAAAGTCCTCTTGACTGCTTCTTAGCATCTTTTAATTATGATGATTTTTTTTCTTAAAGAGAGAAAAATATTTCTTATTCCATATTTTCCTTCCAAAGTATAAGGCTGATATTTTAATGTGTTCATGGGTTGTCTTCTAAGAATGATCTTTCTTTAATAGTCTTTGACCCAGTGTCTCAATAGTGGGCGTATAAAAAACAGATGAATAGCCCAGAGATCAATAAGGAAAGAGATGTAAAAAAAGAGATCATAATTGAGAAATGTTGTCAAACGTAGTGCGGGTGTATGGTCCTCAAGTGTAAATACTTTCTCAAGTGTAAATACTTCCTCAAGTGTAAATACCTCCTCAAGTGTAAATACTTTAATAATACTTGTTAATTCCAAAATATGGACACTTAGCTGGATGCCTCTATACTTGTTTTATTCATACAACACTCTCTTTTTTTTTTCCTTCAAATGTGTCCCATCTGCATGGAACCATGCAATCTGACAGGTGACTCCAAATTCTTCCTCCTGAGACTCTCAGATGGTCCAGAAGGGCAGCCTCTTCTTTTTGGTCTTTTCCTATCCATGTACCTGGTGACTGCTCAGGACCCTACTCATCATTCTGAATGTCATCTTTGACTCCCATCTCCACACCCCTATGTACTTCTTCCATCCAATTAGTCGTTGGATGACATTAGTTTCAGCACAACTACAGTCCCCAAGATGCTGGTGAACCTGCAGACATACAGCAAATCCATCGTCTATGCAGGTTGCTTAACTCATGTTACCTTTCTTCTCTTTTGCATGTTTGGACAGCATACTCCTGGCCATGATGACCTATGACTACTTGATGGCCATTTGTCAAAACCTACACTATCTGGTAATAATGAACCCGTGCCTCTGTGGCTTGTTGGTTTTCTGTCATTTTTCATCAGCTTTTGAACTCAGACCTGTAGAATTTGATGATGTCACAACTTACCTTCTGTACTGATTTGGAAAGTCCTCATTTCTTTTGTAACCCTCCTCAACTCCTCAAGCTTGCCTGTAATGATACCTCCACCAATAACTTATTATCCTATTTTATTTGTGCCATCTTTGGTGCTGTGCCACTCTCAGGGATCTTTTTCTGTTACTCTAAAATCATTTCCTCCATTCTGAAAGTCTCATCACCAGATAAGAAATATAAAATCTTTTCCTCGCCTGTCAGTTGTTTGCTTACTTTATGGAGCAGGCCTTGGGTTATATCTGAATTCAGCTGCCTCATCTTTCCTGAAGAAGGATGCAGTGGCTTTGGTGATGTACACTGTGGTTACCCCATGCTGTGTCTTTAAGTTACAGCCAGAGGATGCTAGAGTGCACTCTGGAGGGTTATCAAAAGTAATAGCCTTATCTCAATGCCTGTGCCATCTTTTTTAGTTCATAGAACTGGAAAAGCAGCAAAATCAAATATGTGCTACAAGGAATTTCTGACTTTGCAGTCACATGGCGCATACGTACCCATATGGCTCCCTACTTTCTATTTACAAAGGTTTTTCTCTTTGTATAGCTGTAAAGGAGTTGGGAGATTATTTTGGACTCTCCACTTAGGTCATAGCCACTCCAGGATTATGTGTAGTACATCAGAACACTCTTCTCACTTACCTAATGCATTATTCAGGACTTGGTAAAAAGCAGTCTTGCTTTGATCGTTATAGGGCTATTCACTAGTTTCTCTGTATACCCACTTTAGAGACATTGGGTCAAAGAATATAAAGTAATTATAGCTCTCTCTTTCCTTTATTTTTTTCTAGTTCTCTCTTGATTTTTTTTTCTGTTTGCAAGGGGGCTCTAAACTGTACTTTAAGAACCAACACATTCATATTTTTGCTCTTTCATTATGTTGGTCAGATTCTTGATCAAATAGGATGACTACTGAATTCCCTAAGCCAGGGTGTTTTAAAATTGAAATGGAAGAGTATTAATACTGAGTTTGAAGAAATAATTGTCAATTAGAACTTTCCAAGGAAAACTGGGATGTAGGATCCAAGCAAAGGGGATCTCCAATTTTTTAAATAATTCTCCTTCCCATTTCAACATCTCCCCAGTCAATTAAATAGGCAGGCCTAAAAAGATAAATACTGTATTATTCCACTTATATGAGGCTCGTAAAGTAGTCAAATTTATAGAGATATAAAGTAGAATAGTGGGTTCTATGAGCAGGGAAAAGAGGAAATACAGAGTTAGTGTTTAATGGGCAAATAATGTTACATTTTTGCAAGATAAAAGGATTTCTGGAGTTGAATGATGATGATGCTTGCATAACATTGGGAATGTACTTAAAACAACAGAACTTTACAGTTAAAAATGGTTAAGATGGAAATTACTTTTTTTAGGCGAGGCAATCCTTGGTTGACCTCACAGATTGCAAGGACCTTGTCAACTTACAATTCTGTATTTTTTATTTTCATTTTTTTTATGCCTACAGCAGCTGGTCTTCCCAGGTGGTCTCCCATTGAAGTACTAACCAGGCCCGACAATGCTTACCTTCCGACCTTCAGACGAGATTGGGCTTGTTCACGATGGCATCGCCATAGATTAGATGACAAATTTTATGTTATGTTATTTCAGCACAATAAGAAAGGTCTCCTGTTAGGAATGAGGAACATGTTGCTCCAGATATTGGCTGTACCATTTAGTCCTCAGCATTAGACTGCATAGATCTGCCTCAGCTGCAGAGAGCCACCTAACCATAATCATGCCTCCTTCTGCGAAAGCCCATATCCAATGACATTTGGCTTCTTATCCTCAATTTCAGCCAACTCTAAGTACCATCCTAGACCCAAAATACCCTGGTGATTTTAGGAGGCCTTCGATGAGCTTCAGCTTGACCTGATTATTTCCACTGCTCTTCCTTACAACAAAGTGTTTACCAGACTATAAAGTCTGAGGGAATAGACCCTTCAAGACTCTCTTTACTTCAGACACCATCCACAATCTCAGAAGTCCCCAGGGCCACCCTCACTTTAGACAAGTTAGCTACAAATTAAGGGACACCGTCACATTCAATAATTTTTTAGAATAATCTTTTAGAACATTCAAACTAAGGGACCTTATTCTGGTTCAATAATTCATCAGAATGAGTCACAGAACTTGGGACAGTTTATACTTATGATTACAGTTTTATTATAGCGAAAGAATACAAAATAGAACTAGCCCAAAGTAGAACACCTAGGGCAAGATCTGGAAGGTCCCATATGTCAATCTACTTGCTATTTATTCCTTGTGAGTCTAGATCTCTTACTGCTTCCTGGCCACACTGTGAGACAGCACTAGAGTATTGCCCATTAAGTAGCTCCCCTAAGCTTCAGTGTCCAGAGTTTTTATTGCGACTTCATTACAGAGATGTGATTAATTAAATGATTTCCCCTTTGGTTGAACACAGTTTGCAGCCTCTCTCCCAAAAGTTTGGGCTGGTATCAATTTGTAAAAGGATCCAACACTTTTTTATACGTTTGGTCTTTTTGACATGGCCAGTCCCCACTTTGAGTCATCTCATGAGCACGCACTATCAGGTATGGTCTATGGGGCACATCATGAATAACCAATCACTCTTATCACTAAATTTCAAGGACTTAAAGGTTACCTTCCAAGATCTGGGACAAAGCCCATTACTCTCTTTAGGTGAGGTCAAATTTCTTACTAAACATTTGCCCTTCCACAGGAACTGAGTCCAGGAGCATTGCTTAGTAAACATCCTGCATGCCAATCACTGTGTCAGAGTCTGCTTAACGAGAAGTAATAAAATTATTTTGAGAAGACTTTAAAGACAGTTTCAAAGTAGTTCTTTGAACTGTCAGCAATGTTCTATAGATTATAAACCCAATGCTGAGCTCAGTGATAGGAAAATTCAAGGAGAGGAGATGAACAATAGAAATTTGGGAACAGTCTTGAGATCCTCAAAGTAAATCATGATGAACATAGAAATCTAGACTGAGAGATGTTTGATAGAAAGGAAGTGCAGAGTTTGAAATAATAAGATAAAATCAACGTGAGAATTATACTTCTAAATGTTTATTTTATAATATTAAACCCAGGTGTGTAAATAAATATGACTTAAAAAAACATAATCTTTTTGGCCTTTTTCAACCTCTTCAAATTTCTAATCATAAGCATGTGCCTTCTGATTTTGGTTACCAGATTGATCAGGGTCCTCTGTTCATTAGGTTTTGGAGGCATAGAGCGCAGGGACAATCAGTGTTTAACAGTAAGGAGCTCCTGGCCTTATGGAAAGAACAGGTTCCTGAAGAACTGAGGAGTATTCCAAGGCTTGTCCATTACAATAAAGAGATACTCAGATGGGCGACAGCAAATAGTAGAAAGACCTTTCTTGGCATGCTGGCAGACACATTACTTATCTCTGTCCTTGTTTCCACTGTCAATATCCACTAGCATGTAGCTGCTCAGATTCTCATAAATTGAAATTTAATCTTTTCTAGGTCTCTAGCTCCCCCAACCACGATAGAATCTTGTCATTGTACTTTTGTTTTCCTTCTCCCCATATCAAAGCAATGAAATTATCGGAGCAACACTGCCTTAGTTATATGATTTGAGTTCACCATTCTTCAAAAGCAGCTCATATAAACATTTTGCTCTTGCAAGACTGTTCTAAAAGGCTTCCAAATATTCACTGTGTCTCCCTTTACATAGAAGTCAGATCGATTTTTTTAGGTGTCATCGGAATTTGTGGCTTCTTTACTTAAAACTTCCAGTCATTTTGTGTTACTCCTGTACTAAAATCTGAAATCTTTGCCAATGTCTATAAAACTATTCATGAATAAGTCTCTTCTATTTTTTTCCAACTCTCTCACTGGTCTCGGGACCAGCACTGTCAGCAGCATCTGGGAGCTTATAAATGCAAATGTTCAGCCCTGAGTATAGAGCTGCTGTATTGGAATTCATGCATCTAGAGCCTATATAGCTAGTTTAAAAATCTCCAGGGTCTATCACTGCACATCAAAATTAACTCAAAATGGATTAAGGACCCGAATATAAGACCTGAAAGTATAAAATGCATAGAAAAAAAACCCATGGGAATCAAACTCAAGGACATGGGACTTAAAGTGGATTTTATGAATTTGACCTCAATGGCAAGGGAAGGAGAAACTAATATTCATGAATGGGACTAAATCAAACTAAGAATCTTCTGCTCAGAAAAAGAAATCATCAACAAGGTAAAGGGAAAACCATCTGAATGAGAAAATATATTTGGAAGCAACACCTCAGATAACAGCCTATTATCCGAAATACACAAAGAACTCATGCAACTCAATAATAACATAAAAGCAAATGCTCCAATCAACAAATGGGCAGAGGACCTGAACAGACACTTTTCCTAAAGGACATGCAAATGGCTAACAAATATTTGAAAAGGTGCTCAACCTTGCTAGCTATTAGGGAAATGCCAATCAAAACCACAGTGAGATAACATCTCACACCTGTTAGAATAGCTATCATCAACAAGATGAGTAATAAAAGATGCTGAGAGGATGTAGAGAAAAAGGAACCATTATACACTGCTGGTGGGACTGCAAATTGGTATAGCCACTATGGAAAAGAGTATGGAGGTTTCTCAAAAAACTAAGAATTGATCTACTATATGATCCAGCTATCACTCTACGGGGTATTTACCTCAAAGACTTGAAAACCCATATACAAAAAGATATTTGCACATTGATGTTTATAGCAGCATTATTTACAGTGACCAGGACATGGAAGCAACCAAAGTGTCCTATCATAGATAACTGGCTAAAGAAACTGTTGTACATACATACAATGGAATGATACTCAGCCATAAGAAGAGATGAAATACTGCCATTTGCGACAACATGGATGGACCTCGAGACAATCATGCTAGCCGAAATAAGCATGACAGAAAAAGTTGAAAATCACATGATATCACTTATATGTGGGATACAAACCTAAAAGTAGCAAATGAACAAGACAAACAAAGAGAGACTCATGGACATAGACTATAGACTAGTGGTTACCAGAGGGTTGGGGTTGGGAGAGGAGAGGCCAGGTAGACAATGTAAAGGGTGTCAATATGGAGGGTAGGGGAAGGCTGAAGTGAGTAAAGGGGATCAAATATGGTAGCTGAAGGAAACTGGACTTTGGGTGGTAGACACACAGTAGAATATACAGATGTCAAATTATAATGTACAGCT
>NW_024350301.1:0-21633 GCF_902729225.1 Pteropus medius | reverse complement strand
GGGTCCGCGGTCGGTGGGCGGGGTCTGTTCCTTCGTCTTTAACTGCAAATGAAACTCCAGTTTCTTGAGGGTCTGCTAAATTAAAAAGATACTATTGGCGCTCCAAGGAGCGTCAGGCTGTCAGCCGGACACTGATGTGTTGAGCGTTCACCTGGTGGCCAGGTGTGCGGGGCTTTCCAGGACCCACACTGCCCCCAAAGGGCAGGAGGCTGGGACTGGGAGGCGTGTTGTACCGGGAGGTGACTTCTGGGAACACTCAGAATATGCACAGGTGTGTGACCCCTACCCTGACAGGGGAGGGGAAACTCAGAAAAGGAATAACAGGTCAAAGCTTCTAGAAGGAGCCATCCGAGTGCCGCGCTGTCCCGAGTCCGTCCCCCTCGTTGGGCGTGTTCTACCCCGGGCTTTTATTTGGCGCCACTGGCCACGGCCATGTGCCTTATCGAGTAATTAGAAATCTGAGCGAGAAGCCCTTTTTCTCGACATCCATGCTCCGCCTCCACACTAATGACACTGTGACCACCACGTATTGATGGCCGTGCGGTGCCCGGCACCGTGCTAAGCACCGCGCTATCTATTCCCTCATTTGACCCTCTGTCCTAGTTGACTGGCTCAGGCAGCTGTGACAGACACCGCAGACTGAGTGTCTTCCTGGCCCGCAGACGGCCACCTCTTCCCCGTGTGCTCACGCGGCTGGCAACAGAGAGCACACTCTGGCCTCTGCACCCACACTGAAGGGTGCCAGCCCCACCTCCCAAAGGCTCCCACTCTAGACACCGTCGCCATGGGAATCGAGGCTCCCACGTGAATTCTGGGTGCACTAGCCTGTACCCCCCGCCCCCTCCTGGCCTCATGCCGAGCTGAGTGCCGTTATGACATTTCACGAATGAGGTGCAGTGAGGTGGTCATCTGCCCACGTGCACACAAGGCTAAGGGAGATTATGGGGGCAATGCCACTATTCAATGTCACAGTCCTTTAGAAAGGACGGTTCCCTTTCTAAAAGTCCAGATGGAAGTCAGAGTGCCATGCACCCCTGGGCTCACACGCTTCCCAGCCGGTCCCCTGAGGCATCATGCTCACAGGAGGAGCCCACCACGGGAGGCTGGGCCCTGCAGGTCGGGCTGCTCGGGCATCCTCAAACCCAGGACACCAATTCTCCCCAGCTCCAGGCTCACCTCACTCTGGGATTCTACATCACAGGGGCTCGACGAACCTCAAACTATAAAGCAGGAAGTTGTGTAAGCTGAGTATCACTTCCCATCACCATGTCACTGAAAACATAGCTCTATGACCTGGCTTCCAATTTTTTACTTGAGATATAAATAGCCTACAATAAAACACGCAATTACAAGGGCACCATTTGATGAGCTGCATAGACGCAGGTCCTGTGTGGCCCCTTCAAGACACAGTGCTCCCTTACCTCAGAAGGTTCCCTGAGCCCCTTTGCAGCCAGCTCACCCCCACCTCATGTCCCCTTCCTGAGGCCACCACCCTCCTGATTTCTGTGCAGCCTGCTTTCCAGCAGACGGGCTGGCACCTGGACAAGTGTCCAGGCTGTCCCGCCCCGTGTGCACGCCTAGGAGCCCCACGTTTATTCCAACGTGGCTGCCACTGCTCAGACCAGCCAGGGTCCCAGCGGTTCCCCGTCGCCTTCTGGGCCCCAGGGGAATGGACCTTGACATTTTATTGTCACATTGTCCTTGGCCTCCCATGACGGCGGAAGAGGCACTGACCACTGCCTGCTGTGGTTACACTCTCCTGTGCACAAACAGCTGTGGGTGGCAGGCCCCGACTTCCAGGAAAGCCAGCACTGCGACACCCCAAAGGCCCCAGAGGAAAAGGTACCAGAGTCCCGGCTGCAGGAACGAACATGCTCCAGGACTAAGCTCCTTAAAAAACCCACAAGCAGGAGATTTAAAATATCTTTCTAGTATCTTCCTAATAAAACACAAAGCTCCTTGCTTTGCAATCCGAGTTAAGCTTTCGCTTCAGCAAATCCATCGAAAGGAATCTTTTCTTCGAGGCATTAACACGAAATTGCACTGGCGTGATCGCCGTGCCCCAAGTATTTGGCATCAATCACAGCGACGTGGCGGCTTAATCGACTTAGTGTCGTTCTCCGGGAGGTTTTATTCGCTGGTGCTTAGACTTCCGAAGGTGGCTGGAGGGGGCCCTGGGGAGTCCTGGTTCCTCTTTTTAATAATGAGAAGGTAAACTTTGAAGATGGTTTCATTTCCAGACATTCTCTTTCAAAAGAAAAGAAAAGAAGAAGGAAGGAAGGAAGGAAGGAATAGAAGGAAGGAAGGAAGGAATAAAGGAAGGAAGGAAGGAAGGAAGGAAATAGAAGAAGAAGGAAGGAAGGAAGGAAGGAAGGAAGGAAGGAAGGAGAAAAGGAGAGAGGGAAGGAGGAAAGGAGGAAAGATTGGGAAGGAAATTTCCCTGCAAGCATGTGTGGTCTGGAATGTTGCTTCAGAGGAGAAGCTGAGCCACGCGAGTGGGGACACCCCGCAGGCCGCAGGCTTCTCGGCAGCAAAATACCATATTGATTTGTTCTGTTTCCCAAAGAGGATCTTAAACATATTGACCATTTCAGCAGATTGAGGGCCCAGGGAGAGAAGGGGCGGGAGGCACGGGGGCTGCCAGGAAGCTCATCCTGTGACGAACGTTTACACGGACTCCGCAGGAAGCTCATCCTGTGACAAACGTTTACACGGACTCCGCAGGAAGGTCCTCCCCAGTAGCTGGAGCCATCGCCGGCCGCTGCAGTGTGACCTGACGCCAGCGGTGGACCCAGACCGCGTGTCGCACTGACCTTCTGGACACCCTGCCTCGTGGTGGCCACACTCGGATTCTGATGAGTGGCCTGCACCTCCTTTTCTCCTTCTGGGGGAACGCCATGCGGTCACGTAGAATCCTGGTTTCCATGTAAGATTAGACACTGCTTGGTACCACTGTTTTAAGGTTTACTGGAGCTGGTCATCCAGAGCTAAAGTCAGGTTGCCACGGGATTACGGAGAGGTGACGGTGATCCTTTACCTCGCTGTGAGTTTCCCTCTTTGTCCCCAGAGATAAAGGAAGCGGAGTGACATTTGGGATGGTGGCAGTCCTCCTGCTGCGACCCCGGGGGGTGCAGAATTCTAGCTGGCCAGGCCCCCGACCCCCTCCTAATGGACGCCAGGCCCGGCTCACCCACTAACGAGGACAGGAACGTGTGACTTGCGCCGAGGGTTTCTCCCATCCCACCCCTGACGGGAAGGAGCGGTTGAATCCCGCGTGAAAACCTGGGAAGAAAGCACGGCCACCGTCCTGTGTCACAGCCGCGGAATCTTTGGCCTAACGATGGTTCAGTGACTTCCCTGTGCTCACACAGCCAGTGAGTGGCTGCAAACTCAGCCTCCTAACCGCGAGCCTGTTTCCTTCCTGTTCGGTGTTAAAAACAGTGTTAATTTTGCACACATACAAGAAGGCTTGACTCTGTGCTCAGGCTGGAGCGGACCGCCACCTGGGTGGGTCTGCTCACCCGGCAGCCTCGAATGCAGCAACTCTGAAAGGTGCCTCTCCAGGACACATCCCAGGCCCAGCCGGACGCCTGCTCTGTCCCTGAGCCACCAGGTGACCTTGAGTAAGACCTATATCGTCTCTGACCCTCAGATTCCTCACCTGAGAAATAAGAGCTCTGATAACTTCCTCCAGGAATTACCGTGAGGGCAAGCGGGGGCCTGTGCAGCCCAGGCGTCATGAGGTCTGTGGAGCCCGCGGACTCGCCAGCCTGCCGTGACGAGTTGGCACACGGGTGGGACGTGCTTAGCGAGGATGCATCGCCTGCGCAGCCGCCCACCTGCTGCGTGTGGCCGCCGAGGCCTCAGGCATGGCAAAGGCCCAGATGCCCGCATGCCCAGCACAGAGAGTGTCTCCCGCAGCAGGGACAGACAGGGGTGCTTTGCAGCGGGAAGGCCACACGCGCACAGCGCCCCCGAGCCCGCGAGGCGCAGGTGGAAGGCGGGCCCGTGAGACCCGGGCTTGGGTTTCTTCCGAGACACTCGTCAGGGGCGTCCTTGCCAGCGACCTTCCTCGCGATGGCCCCCGTTCCCGTGCACGCCCTGGCCTCCCTCCTGAGCGCCGTGGCGACCGTCACTCCGGTGCTTAATTAACGCTGTTTCCACTTCTGCACCCTGAGCACTCGAGCCCAGAGCACAGGGACGGGCGGCTGGGTCATGGGGACGGGGGTCCCCGTGCCGATCTTGGGGTGTGATGCTCAACAGTGCTTGACCGAAAGCGTTGTCCGGCCGAAGTTGAGGTGAGACCACAGTGCACACTGAAGAAGGGGCAGTGTCTGCTTGTAGAGCAAGGGACAGGGGCCCACGCCACCCGGGCCAGGGCCAGGGGCCTGCTCGATGGACACAGCTGCACTGCGAGGAGACGTTGGAACGCTGAGCAGAAGTGCTGAGGGCAGAGCGGGTGACATGCTGTGCAGCCCGGGCTGTCCCCTGTCTTCTGAGTGATCCGTCAGACAAGGCGGAGACGGGGGGCCAGGGCAGGCTGTGAACAGCAGCACCACGTGACCAAAGCAGAGCGGACGCCCACGATCCAGCTCGACAGGACCCCCGTGTGGCCGCTCAGGGCCCAGCACCCCTCGGGCATGGCTTGCTGTGAGCTGGACAGGGGCACTGGCCGTCACACGCTCGGCCTGGCAGCGGTGTGGCAGACACTTCCACTCACGACTCAGCATCAGAACTCGTCGCCAGGGCCCAGGAGCCCCATGCCAGCCTCTGTCCAGAAGCAGAGAGCCCGGCTTGCCGAAGGGGCAGCACGAAGGAGCCCGCACCTGGGCAGCACCTGTGCCAGGGGGCCTTGCGTCTGGGGGCCTTGTGTCCGGGGACCTCACATCTGGGGGGCAGATCCTCGGGGCCTCGGCCTGGGGCCTCGCCAAGGCCTAGGACCTCATGTCCAGGGACCACTGCCGACACTGGGGATCCCTGGGCGTTGCTGAGAAGCTGGAGGGTCAGCGTCAGGAAGCAGCCGGGGCGTCCAGGGGCCAGGCCGGGGGGAACACTGCTGCTCCCTCTGCCCAGGGTGCTGGGCGGTGCGGGCCGTGGGGCGGAGGTGGCCGAGGGGCCCGGTGCCGCCCTGCGCACACGCGATGTCAGTAAACTGCAAACGGAAGCACCACGTCCCCGCGCTGGACCACCCAGCTTCCCTCGAGGGCAGAGCATCCCGGGAAATCGCCGGGTCTGAGGCTTTCGCATCGCTGACTCGTCTCGTTTCCTGCTCCAGGGCTCATCCTTGAGGGGCGCAATCGGCATCACTGGCTCATGTGATTGCCTCACTGGCAAGGTCGCTTGTCACCTTGCCGTCGGGTCCCTTCTTCCCCGTGTCTCCTTGGCGCCCCAAGATTAACGGCCGAGGCTCCCGATGAGCATGGGAGAGGCCCAAGGACAGCCACCCGGGCCCTTCTGAGCCTGGCATGCACTCAGCCCATCTGAAACAGGCCGGGTGCGCGCCCCCCAACCCCGGTCCCAGCCTCCAGCTGAGCCTGCGTCTAAAACCCCACGCAGGGATCTGAGAGTCTTAGGGAGACCGACGGCTTTAATCCGACATGAAGGGGGGTCCGCTAGGCCTGAGCAGAGGGGTACGAGAAGCGTGAGGGGAAGAGGGTCTCCGAGGCTGCGGGAGAACTCCCACTGGCCCCCAGAAATGTTTCTCACGATGAATTCCCCAATCCTGAGAGATTTCGGTGAATGACAGATGGTGTTCGGTGGTCGTATTTTTAAGGCTTTTAAGTTATGAGATTGAGACGAACATGTCGCCGTCTTTTTGTTGTGGCTCTTGGGAGTGACACTTGCTTCCCGTCTTCCTGCCTGTTTAAGTCACTTTGGGACACTGGACCACTCACCCCGGCGTTGGGGGTTCGGTGAGTGCCATCTATGAAAGGCAGGCCGCCATGGGCCGCCGGGGACAGGCCAGCTCTGCGTGCGTCTGCACCGAACCGGTTCCACCGGAGACTCGGACACCGAGTCCAGCCTTGGCTCTGCCGTTCCACCTGCTCGGGCCCCGGTTTCTGCTCCCCGTCCGGCCACCAGCACTAGGACGGGCCAGGCAGCGCCAACCCCCTCTGTCGCTCGCGGTTTCCTGTTTAAGTATCAGGGCCTCGGCCGCACAGCACGACGTGCAGTCCACATTCACGCCAGGTGACTTTGCACGAAATGTTTGCCTGTGCTCACGTTCACCCAGTCGGGGGGCTGGAGCCAAGGTCCCCAGCTGTAACCCGTGGGCGAGGGGCACTGCACAGGGCCACCCCCCCACACACACACACACGCAGGGACCTTGGGGCGCTGGGAAGAGGTTCATCAGGGGACACGGACGCGCCTTCTCCTGCCGCCTGCTGAGACCGTCTGCTCTGACGGAAGCAGCCTGTTCTCCCTTTCTGCCCCCTCCTTTCTTTCTGTAAAATCTGTGTTTTCGTTTTCACTGTAACTTTGCTCCTTGCTAAGCGCCGCCCCCGGGAAGACGCAGGTGGGCGCCGCCGTGGCGCAGGCTGCCCAGGCCACCGCTCGCCTGTCGCTGGGTCTGTGCCTCTGGACCAGGGGCTGGGAGATTCCAGGAGCTGGGGCCCAGGTTCCGGCCCAGCTCCCGGCTGTCCTCGGAGGCCTCTGCCACGCGTCGGGTCGTTCTGGAGGGGTTCCTGCACCGGCTGCGGGTCAGACGCGCGGCTGGTGTCCCCGGGTGCACGAGCTCGTGTTTGGAGCCCCTGAGCACATCCCCAAGCCCAGGGGCCCTGCTCCCTCTGGGGTCGGGCTGGCGAGTCAGCCGTCCCCGTCCACAGCGTGTCCGGCAAGGCCCAGGCTCATCCATTCAATGGGAAGCGGACGCCTGAACCCAGGAACTGCCCAGGGACTTGGCTGCGCCCCAGCGGAGTTGACCTTCCAGCTCTCGTCAGAAAACGTCCATCCGGCACCCCGTTCTTTTTGTGGGAATAATTGCATCTGGCACTTGTTTTATTAAAAGAAAAAGCAGATTACTGTGAAGGCACCACGCCCGCAAAGTGTTAGGTTTAAAAAATAGATTCTCCAGCGGGGGCGGGGTGCCCTGCCAGGAGCTTGCTGTGCCACAGGCCTCCCGGAAGGTTCCAGATCAGCTCTTTCTCTGAGGCGTCGGGCTCAGCCTGATCGGGCTGAGTCTGATCTCCCCATCACACGTTTCCCACTAGAGATTAATGCTCACCCGCCATTAAGGGGCCCCCCAAACCCCTGTGCCTATGTCTCCACATGGAGACGAAAGATGTGACTTGCCTGTGACAGCATCTGCCCCCTAAGGAAGGTACCCCAAGCCCTGCCAGCGCCCCACACGGCGCTCACTAACTCAGGAATTAATGGCTGGTCCCCGCCCGGCGTCGGTCTGTGACACGGTGCCCGACACGCACGGCCCCGTGACAGTGGACGGCAGGGAGGGACATGAGAGGGGAGGTGTGGGCCTCATCCAGGGCCCACAGGCCGCATCCCGACGGGGCGCCGAGCCTCCCGGGGGACGTGGCGTGTCCTCGCCTCATCTAGGATGCACCGTGCGTTGACTCTGCCCCCAGCCGGCGTCCCTGTGGGGAACGAAGGAGCCGTAGGGTCTGGGCCTGCCTTCCCCAAGTTTATAGTGCACGGCGGCACTTCCTCTCATCCTACCTGTAGGACACATGCACGTCCCCGACACACGGTAGACGCCTCTGGCGGGACGATGTCGCCTGATTCATGGCTGGAGAAACACACGAGCCAGAGAACCAAGTGACTGTTAATCCCTTCGTTCGAGAGCTGATTCTTCAAACAGTTTCCCCAAGTTTCCATCTCTCGAGATATCGCCAGGGCACAGTTCTAGTTTCTGCCGCTCACTGCGCGGTTGGATTCGAGCCCCTGTAAGCTGGGACCTGCCATAAGCCTGTCCTAAGCCAGGGACTCACAGAAGAACCAGGGAAAGGGCTGAGGATGAGAAAATCTGTGGCCGACACTGTGTCGTCACGTCACTGGGGGTGACACAGGAGTATTGTGGCCTCGCCTCCTGGCTCTGGTGGGTGACACTTCCCCTCCCACAGGGCGGGCAGGTGGGCACATGGCTGTTCCACTGTGTCCGCCACCCCACCCACCCCCCTGCCTCATTCTCTCTCGGAATCCCAGAGCAGCTACCCTTAGTCAGGACATGTCTGCACAGTGGAAAGGCCGACGGACTCTTGGACAGTAGGACAAAGGAAAATTAATAACTTGCAGCAGCTGGGTGTAGAAACTGTTCTGCGTACAGTTTACATTCATTAACCTTCCTCTCAAAAAAAATCGAGGCCGAATTTCCTGTCTGATACACATTATTTTCAATGACCGGTATTTTTAAAATATGTTTTCACCCATGTTAAGAAATAATTACGAGAACAGCTCAGATTGATTAGGGTGATTCTGGCTCTTGTAGGGTTTTCTATTAAAAATTCGTATTACAGTGAGCTTTTCTGGGATGCACACAGGAGGGAAATATTACCGTCATGTAATTTTGAAGCCGAAGCCCATGCTTCAGGGAAATGTGACGTAATACGTCAAGGCTAACGTTTTGCTTTGCGGTGAAAAAGTCTAACTTCCAACAGGGCACGTGACACAGCCCTTCCCGAGAGAACCGCATCAACGCCCACCGCAAGGCAGCCCAGGCCGTGCTTAGGTCGCCGTCCAGTTAAAACTCCGATTTCGGAATCGCCATCACGTCTAACTTCCCCGTGCGTGTTCGCAGGGCGATCGGCTTTGGCGAAACACCGGGAAGAAAACTCAGCCGTCTAAGGGAATGAAAAATCATCGTGGGGTCGATGATGCGTTTCTCCTAAGACTCTAAACCAATCTCCGTCTAGATGATTAAATTAATATCGAAGTCGGAGGATGACGGCAGACTTTTCTCTCTCTCTTTTTTTTTTAAATGGGACACGTTTTAGGAGCCGAATGCGGAACGTTTGGTCGGTGCCAGGGCACAAACAGCGAGCGATCAGGGCTGCCCGACGCTGGGCAGCTGGCCTCACGGGGGACGGCACTGGACGGGAGGGTTTGGTGTCGTCGGAGGTCCCCCTGGCCAGGCCGCTTCTCCTCGCGGCTTGAACTTGTCATCTGAAGTCACAGGCCGGCCCCAGGCTGGAGGCTGGAGAGAGGAAGGCGGGGCAGGGTGCGGACGGGAAGAAAGCGGAGATGAAAGGCTCCCGTGTTCCGTGCATCGGCGCCTCTCACGGACTCGCCCTGTGATCCGTGCAAATTTCGTCAGTTCCTCCCTCTGATTCCCTTAAGGGAAGAAAACCAAGGCAGCGATGGCCCCTCCCCGCGTGGTGCTTGCAGGGTTACGGGGAAGCTTGGTGACACGCGCGCCGGCGTTCCGCGGGCACGCTGTGGCGGGACGGGCCCGGCTGGCGGCCACGTGCTCGCCACGGCCACGTGCTTGCCACGCGGGGATGCCCCCGCGAGGCGCCCTGAGCGTCCCGCGCCGTGTGCTCGGGTCGGTGCCGCCTTCCTGGCCACTGCCCTCGCTGGCCACGTCTAATTATAAAAAGGACCGTGATGGGGACTCGAGTGGGGTGTCTGTCTGGGTGCAGAAGGAATGTCAATTTTGCAGACACTTTCAAAATTGGACGGCGACACACCCGCTGCCCACGCCCCCCAGGGCTGTGAGACCTTCCCTCAAACCCCTGATTCACTGTCCACATGTACGTCTGGCTCGGCGGCTGCTCCCGGGGACTGATGGGTCACACTTAACCAGAAGGTGCACCGAAGCCGCTTGTAGAGCCTTTGCTGAAAAGGGGCCTGCGCCCTCCCCCCGAACCCAGCAGGTACTGACGGGTCCGCCCAGAGTGGGGCCCGGCGTCCGTGCCAAAGGCAGACGCCACACCATGGCCCTCCTGAGAATGCCCTGGCACCGCCTGGCGACAGCTGGGGAGGGCGCTGGGGGCCCCCGTCTCCTGTGCCTGCCAGAGGGTCTGGAACACGTGAGAATTCCTCTTCTCTGCTGGACTGGCCTTTGTCACCTAGAGCCCAAGGGGACGTCGTGCCCCTGGACATGCCCCAACTTCATTTGGCACGAGCGAATCGCATCCCTAATTGTGGAGTTGGCTTCTTCATGATGTGATGACAAGAAATAAGGAAATTAGGCCAGAGCCTACTATGCTTTTAAGCCACATAGACGAAACTTCCAGCCTCGTCAAGGGAGAGGCAGCCATGACTAGCAAATGTCCCCAGATGCGTGTTCCTTGTCCGACTGATTCTCTCGTGGCCCCCAGATCGGACAGGGTGGGCGGAGGGAAGACAGTTTCCACAAGTTCCGACTCGCTCGGAAAGGCGAGTTTCTCATTCTGTTCCAACGCGAGGGTTCACGCAGTTAATTTAGTCGATGGTATAGGATGTTTTTCCTGCAGTTCATTCCTAACCTGCCTTTGGGTCACGGCATTTAAGCCGTCTGCCTCGTTAAGCCGAGACTTTGCAGAAAGCGTTTGCAGAATAGGCAGACTCGTAATTAATGCAAAAATGTCAAGGTTGTGTCCACCTGGTCCCTTTGCCTGAGTTGCTCCTACTTAATTATCTCTAACGAGCAACTAACCCAGGGAAGAAAGTGCCGAGAACAACGTTTTCAGGGTCAGGCGGGGAGCGTTGGCGGAAGCCACCTGGTCCTGTGCGCCGGCCTTTGTCACAGCAGAATGTCTCTTACGTGGCAGAATGTCACCTTGCCGTGGGGCTGGAATGGAAAGGAGCCGACTTTCGCCAGCAACCCCGGATTGCCCCTCCCTCGTCCTGGGCTGGCCAGACGCGAGCTGTGGCGTTTCCTTCTGGTCTGAGGGCGAGTCTCGAAACGAGACAGACGCGAAGGTGGGCGTGAATGACGAGCGAGCCGAGCCCCGCCTTGCCCGGCCCCCCCAGCCAAGCACGCCGGGGATCCGACAGCGAAGGAGGCCGTGGCTTTGCACCAGGGGGACGATGGGTCACTGCTGTCCTCTCAGGGACTGCGCTGGGTTCAAAGAGAAGACCCGCTTGAGCTCTCCCTGCAGGGGCCATGGCGTCACCACGGTGTCACCCGTTTCTGCCCAGCACTGCTCCGTTCGCGAGCCTCTGCTGCAGCCAGCCGTTTTCCTGCGGGGGCTCCCTGGGCCGGCTGCGAACTGGCCTGTGTCCCCATCGCTGGTGTTGTGTGGCCTCCGCTTCCTTCCCCCTCCGCCCCCAGAAATCCTCACACTCCCAGGGGCTGCACTCGGCCCCGGTGGCTCCCTCCCGCCCCGCCCCGCCCGGCCGCGCAGGAGTGACTGAGCAGAAGCGCCCGCAAATTGCATTGCAAATGGTGCCTATTTTTTCCAGCAGACCATCTGCTGGAGTCTATTACTCACCATCCCATCCGGACGGATCAGGTGGTTCTGTATGAAGTCACTTCTGAGTCACCTCGTCCCACACTGGCCCCTGAAAGGCACTTTGCTGGCGCTGAGGACGCTGGAAAATTACAAGCCCTTGCGAGCCGGCCTTCTGCCTTCATCGTCTCTTCTTCCCTGAGCAGACCTTTGTGTTTCTGTCAGCCCCGGAAAAGCTCCAGAATCGACTCGTCGGGTGCCATGGGATCCCGGAACGCTCGAGGTGGAGGGGATGTTGGTGGTGGCCCCTCGGTGGACAGAGGGGGACTCGTCCAGGGCCTCTGAGGACTGCAGAAGTGGGGCTGGTGGCCAGGATTCGGGCTCTTTCGTCGCACGTGCCATGAGCAGCTGAGCTCCGTACCTGCTGTGTCCAGGGGGCGGAGGTGGACGGTCAACGCACCGAGGGCTTCGTGGCAGATGAGACTGTCCTGTCTGGTGTCCGAGTGCAGCAGCAAACCCATGTCCCACTGCCGGGGCCTCTGCGGGCCTCTGGCAGGCCTGGAGGAACGTCCTCGGAGGACGAGGAGGAGTCGTTTAGGAGGATGACGTATAACGAAGGGCAGACCCCTGGCATTGCTGTCACAGGTCTCAAGCACCTTGGGGTCCTCCCACTCAGAGCTGAGGTGGGGAAGCGTGGGACAGGGGACAAACCGTGCATCGGTCAGCCTCCCCAGACCCAGGAGTCTGCCGCTGGCACCACCCGCCGGGAGGAAGAACGGCAGAAGCCCCCGGCGCCGCCAGCCCCCGGCTTGGCTGTGGAAGGGCTTCACGGCCGGCGGCAGCAGGATCCTCACCGCCGAGGCCTTGAGCCCCCAGCTCTGTCCGCGGCTCCCTGGTCCCCGCTGACGGCCGCCGCCCGCCCCTCCCCGCCTGGCCGCCTCGCCTGCCTCTCTGTGGTCCCTTCCCCCGCAGGCCGTCCCCCTGGGCTTCGTGCTGAGCCGCGCTGCCCTCCGTCGTGTCGTAGGCTCTCGTTTTGTTTTCCCGACATGGTCTCGGGTCCTCACTTGCCTTCGGTCCCGACAGGCGCGTGCAGCCGGGGTGCGGCACGCTCCCGATGACGGCCAGTAGCGTGGACTCGCGTTATGTGATCAGGGAACGATGTGGATCGTTATTTCAAAACCAGATCTAGAGGGAATCCGTGTACTGTACGTACAGACCGGGCACAAGGGGGAACCACTCGACCCGAGAGCTGGCTGGCACCGAGACGGGGTCTCCGGTCCCCAGCCCTGACTGTGACACGTGGGAAGCGCCTTCTCTCGGCTTGTTAGAAACAGTCAGTAGAATTGTTCTTCCTGGAATAGACCTCGGGTCCTACAGAGCCCGTCCTTAGCTCCATTAGCTAAGACACTGCAGGGCGGCCGGGGCAGAATGGCGGGTGTCCCTGGTGGGACCCGAGGCTCTGTCAAAGACAGGCCACTTCGTCTCCCCACCACACGGTGACATTGCGTCTGTCCTTTAAGAGCCAGGGGCACCCTGGGCCTTGAGCACCTTCTCCTGCTCGACTGTGTGTGGCTCGGGTGCCCAGGCAGTCTGCATGTGTAGGCATCCATTGGCATACGCACAGCACACACAGTAGGTCTGACACACAGTGTGTCAACAGCACACACAGTAGGCCTGACGCACAGCGCACACGCGGCACGCGCCCAGCACGCACGAACCCTCCGGCGTCCCCTCACGCCGGCCCGGGGGTTCCTGGGCCCCGCCTCCAACGCCGCCTGCCCCGTCACCGTGGCCTGGAGGTGCCTTGCTACAGTGTGGATCGCTTTCCTCTGGTTCTGTTGTTGGAATCACCTTAAAATAACAACCCTCAGCAGTACAATAATAATTCAACTCAAAAAGCACTTGTTAGGTTCATAATGCTCAAATTTGTGTCCAAAAAATGTTTGCCAGGCAGCCATCCTCTCTGGCGGGGCCTCGATCGAGGGATTCTGCTGGGCTGGCCTGGGCGGTCAACACTGGGGACTCCCTGAGCCCCGTGGAACGAGGGCAGACAGGGCCCAGAGGGGCCTCGTCAAAGGCTGCAGATCGGGGTCCCCAGGGGAGTCGCTGACGTCCTGGCGGCTCAGGGCCGTGCCACGGGTGGCTGGACCCCACTCCTGCTGTGTTCACATGTCTCTGTTTGCCTTCAGAGGAGATCCTGAAGACGCACATCGCACACTGGTGGTCCCCAGACGGCACGAGGCTCGCCTACGCCACCATCAACGACTCCCGCGTGCCCGTCATGGAGCTCCCGGCCTACACGGGCGCCGCCTACCCCACGGCGAAGCCCTACCACTACCCCAAGGTAGGCGGGCAGCCATGGCGACACGCCGCACCATCCCAACGCCGTCCTGCCCGGCCCGCCCAGCGTGGCGGTGACACTCGGACGTGTTGGGACCAGTGCGGTCCACGGGGCAGGGCCGGTTCCCGCCCGCTGCCCTGCACGGGACTCCTGTCTGGGCGAGTTCCCCCTGCTGGCAGGTTACTTTATTTTAAATAACTGAACTGCCATTCAGCTTTTGTTTGAGCCCCACCTGAACCCAAATAAATACACTCTCGCCACTTGTGACTCTGTGGTGACAAAAAGTCACACTGCCCACTTTGAGACACTCTCTCCTCTTAGTCCCTTGTTAGAGTTTGGCCTCTGAGAGGCCAGAGGGGTCTGCCTGTCCCCGGGCCCTGGGTCTGGGCTGGGCTGCTTCGTGCTCGGCCACGTTCTGGCCAGTAGCGTGTCTGATTGCTCCCAGACCAAATTCTGGCTGAAGCCACGTGCCCTGTATGCCAGAAATGCTCACTGGCCAGCAGTGTGCAGCAGGAGAGAGGCTGGCCAAGGTCCCAGAGCCCAGGTCAGGGGACACCTGACGCCCCAGTACAAACCTCACAGCCCGGGGGCCTGAGCAGCACACACTGACTCTCGTGGGTCTAGGGCAGGAGGTCACCCTCACGGTGCTGGCCTGGTGGGTTCTTGGGTGAACCGTCTTCCGGATTGCAGACGGCCGCCTTCTCTGAGGGTCCACGCCACGGCCCCACCCTCACGACCGCCAGCCCCGATCACCGCCCGGAGGCCCCCTGCACTTTGCATCCTGCCAGGGCCTGGGGCTTCCGCCTGCGAGCTGCAGGTCCTGGTGTGACAGCCCGTTTTCTGCAGCTCCTCTGTGGGCGTGGCTGGCATCCACGAGGTCCCTCCGAGGCCGCGGCCTGGGCCTCAGCCGTTTCCTGTTTTGAGAGTGTCCAGGTGTTGACGCGGGACATGGGTTTGCCTTCTGACAGACTCTCCTGCCTCTGCTTGTCACTAAGTCTGCACTACGGGGAGGGCCCAGGGCTGTGGCTGGAAGCATAGTCAGGCACAGGGCTGGGCGACACCCAGCCTTTCAGCCTCTCCACATGCCCACCACACGTGCGCACACGCACGCACACACACTTCACCGGTGGCATCTGACCTCCGTCTGACCCCCAGGGAGGGGACAGTCTCCCTGGCCAACCCTCTTACTGCGTCCCCAACAATGGGCTCTGGGATGGGAGCTCAGAGTCTTCTGGAATTATGGAACTCGGTGGCTCGGGATTTCGGGTCTCGTGTTTTAACGGACAGTCACCATACCTTGGCCGGCAGAGTTCAGACGCCCTTTACCCCAGACCAGAGGCGTGAGCTGGTGGGCCCACGTGCCGCCCCGTCGTGGGCGGAGCTCAAGGAAGCGTCAGCGAGACCCACAGTCGTGTGACGGCAGGTGGCTCGCTCGTCCCTCACGTCTCTGACCCTTTGCGCCCCGCAGGCTGGATGCGAAAACCCCAGCATTTCCCTGCACGTCATCGGCTTGAACGGGCCCACCCACGATCTGGAGATGACGCCGCCGGATGACCCACGCATGAGGTTCGCTCCCGCCCTCCCTCCGCGACGCCGGAAGTAGCGATAATCAGACGGGCGTCCACGCGCGTCTCCCCGGGCGCGGGTGTGAGTTAGTGCTAATTTAAACATCAGAGAAAGAGGTGCGTTTCCTGCGCGGTTACCCCCACTGCGGTAAGTCCCAGGTCGCTTTTTACGGGAACCCCAGTCACCCCGCGTTACCCGCTCCCACCTTGCCGGGAGCCCAGTGCGGGGCGCTGCTCTGACCCGCGGATGCCCGTGCAGCCGGCCCCGGGAGACACGGATCACTTCCCGCCAGGGCCGCCGGTTTCGAGCGGGACTTTGGAGCGTGGCTGTGCCCCGCTGGCTCCAGGGACTGAGGCGCGAGCCCCGTTTCGTAAGCCGGAGCTCCCGGGGGTTAGTCCACAGCCGCGTCTCGGGGGGAACATCCTGACGGGCGCGCAGCCTCTGGTTTAGGTGGATTTTTTTTTTTTTCATCAAAACAGCCGAGCAGCAGGATCTACCAAAGCGAAGTGGTCTGAATATCGGTTTCGTTTTGTCCCAGAGTTCATCAGCCTGGGGGTGATTAACTTCCAGAGCCCCCTCATACCGTCGTTACACCTGTCTGTCAAGAATGCTGGTGGGAGACTCGGGCGAAAAAGGGGGACTTGGCTCGTTTACAGACCCCCGTAACCTGTCCAGGGGGCCCAGAACGAGTCCTCCTGGGACTCGGCGAGCGGCCATAACCCCAGCTGGGCCGTTACTCTTCAGGTACAAAATCCTCCACGTTAGTAGCTTCCGGAAGTTTCTGGAAGGCCAGGGGCTGTGGCCCCAGCCCCCACGGCTCCTCGGCAGGCCCAGCTCGGGGCTGGGTGTGTGGGGGCTCGTGTCTGCGGGTCTGCTGCGCACGCCGTGGCCTCCTCCTGCCGTGGCTTCTGTGGCCAGACCACCCGTCCACATCCCGGGACCCCGAGGCCTCGGTCGAATTCCACTGGGGTTTTCTCGATCCTCCTTCAGTGAAACGTGAGGTGTGTAAGGTCGTCAGCTGAGCAGACCAGTGTTCTCTGAAGGGCTCCCCACTGCCTCTCTCTGTCCCCCTGGGCTGACCCTCTCCCCTGGCAGCCAGCCTCCCCTCGATGCGCCTACGGCCCCCGCCTTAGGGAGCGGGCCCTCTGTGTGCGAGTCAGGGAGAATCAAATCAATTTGGCTGGTGATGTTTTTTCCGGGATAAAAGAAACGTTCCGATTATTGCTCTGTCTTCTCTCGTGACGATCCACAGATTTCACTGTTTTCCCTCGGCCCCCATCCCTGCCAGGCCTCCTGGGGCCTGGTCCAGCAAACTCACTGAATTAATATGGAAAGTCACCTGGAAAATTTAAGCCATCTGTTTGAGTTAATTGAAAATCTCGTTTAGTCAATTTGGTGGTGCTTTTTCCGCAGGCTCGATTAGCTTCAAGGACAGTGAGAAATTAGCCTCTGCCAGAGCCCGGTTCAGGTTCTGGCTGCAGGTTCCGTTCATTCTCATTCCCTAAGCTAAAGGCAATGACTCTCGTCCTCTGCCACAGAGATCTGTAACAGGCAAGGGTCCACCTGGTCACACCCCTTCTCTGACACGTGCCCTCAAGATTTTTCGAAGGCGAGCACAGGTGTGTCGGAAATCGTGGACTGACCGTGAGTGGCTGTGTGTTGGGCATTTATCATTCTCCAACCACTGGGCTGAGAATTTAGCGGTGAATGAAGCGTGGAGGTTGCGATGCAGGGGATCGGACCGTGAACAAATCGTGACAGGCACACGAGTGACCGCGGGTGTGGGCGGCGGGGGAGGAGCCTGGCCTGGCCTGCGGGGCGATGGCACCGTGCTCTGGAACAGTGTCCCGGACCTGATGGTTCTTTGCTGGGGGGCGTCCCGTGCCTGGCACAGTGTGTGGCAGCACCCCTGGCCTCCACACATCGGACGCCAGTAGGACCCTCCCACCCTCCACCCCCGAGTTGTGACAATAACAAATGTCTCCGGCCATCATCCAGTGTCCCCAGATTGAGAGCCACCGGTTTAGAGGGAAGATTCTTGAGCCAGCTGCCTGGGTCCAAATCCTAGTTCCGGTCCTGGTCTTAATTCTGTTTTCTCCTCCACAAACCGGGGATGATGATGATTCGCAAAAGTGTTCACTCTCGCGGGTGGTTGTGCAAATTCAGTGAGCTAATACACAGAGCGCAGGGCTGGCTCCCGGGTCGGCCCGCTCACGGCCGTCAGCGCCACCTGTAGGAACTGCCCCCGGCCCCGGCCTGTTCACGTCTGGCTCACACCCTCCCCGCTTCGACTGGTCCAGCCGCGGTTCTCAGGGAAAGCGGGTGAGCATGCGTCACTCACCCCTAGCCAGGGAACAATGAGGGGTTACGAGCAGCCCAAAGGGCATTCGAGAAGCTAGGGGTACAGGGACGGTCTGACAGAGAACCGTGTGGGTAAGTTTGCTGGCTCACAGGTCCATCCGACAGCCCTCAGTTGTGACCTTTGAAAATATCTGATCCACCGGACAAAAGACACAGGTGACGGCCACCCGAGCAGAGGTGGCCGGTCAGTGCAAAGCCAAGCCCCGCTCCGCACTAGAAGAACATCCAGTAACCTCATTCGCCTCTCTGCCAGTTTCAGACAGATTTTCTGACAGTCTCTAGACGGCATCCCACACCGAGCACCCCAGAGTCACCTCTAAACTAGGTCAGATCACACGCTCCCTCTGCTCAGAACCTCCCGTGGCTTCCCGTTTCTCTGGGAACATCGGGCAAGCTTCCGACAGTGGCCCGAAGTCCTGGACGCCTGCTGGCGGCGTTCTCGCCTGTCCCTCCCCAACCTCTGCTGGGCTTGCCCTTTTTAGGGGCGTCGCGCAGGGCTCCCCTGCCTGGAACCCTCCCCCCACACACAGCCACAGCCTGAGCGCCGGGTCCCTTAGGCGCCATCAAACGCAGCGCCTCTGGGGGAAGGACACCCGTGAGAACCTCGTGTAAAGTGGCCCGGCCCCTTTCTTGGAAGTGTTCACGTTAAAGGTGACTGAGAACGGTGACCCCAGTGACACCGGGCGGAGGGCAGCGCAGCGATGGCTGGTCCAGCTGAGAAGGGTCACCCTGCGCCTCTCCAGGGAGCGGCGTGTCTGCGGGCGGACCGCGGGGACAGCCTCGTGCGCCTCCGTCCTGGGGCCTGTGACGCCACCTAGAACCCAGCAGCCTGCCGGGTTCCTCGGGCCTCCCCGGAGTGACGGCGCTGGGCGCCGAGTGAAGACGTAGCTGACACCCACGGGTCTTGTTGAAGCCGCGTCACCCGCGCTGACGTGTGTTTATTCTCCAGATGCCCCCGCGGACAGGTGCGGTAACCGTTGCCCCGTGCGATCTCCTGACGGCCTGGCCCCAGAGCCTGAGACCGGATGACAGTGTCCAAGAAAGACACCCGGCACTTGTGTCCCTGATGCGCCGGGCCCAGGGGACAGGCTCCGCCTCCCCGACCCCCTCCCAAGGCCTCTCGTTCCCATTTTACTTTACTGCGGCTATTCCGTTTCGCTCTCCAGCACCAAGGGTCCCGATCCGCTTGGTTCGTGATCTGCCGCCCTGGGGAACGGCCGCGTCGCTCTATTTGTGGGTTTGCTCTTGCTCAGACTTATTCAAATGCCACCCCCACCTCCATCCCCGAATCTGTCACCCTACTAACATTTCTAATTAAGTCGTTTGTCTTTATGTTGACTCTGGGAAGATATTTGTCTTATATCTGAACGTGACTTTCGAATTCCCTTGAAAGTGTTCTGGGTATGAACTTCAAGTGCATCAGTGCCCTCTGTCCACCTCAGAGCTAGCCCGCCATACCTCTGGTTCTACCTCACATGCCAAAGTAACGACCTGGGTACCTAAAAATTCAAATGAGTTCATCGCAGGGAGCAGGTCAAGGGGATGGGCTCAACCAGATAGCGTCCGTGTCTACAGCATCAGATCAGGTGTAGTTCTTCGTTACCCTCTAGGTCCAGAAGCCATTCAAGGGGACTGCAGAAATGTAGCAGCTCCAGGCTGGAGAAATGACAGGTCTTTATTTCACGGGGGCACGGAAGAGGTGAGGCACAGGATTCCTGTACACCCCAGGTTTCTGTGCGTCCTTCGGCCAAAACTGACCGGTGCTCCGGGGGCCTGGAGGTCTGAGTCTGGGCAGTCGGGTGAATAGGTGCCCGGTGAAGGGAGTGTGTTCGATGTTGCCGTGGCCCGCATCGGAAAGGGCAGCCAGATTGTTCTGAAGACACCGTGAGCGGATACTCGAGGAAATGTGAGCTGTCGGGCTCAGGCAGAGCGGGAGGCAGCGGAAAAGCGGAACGTGACTCTGCCGGCCCCGCCCATCAGCATGACGCCTCTGTCGGCCACCAAGCTCCTTCAGCCAGGAAATCGGTCCTGACATTTGAAGGTGTCAGCGACACACTGGACAAGGGTTTTCAAGGCCACGTCGCAAAGCTGAGTGAGCTGGTTAACAGGAGACTCAGAGGGCCTAAGTGACAGGTACAGCTCCCCACGGACCAACAGCTAGCGAACGCGGTACATGGATTCGATGGCATCTGCAAGAGAATGGGATGTGGCAGAATGTGCAGCCTTCGTGTTTTGAAAGTGCTGGGTGCGCGTCGAGCCGAGCACAAACAGGGGTCACGGCTACCGGCCGCGGCGCATCGGTCTCCTGCTCCCCTCTTAATGGCTCCTTGCTTCTGGGGCCGGGCTGCGGGGGGCTCGGACGGTGTCCCTTATCGTCCTTGCACTTCCTTCTCGACTCGCAGAGGAGGAGAGGGGGGCCCACGGAAGGCAGGGGACCTGCACAGAGTCGCAGCTGATCCATGGTTTCCAGATCCGGTGTCCCCTGGTGCACCGCCTGTGTCTGCTCTGTCCCCCACGCGCCCCTGGCTCTCAGGGCCTCGGCGATCAGACCCCTGCCCACCTACCCAGCTGTGCTCACTTGTACTGTCATCGTCGACACAAGGATTCCGAGTACCCACCCTGTGCCAGACCACCTGCTCCGTGCCGCAAACAGGGACCGGAGGCGGTACGGGACACCGCCGCCCCCTAGAGGACGCTGGTGAGAAGCACGGTGCTGCTTCCTGCGCGCTTAGGCCTGGTGTGTTTCCTGGGGACTGAACTATTTCTGTTTCTTCTCCTGGGCTCTTGGATAAATCTGTTCCCCCGTCACCCCGGGATTAGGGTACGAGGCAGAGAGCCGCTGTGTCCCTGCGTCTCGTGAGCTGAACTGCAAACGCCCTCTCTCGATTCTTCGGTCTCCGCCTGTGCTCTGCCGGAGTGCCATTCATCCGAGCCGTCGGCTCCTCCTCGGCGGATTTCCGAGTCTGTGAAGGGCACTCCCAGGAGTCTCTCCACGTGGGGAAGGTGGCCAGCCCCCGGGGGTCATTTGAGGGGCCAAGGCCCACGTGCTGCCTCAAAAATTGACCACTGAAGTTATTCCTCGGGACCAACATACTGAGGTTTGACCAAAACAAAAACAAACAAAAAAAAATGTACTTTGATAAGAAGAGACTTTAATTGGAAAGAAAGACTGTTGCTCTGGGAGGACATACCCATCTCGGAAATCTGCGAGCGTCTCAAAACCAAGCAGAAACCAGCTTTTCTCTCATGGGGCGGAGAAGGCGGCAGGCAGAGATGAGCGGACTCTGGTGGGGAAGCTGGACCAGAAGGGCAGCAGCCAGTGGCGGAGACAGGAACGTGCCCCACTGCACCCCGGCTGGCTCCCAGGAGAAGCTGCAAGGGGGCACGTTCTGCTTTTGGGGGTGCATGATCAGGCTGGGGGCCAGCAGAGCTCAGGAGGAGGCCAGCAGAAGCTTGGCGAAGAGCGTGGGCAGCTTACCTCGAGACTGGGGACCGCATGGTGTAATCTGAAATGGGGGAATGGCAGAGGTGTAGGATGAGGTGACTGTCCCATCCCCAGGACAGGGCGAGGCTGAGGGTGGTGGGAGCTGAGGAGCAGGCGTGAGAACCAAGGCCAGAAATTAGGGTTTACCGAGTTTACCGAGCACAGGCGAAGGGCAGAAACCCACCAGGAATGTGCGGTGCTAGGAGCCTGTTCCGGCTGGCTCTGTTACCATCCCAGGCCCAGGGGGCGAGGGGAGGGGCAATAACTGGACCCTAGGGATGGAGAGCCACATGGGGCAGCCCCCAGGAAGGGCTAGGAACTTGGATTGAAGGAAGGACCGTATGGTCCTACTGTTGGGTCCCCTACGGGTACTCCCATGGGGCAGCCATGGCCCCCTGATTCCACCTGTGCAGGTGGGCCCTCCCCTCCACACAACACACACAGTGGGGTGGGAAGGTGCAGGGGACCTGCAAGGGCACATGGGAGACAGCCAGCACATCCTCAAGTGACACTGGGAGGTGCTTAATCCATACTGAGTGGATGGGTCAGGTATGTGA
>NW_024350300.1:0-1534 GCF_902729225.1 Pteropus medius | reverse complement strand
TAGGGTTAGGATTATTGTTAGAGTACATTTTAGATTTAGATTTAGAATTAAAGTTAGGGTTAGCTTTAGTTTTTGGATTAGAATCAGGTTTATGGTTAGTGTTTGGTTTAGGATTAGAATCGGGGTTAGGATAAGCTTAAGTTTTAGTTCTAGGATCAGGGTTAATGTTAAAGTTAGGGTTAGGGTTAGATTTAGAGTTAAATGTAGGGTTAGTGTTATCTTTATGGTAAGGAGTTAGGGTTAGTGTTATTGATAGTTTAAAATTTAAGGTTAGGGTTATTGTTATGTTTGTGCTCGAATTAACATTAGTTTTAGAGTTAGCATGTAGGTTAGGGTTGAGGTTAGGGCTACTGTTAGGCTTTAGAGTTAGGGTTAAGTTTAGATTTAAGGTTAACGTTAGGGTAAAGGGTTAGTGTTAGCTTTAAGTTTATGGTTCTGTGTAGGATAAGGGGTTAGGTTTAGGGTTATTGTTAGTTTAAAAATAAAGGGTTAGGTTTTGATTTAGTGTTAGGATTAGTTTTACTATTCGGGTTAGGAACAGGATTAGGGTTCATGTTAGTGTTAGGTTTAGAATTAGGGTTATTATAATCTTTAGTTTTAAGAGTAGGATCAGGGTTAGGGTAAGGAGTTAGGTTTAGAGTTATTGTTAGTGTAAAATTTAGGATTAGGGTTAGAATTAAGGTTACGATAAGCTGTAGTGTTAGGGTTAGTGTCATGGTTAGGGTTATTGTTAGGGTTAGGTTTAGAATTGTTGTTCTCATTAGCTTTATTTTAGGTTGTGGCTCAGGGTTCGTGTTAATGTTTGAGTTATGGTTAGTGTTAGAGTTAGTTTTAGACTTAAAGTTATATTTAGGGTTAGGTTTAGGATAAGGGGTTATGGTTAAGGTTATTGTTTGTTTAAAATTCAGAGTTATGATTAGTGTTATGGTCTGGGTTAGAATTATGGTTAGTATTAGCTTTAGTTTTAGGGTTAGGACCAGGGCTAGGATTAGGGCTACGGTTATGTTTCGGGGTTAAGTTTAGGGTTAGGGTTAGAATAAGGGGTTAGGTTTAGGGTTAGAGTTACGATTAGGGTTAGGGTAAGAGGTTAGAGTTTTGATTAGGATTGGGGTAGGAGATCAGAGTTAGGATTAGTATTAGGGCTAGGGTTAGAGTAAGGATAGATAGGTTAGGGTTATCGTTAGGTTTTTGGTTAGGTTTAGTTTTGGGGTAGATTTAGGATTAAAGTAAGGTTAAGGGGTTAGGGTTAGGTTTATTGTTTGACAAAATTTAAGTTTAGGGTTAAAATTAGGTGTAATTTTAGTTTTAGTTTTCGATTAGGTTCAGATTTAGGGTTAGTGTTAGGGTTATTCTTAGAATTAGGGTTAGGTTTAGCTTTACTATTAGGCTTAGAATCAGGCAAATGGTTAATGTTAAGATTAGGGTTAGGGTTAGGGTTAGTTTTAGCTTTATAATAGGGTTACGATTAGGTTTATCATAAGGGATTTATGTTAGCGTCAGGGATAGGGTTAGGGTTAGGGTTAGAGTTAGTTTA
>NW_024350299.1:0-461 GCF_902729225.1 Pteropus medius | reverse complement strand
GTTTGTACCTCTAGGAGCTCAAAGTGTCAGTGAGTGCTCCTCCAACTTCGCCACCCCAGTACCCGCAGATGACCGGGCATGGCCCACAAAGCCCCACGGCCCTGGGAGGGTTGTGCATTTGCCGCAAGTGAGCCTTTTCTCGGAAGTCTGCGATTCTGGCACAAAATGGACGTCACCAGAGAGCTTTTCGCCAAAGCTACCATATACATATATATGCATATATATATTCATATATATGTATATGGTGAATTTTCGAAGGAAACCTGCGTGGACCCCTGGTCTACCACAGAAGACAGGCCGCTCCTAGCACCTCCAACTACGCGCAGTATGGACACCGGGAGTTCCAGAGCCACAATTCAGCATGATCTCTTTTCATCCCAGAGGCCCCGGGGCTCCTTCCTCAGGCCTTGGCTCCTTCCCGCTTTCCGCAGTGGAAATCAGACTTCAGGACGGAAGCAGAC
>NW_024350298.1:0-373 GCF_902729225.1 Pteropus medius | reverse complement strand
ATCTATCCACCCACACATCTATTTATCTACCCATCTATACACCCATTCATTCATTCATTCATTCATTCATTCATCAGAACTATATTGCTTTAAGCTTGTCATAGGAGCTTCATCATCAAATCATGGAACCTATTCTTAAGAAACTTATGTTTGCTGGGCTGAAAAAGTTACAAAAGTAGATAAGGGCAACATTTGCTATGATAAACATATGTAAGAGTATTATGCCTCACAGTGCCGGGATCAATACTTATTGGAATTTGCTTGTCAGAAGAATGTTATAGGGCTAAAAGAAGGGATCGGTTAATTTGCTCTGGATAAGGTAAAATGGCTTCATTAAAGTATTGCTAGATTGGTTTGGTGGATTCTAGAGCAC
>NW_024350297.1:0-670 GCF_902729225.1 Pteropus medius | reverse complement strand
ACTGCTTCCGCTCCTTGCCAGGGAGCTCGGAGTTAATTTAAAGCCACAGGAGCTGTTTTTCAGCCGCAGGATGAATGGGGGAGGGAGAGCTAACCAGCTTCCTCTCCTCTGCATTCGTCTTATCCGCAACCTGCTTTTTCTTCTCCATTTCTCAGCCTCTATTTTCTCCCCTGGACCAAAACTGTCAGGGCGGGAGGGGGCAGAGACGCGGGAAGAACAGGAGGTGAGGTTACAGGCGCTGTCTAATTCTCTCCTGCCTGGACCAAAGGTGCTTAAACACCGGGGACACTTGACAAGGAAGTAAATCCCAGCTCTAAGCCTCTGTCAATCACGAATATCACCTTTTCTCACTCCCAAAAAAAAAAAAAAATGTAGGCTGCAGCCTCGTTTAGAACAGTCTTTTTCCAGAAGTAGCACTAACCAGCAGGGGAGACGTTAGAAGATCTAGATTCTAATTAAGGTCGCCTCCGAGGGCTCCAGACACGTCACACGTTGCTGCTGCTCAGAAAACAGGCGGAAACCCTCAGATTCAGACGGATGTGGAGGATGGCCCAGACCACAGCGGAGAGGCACCCATGACCCTCTTCCCGTGACGAGGATACGAAATGGGAGCTACAGAAGTCATAACGTTAGAATTAAACTATTCCGTGATACCTGACCCCTCGCCACG
>NW_024350296.1:0-532 GCF_902729225.1 Pteropus medius | reverse complement strand
AGAACTCTTAGAACTTGAGACAAAAGGCCAATTAAAAAGAAGAACAAAATAGTTGAACAGACACCTCACCAAAGAAGATATGTAGATGGCAAATAAGTACATGAAAAGATACTTAACATCATTAGTCATCAAAAGATACTTAACATCAATTAAAACCACACTGAACTATCATTACACACCCAGTAGCATGGCTGAAAGTATCAAGACCGATCATACCTGAGATATAGGTCAATGGCAACTCCCAAACAATGTCAATAGGAACGAAAAATGTAACAAACCACATTGGAAAACAGCTTGACAGTTTCTTAAAAAGTTAAACATACACTTACTGTATAACCCAGCTATTCCAATCCTAGATATTTATCCAAGAGAAATGAAAGTATATATTCAAATAAAGAATTACACGCAAATGTTCAGAAGACTTTATTTCTGATATCCCATCAGTCAGTGAACAGATCGATAAACTATGGGATTTGCATATAATGGAACACCACTCAGCCATCCAGCAGAGCAAATTATTAATATATATAAC
>NW_024350295.1:0-527 GCF_902729225.1 Pteropus medius | reverse complement strand
CTGAGACTTAGCAGGAGAATTTGGCCACTAACCAGTAAGGGTGGAGATAGAGTTTAGCTGTAGGTCTGATCTCAAAGTCTGGTCTTTTCCCTCTGTGCTTGGAAAGGGCGTGGTGTGAGTATGAATGTGGAGGAGATCTGGGGTGGGGTCCTCATGGGGGCTCACCAGGGGTTGATCCTATTTGTTTGCAGGCCTCCTGGGGAAAATGGCCCAGTGACTTTTGACTCAAGGATAGACCTTAGGATGCTGTACTTTCTCCAGTGGGGACAGGAACCTTGCTTTGAGTTAGGAGGGTCAAGGCGCCTGGACCCTGTTCTTGGGTCCTTGTTCATGGTCAGCAGAGAGGGGGCACTTTTAAGTGTAATGCAGGCTGTTGGGTTCAAATGTTCTCAAACATTTTCTTATTCAGGGCCCTGGAGAGGGGCAAAAAAAGGAGAGAAAGGGCTGCATTGGGGAGTTTTCTACACAGCGATATGCACCCCAAGACCAGACAGAGGGAGAAACTCTCCTGTAACTCTGAAGACTTC
>NW_024350294.1:0-722 GCF_902729225.1 Pteropus medius | reverse complement strand
CGAACCAAAGTGGACGCTCCTGACGCTCGGCCAAGCCGCCGCCCGCTGGAGGAAGAACCGCGGCCCCGGCTGCAAGAGCGCGGCTCAGGGTCTGCGGCGGCTAATAGGGGCGCGTGACCCCGCCCCCCACGTGACTTCGGGGCCCGCTGCGTGTGCCTGTGGCGTGGTGCATGACCCCGCCCCCCACGTGACTTCGGGGCCCGCTGCGTGTGCCCGTGGCGTGGTGCGTGACCCCGCCCGCCACGTGACTTCGGGGCCCGCTGCGTGTGCCCGTGGCGTGCTGGGACGTGCCGCTGGGACCCAGGAGCGCGTTACAGGCCCACCGGAGGGGAAGAGCGGACTGACCCCACTCAGTCACTCGTCAGCGTCCCCACGGAAGGTGACGGCCACACAGTAGGCGGCTCATCGGTGTCAGGCCTTCCGCCCGCCACGTGCCACGTGGAGCGTCTGACGCACAGCCCTGCCTCTTCTGCAGGCATCGCTCGGGTCATCCAGCAGCCAGCTTGTCTCCCTGCCCACCTGCGAAATGCCTCATGCTCTCCTGGACGCCCCGGGACAAAGCCTCTGCTCCGCCGGCCAGCCTCTGCCGAGACAATGAACATGCACCCCTTAGGAGGAGAGGACACGTGCGGAGAAGGGAAAGCGGGTAGGGGAGGAGCTGCCGGGACAGGTGGGGTGGGAGCCTGGTGCTCGAGCAGAGCCAGTCCCAGATGGACTGCGGA
>NW_024350293.1:0-326 GCF_902729225.1 Pteropus medius | reverse complement strand
CGGGGCTCTTTCCTCAGGCACGGCTCCTTCCCGCTTTCCGCAGTGGAAATCAGACTTCAGGTCGGAAGCAGACACCTCCCTCTCCCTCACCTTTCTGCCTGGAATGGTCGTAAAGGTCCCCGGGGACGCATTCAAAATGAAGAAATGAAAGGCTCAAAGAGCTGGTCGCAAAGCTCCTAAGGCACGGAAGCCGAATTTAGACCCACAGCTGTCTGCAGTGTCTTCCAACTGAACTCTTTCCAGCGGGTGACGGCCGCCATGGACGGAGGGGCCAAAGCATCCCCGGGTACGCTGTCTGTGGGCGGCCCTGACCCCTGCAAGAGGAT
>NW_024350292.1:0-312 GCF_902729225.1 Pteropus medius | reverse complement strand
TTTTTTTTTTTTTTAACGCCTACAGCACCTGGTATTCCTAGGTGGTCTCCCATCCAAGTACTAACCAGTACTAAGCAGGCCCAAGTACTAACCAGGCTTGGGCACATTCAGGCCGGCATGGCCGTAGACTAGATTATCTTTTTATCTATTTATTTTCTGTCCCTCTTGCAACTGTGAGGGCAGGGACCTCATCTGTCTTATTCACTGCTGTGTTGCAAGCATGTTACACAGCATCTATCCCACAGCAGGTCTCAGTAAAGATCTGGCAAGTAAATGAATGGGGCAATCCATCAACATGACTTGAGGCAAGTC
>NW_024350291.1:0-378 GCF_902729225.1 Pteropus medius | reverse complement strand
CCATCCCGTAAACATTACGCTCCTACTTTCCACAACTCAGGGTCTTTCTCTTCATGTGCTGAAGCCCCCAGGGCAGTACCTCCCTGCTCCCTTTCCTCACCTGGCAAACCTCTCCCATTCCTCAAGACCCAGCTCAGGTCCTACGAGGCCTTCCCAGCTCACCCCTAGACAAACATAAGGGTGCACCCCCGGCTCTCTGGAGCCCTTCGTTTAAGCTCTTACAACATCTGGTACCTGCTAAACTGCTACTAATCCAATCGCCCATCTAACTCTTCCGCTGGCCCACGAGCAGCTCAAGGCCAAGCTCATGGAAGATTCTTAAAAACATCTGTTGAATGGAAGGAAGGAAGGAAGGAAGGAAGGAAGGAAGGAAGGAAG
>NW_024350290.1:0-507 GCF_902729225.1 Pteropus medius | reverse complement strand
TTCCCGACCCACAGGAGGCGGGTGCTCTGGTCCCACTTTCCTCCATCCTTGGAGGAGCCCCCGGCCCCCGAGGGAGAGGGGAGGCCCCGCGGCCCCTCGCACCTGCGCGCAGCAGCGTCTCCTTGCCGTTCTCCAGGTATGTGCGGAGCCACTCCACGCACGTGCCCTCCAGGTAGGCCCTGCGGGGCTCCGCCTCACCGGCCTCCTCCCACTTGCGCCGGGTGTTCTGAGCCCCAGGTCGGCCGCGGTCCAGGAGCGCAGGTCCTCGTTCAGCGCGATGTAATCCGCGCCGTCGTAGGCGTACTGACGGTACCCGCGGAGGAGGCGCCCGTCCGGCCCCACGTCGCAGCCGTACATCAGCTGCAAGGTGTGAGACCCTGTCCCCGCCCCGCGTCAGCCCCGCGTCAGCCCCGCGTCAGCCCCGCGTCAGCCCCGCGTCAGCCCCGCCGCAGCGACCGGACCCAAACTGAAAGCGAAACCCGGGGCGTCCCCGCCGGCTCCTCCCGG
>NW_024350289.1:0-369 GCF_902729225.1 Pteropus medius | reverse complement strand
TTTGCGATCAGCTCTTTGAGCCTTTCATTTCTTCCTTTTGAATGCGTCCACGGGGACCATTACGACCATCCCAGGCACAAAGGTGAGGGAGAGGGAGGTGTCCGCTTCCGTCCTGAAGTCTGATTTCCACTGCGGAAAGCGGGAAGGAGCCGAGGCCTTAGGAAGGAGCCCCGGGGCCTCTGGGATGAAAAGAGATCATGTGGAATTGTGCCTCTGGAACGCCCGGTGTCCCCACTGCGGGGAGGTGGAGGTGCGAGGAGCGGCCTCTCCTCTGTGGTAGAGCAGGGGTCCACGCAGGTTTCCTTCGAAAATCCACCATATACATATATATGCATATAGATGAACATATATATGCATATATATGTATAT
>NW_024350288.1:0-425 GCF_902729225.1 Pteropus medius | reverse complement strand
GCCTGGGATGGTCGTAATGGTCCCCGTGGACGCATTCAAAATGAAGAAATGAAAGGCTCAAAGAGCTGATCGCAAAGCTCCTAAGGCACGGAGGCCGAATTCAGACCCACAGCTGTCTGCAGTGTCTCCGAACTGAACTCTTTGCAGCGGGTGACGGCCGCCATGGACGCAGGGGCCAAACATCCCTGGGTACGCTGTCTGTGGGTGGCCCTGAACCCTGCAAGAGCATACAGAGACGAATGAGACGTAGTTTGTACCTCTAGGAGCTCAAAGTGTTAGTGAGTGCTCCTACAACTTCGGTACCCCAGTACCCGCAGATGACCGAGCATCACCCACAGAGCCCCAAGGCCCCGGGAGGGCTGTGCATTTGCCGCAAGTGAGCCTTTTCTCGGAAATCTGCGATTCTGGCTCAAAATGGACGTCAC